>NC_137046.1:28451063-28978563 GCF_032717465.1 Coenobita brevimanus
CAGAAAAAACATCAACGAATGTATTAATGTACAAAACTTTATTAACTGAAGATTCCAGTTCACTTAATATTAATAAACGAATAATTATTACTGTAATTTCACGTTTTTGACAACTAAATCTGAAATCAATGCAGTTATTATTTTTCCTCTACCATAATAGATTGAAATAATAACACTAAAAAAAAAAAAGTAGTGTAGTGCTTAAGTTAATTGAGAAGGGGTAGTGGGGGGTTAAATGGTGGGGTCGTCATCTAGGAGATCGACATCCAACTCTGCCTCCTTGGTGCCACGCCCCCTCCCGCTGTCTCCCCTCACCACTCTCTTTTCCTCTTCCTTTCTACCTTTTTCCACTTCTCCACACACTTCGGACACTTACGAGAGGTTATAGGCACCATCTCCTCACTGTAACTATGTGATGAACTCATCTTGTCACCCCCCCTTCAACCCCAATAACAACAGCTCATCTTGTCACCAATAATCTACGATAAATGGAGTAAAAATCCAATACGTAATAATTAGACACCTCAGTTAATACGGGAGGGAAGTCTCACCAGCACACCGGGTGGGCCACACGCTTGCTGATTGGCTGCTCTGGGGGAGTGGCAGAGAGTGAGAATGCTGATTGGTTTGGGCTGTGTGGCTTAGATGCTTGCCTGCTCTGATTTGTTCGCCCAGCAGCATGGACAAACCCACGTGACTTTGAGCCCTCTACCACTGTCCAGAAGGCCGAATATTGTATGGCAACCAGTGCTGTCACTGAGAGGCGGGTTCAGCCTGTTGTCTCCCCTACCTAACTCAAACCCAGTATATTGGTGGGGATGCCCCTTTGGCTCTAGACACCTCATATATATATATATATATATATATATATATAGTACATACTGTATATTATATATATATATATATATATATATATATATATATATATATATATATATATATATATATATATATATATATATTTTGTAATGCTAGGTGTTTTAGGGTCGGCTTCCCGTCCCTTTAACCCCTAGGGTGTAGCTGGGTTCTCTTTCTAGACCGGAGCTTAGACAAGTAAGAGAGGCAGGATAAATGTGTATTGCTTAATTCTACTGTGGAACGGGCAGATGTCACAAATACAGTTATGCTGAACAATTATAATTCTAAGGCTTAGAGATCGGGTGTTAGTATCGCACAGGATACTGTTTAGGACAAGGTCGGATAAGGTGAATAGCACTTAGGGCAGTGAAGCTACACATACTATATGGAAAGGTCTAGGTTCTTTATGCTGGTGGAGTTTGTGGCACTATTTTCACTGCTGGCTGGCTAACTGGTTTGTCTGTCGTGTCGGTAATTAATACTCTTACACTGGGGCCTCTGTATGATCTTAATGCGAGATGGAGTCACTATGGGTGGTAGCGTGTTCACTTGAGACAGACCCTTAGTTCACTGCCTTGCTGTTTTCACTGTTATCTTACTTATTCCACTTCGCTTGTATGTTATTACTGATTCTTTCTCACTGACTTTCCATATTCTGATAACTCACTGTTCTGCCCTTGTTTCACTATGTCTTGAACACTATGCTTTCACTTTCACTCACTTTCGGGACTGGGTGTACTGGCGGTCAGGTACGAGGGCGGCGGGAATGGCTTAGCCTCACTATTGACGGGGCTGAGCTCCGCCATGGGCTTCCTTATTCAGGTGCCACGGGATCATGCGTACGGGCATCCTCTCTCGTCCGAGGCTGTTGGTGGCGATGGATCCCATTCTTTCAGGGCTCAGGGTGGGAGTCTTGCCCTCAGGGCTTGGGCCGAACAGCTGTCAGAACTTCTCGCTCAGGCGCCTGATGGAGGACGAAGATCTCTGGCATCAGGGTGAAGGGATGTCCCTCCTGGGGGCGGTCCGGAGGTCCCAGGGGCTGTGGTCTCCGGCGGTTGGGGACACCGTCAGGAGTGGGCTGTGGCATCGTCCTCCGTCGGCGTCCGTCAGGCGGGTCCTCTCAGGAACCGGCTGTAGTGAGAAGAGCCCGGTGGTAGTTACGGGGCCTCTCCAATACTCCTCTAGGCTGGGTCTCCCTCTGGGTCATAGGTTGGTGGGCAGGAGTCAGCACCTGATGGAGGAACGGCTACCTGCCGTCTCCTGTCATAGGGCCCGGCTACTGGCCGTGGCCTTCTAGGGGCACGACTACCGGCCGTCGCTAAGACCCGGCTACTGGCCGTGGCCTGGGGAAGGGAGCAGCTACAGGTCGACTCAAGGGCATCTTCGGAGCAGCTACCAGCCTTCTCCTGACGAATGCGGGAGCGGCTACCGGCCGTCTCCTTGTTACCTCCGGAGCCGCTACAGGCCGTCTCTCGAGGGGCACCTTCGGAGTGGCTGACGGCCATCTCCTGACAAAGGCGGGAGCGGCTACCGGCCATCTCCTCGTTACCTCCAGAACGGCTGCAGGCCGTCTCATGTAGGAGGGTCAAGCGGCTACTGACCATCTCCTCATTACCTCTGGAGCGGCTGCAGGCCATCTCCTGTAGGAGGATCGAGCAGTTACCGACCGTCTCGTCTAGGGTACCTTCAGAGCAGCCTCTGGCCGTCTCCTGACAAAGGCGGGAACGACTACCGGCTGTCTCCTCATTACCTCCAGAGCTGCTGCAGGCCATCTCCTGTAGGAGGGTTGAGCGGCTGCCGGCCATCTCAGGGGTGCTGACTGGAGCTAGAGTAATAGCTCCACCCCGTGGTTGTCGGTGGTTGGCTCGCCCGGAAGGTAATCTCGCTTTCCTGCTATGGCAGCGACGGGCGAGCTCTGGGTCATAGGGGCGCACAGCCCAGGCGGGCTTATGTCCCTGTCACCCGGAGTCCAGTCGCGCTGTATATGCTCCTCTGTGGGCTCCTTCTGGGGGTGTTGGGTTACCCTTGGTGATACTATACTACATTTAACATACAGTATATATATATATATATATATTTTTTTTTTTTTTTTTTTAATGTGTCCGACTCTGGGCATAGGCTTCACAGCCTGCTATCAAGGCCCAGCAGCCCTCCTACATACCATACACCTCTACATGTCACCACTTCGGCGCTAACACCCACCGTCCATATTGAATACATGCTAGGGCTGTCTCCTACAGGACTGGTGTATTGGTATTAGCGGGGGTATTTTTACGACATGTCGGCGGGGCTTCTGGTAGATCAGTAAAGCCTGATTTTAATGTAATTCAAATCCTTAAACTGTTCCCTGCCCCAGTGGGGATTTGAACCTGGGTCCCTTGGGACTGTAGCCCACCTCTCTACCGATTGAGCCACCACCTCCCCCAGTTGGTCCAGACTTAGAGAAAACTGCAAGAATTAATTAATGAAACCTAAGCAATAAAATTTATAGGCAGTGCAGATTTTAAACTTATAGGCACACCATTTATTAAGAACTGGCCAGTGCATGACCAGATTTTGTGGTCTTTTCATATCTGCTGTATTATATTCTTATAAGGCAGTAAGCCATCTCTAAACCAGTACCACTAACACACAAGATGTATATTATGAATTGTCATGATTTGATTAACAAGGTCTGACAGACTTTCACTTTATATGTAGGTAAATGATGCTCTCATGGTAGTGGTTGTCTCCTTGTGTTTGTCTTTGGTTTATATTTATACATATAAACAGTATATATACAGAGTGACCCAGATAAAACTCCCACATTTCAAAGGTAAATGAAAAAAAATGGTTAAAGATAATAATATTACTTGCACACATGAAACTTCATTCAATACTGTTTTTATTCATCATGTTTAAAGATGACATCCTCCAAATGGTGGCCGTCATTGTCTATATATGCTTGGAGGCGATTTCTGAAGGCTGCCGTGGCTCAACTGGTAATGTCGGGTGGAACAGGGGCTATCTCCTGCTGAATAGCAACCTTAAAGGCCTCGAGAGTTTGGGGTCGATGAGTATACACTCGTGATTTGAGGTAGCCCCACAGAAAAAAAGCACAAGAGGCAAGGTCAGGGGAACGGGCTGGCCACCCAACATCGCCACGCAACAAGATCACCCGATCCGGAAACATTTCCCTCAGCACAAGCAATGATCTTCGAGCTGTGTGTGCCATAGCTCCATCTTCCTAAAACCACACATCAAGTTTTTCAAGCTCAAGGTGTTCAAGTTGTGGCCTTAGGAAGTTTTCATGCATATCAATGTAACGGTCAGAAGTTACGGTAACAGTTACACCACCCTCTTCAAACAAATAAGGACCCACAGTGCCAACATCGGCAACAGCACACCACAAAGTCACTAGATTGGATTTGGTATGAATGTACATACGGTAATGTATAGGTAGGATGTTTTTTTGTTTTCAGTGTTTGTTTTTGGATGGTTTTCATGGTGTTAAAAATTAATTTGGGTATTCCTGTGTTTGTTTTGATGTCTAAATATACCTGAATGATCAGAAAACACTGCCAAAACAAGCAGAGGCACTGTACAAATAGGTTAGGTTGGGTATAGGTAGGGTCTGGGTGTAGTAGGGGGGATGTTCATTATCCGGACATTGCCACAACCTGGACATGCCTTTGGCTCTGTTATGTTGGATAATTGAGGGCCTACTGTATTCTCATTTAATCATCCCTGTCTTTTAGAGTTTAATGCATTTAGTTTCATAAGATTGGAAATGATATTTCAGAAGTGTTTGTGTTTGAGGGAGGCGAGGATGAGGTCGATGGCAGCCCGCCCAATACGCCCTTGCAAGATCCCTCGGATCAAATGAGGTGGGTCCATACTTAGAGAAAACTGCAAGAATTAATTAATGAAACCTAAGCAATAAAATTTATAGGCAGTGCAGGTTTTAAACTTATAGGCACACCATTTATTAAGAACTGGCCAGTGCATGACCAGATTTTGTGGTCTTTTCATATCTGCTGTATTATATTCTTATAAGGCAGTAAGCCATCTCTAAACCAGTACCACTAACACACAAGATGTATATTATGAATTGTCATGATTTGATTAACAAGGTCTGACAGACTTTCACTTTATATGTAGGTAAATGATGCTCTCATGGTAGTGGTTGTCTCCTTGTGTTTGTCTTTGGTTTATTTATGCTGCAGTAACATAAGCCTGTAGTAGTAGTAGTAGTTGTTCCCTAGGCAGTCTGGCCGAACAGCCCAGAGTCCCTAAGGAAGGCCACGGCTGAGACCGGGCTTTCCCACAGAGCTCTCAAGGAGTATATGTTGTGTTGTTGGCATAGGTGATTGTGTGCAATGCAGTCTTCATAATGTGCTTAATAGTATGGTTTGCTGTGTTGCATCCTGGACAGGCATCAGCAATGGAGCCATCCAGCCTCTAAACTTAATACGGCTGGATGGTGCCCATATCTCAGCCCGGCCAGGTGGACCCTGTCCTCACGAGGGAGATAGAATTCAGAAGGGTGGATACTGGGAGGCCTTGCATGCAAATGTGTATGGTCTTTAAGTGACTGAATGGAGCAGCGAGTGATCTGAGCATAGATAACCATGTAGTGTAGTGGATTTGTGGAGGCTGCAGCGAGAATTTGGCTGCCTCTCATGTCTGGATGATTCTTGACTTTGAGGACTTTGGTTTCTTCGTGTAGATGGTCTGTGGGTGTAGTAGCTGTGCTCCCCGTAATTATTTTTAGGACCTTGTTCTGTATGGTCTGTAGAGTGTTGTAGTGTGTTTTAGTGATGTTAGAATCCCAAGTAGGGCTTGCATAATTCATCACTGAATGTACTGTATATATTGTTTGCATACTGTGATGGGTGTTTCTTTATTGTGTCCAAATGTTGTTTGGGCAAGTGACCTCAAGATATTGAGTCTTGGTGTTAATTTATCTTTAATGTTTGTGATGTGTTGTTTAAATGACACTGATGTATGTTACACCAAGGATTTTGTGTGTGTGTGTGTGTGTGTGTGTGTGTGTGTGTGTGTGGTAAGGGAGTGTTGCTTATGGTGAGGTGTGGAATGTGACTGTGTTCTACTGTCCAGTTTGTGAGAAGGGTCACTGTAGATTTGATTGGGGCTATTTTGAGCCTGTTTGTGGTGAACCATTCTTGTAGTGTGTTGAGGTAAGGTTGGGGGATGTGTGCAGCTGTGCTTGCGTTTTGATGTGTACATGTAAGTGTTATGTCATCTGCATAGGAAGCTATGTGTACAGTACCTGTGGTGTGTAGGGTGTGAGTTTGTCATGCATGTATAGGTTAAAGAGTGTAGGGGACAAAGCAGATCCTTGGGGGACACCATTTGTGAAGTTTCTGATGTTTCAAGACTGACCGGCAAATGTTACATGTGCACATCTGCCTGCTAAGTAGTTTGCCAGCCATCTTTTTGTGTTATTGTGCATGTTTGTGTTGAATATTTTGTTTGTGAGGTTGTCGAGGGGGATGGCATCAAAAGCTTTGCTAATGTCTAGTGTGACCAAGAGTGTTCTATATGATGACCAAGCTGAATTCATGCCATCAAAAACTCTCTGTGTAAAGTCTGTAAGAAGAGTGTTTGTGGAGTGTAGTGCCCTAAAACCATGTTGTGATGGGACTGAGGGGGGGGTGAGGTGTAACTTGTTGTAGTACCAGTTGTTCAGTGACTTTGGAGGGAGTGCAGAGGAGTGTGATGGTACGATGTGAGGAAGGTAACGTGGGGTCTTTGTTAGGTTTGGGGATAGTGATGATAATGCCATGCTTCCAGATGTTGGGTATTTTGTTGTGTGATTAGCTGTAGTTTGATATTAGTGAGTGCTTGTATGCCTTGTGGTCCAAGGTGTTTAATTAAGGTGTATGTTGCTTATATTGTCTGGTCCACAAGCAGATGAGTGCTTGAGGTTGCTGATGATGTGCTTTGTCTGGTTGTAAGTGAAAGATGTGAAGTCTGGTTCTGTGGGGAACTATCTCTTTCATCGGATGACATGTCAGTTGTTGCGATGGGGGTTTAGATGGCTGACATGTGAAAAGTAATTGATGAGTGTGTTTGCTTGTTGTTTGTTTGAGGGTATGGTGTCTGTTGTTGTGATGGCAGTGTGTGATTGTGTAGTGTTGCTGTTGAAGAGTGTGATGCTGTTTAGTGTTTTGTAGAGTTTGCTAGTGTTTGTTTTGTGATCAAATGTTTGGAGATAATTATTCCAGTTTAGTGTTTGCTGTTCTGATGTTTTATTGTTTATTTGAGTGTTGAGTTCTTGTATTTGTTGTACGATGTCTTGTGTATGGGGTGTTGGGGAGTGTTGTAGCGTGTCCTGTTGACGGATGAGGCCTTGAATTTCTGGTGTGAAGTTGGGGTTGTGTCTCTTTCTGTTGCCTCTAGGGATGTGTCTTTTGTCTGCATTTTGAATAATTGTATTGAAAGTGTGCACAGCGGTGTTGATGTTTGTGATGTATGTACTGTTTAATGTTTCAAAGTGTTGTTCTGTTTCACTTGTGAAGGCCTCCCAGTTGGCTCTCTTATAATTAGTGTATGTGTGTCTGTAGCCAGCTAGGGTGAGTCTGATTTTGGTAGTGATGATTGGGAGGTGGTCAGTGCCAAGGGCCCTGACCACTCTCCAGGATGTTGTGGGTGTGAGGTTTGGGGAGCAAAAGGTGATGTCTGGGGATGATGTGAGGAAGATGGCTTGGTGTGGAGTATGGGTATGTTGATGGAGATTGTTGAGTATGGAAAGATTATCTGTTTGGGTTTGTAGTACCAGCCTTCTTTCTGTGTCAGGATTGTTGACATGCCAGGCCGACGCCTTGGCGTTGAAATCACCACCCGGGATGATGTTGAGTATGTTAGTGATGTGGTTTATTTGCGTCCATGGTGCCACCTCTCCATGCCTTCCCTCGTGCTACACGGGCATCTGGTAGCGCTCATGACTGGAATGTCACTCAACCACATTGCAGAACTTCTGCCTATCAGAATTCTTTCATTCCCCGAACTGCATCTCTCTGGAACTGGCTTCCCCAGAGTTGTTTTCCTCCAAATTTCAACCTACAACTGTTCAAGTCTAATTCTTACAGATATTTTATGAACAGAGGACACCAGTAATCTGGTGTATGGATTATTTTTTTTTCTCCATTTGTTTTTCCTTCCTCCGTTCTGTTATTTAAAAAAAAAAAAAAAAAAAAAAAAAATATGGTACTGTGGTACATGTATTGACATGTGCCTGTACCTCGGAAAATGTGCCGTACGGACATTTTTTATAAGTTAAAGATGTATGCTTCTGTTGAAAAATACTGTATTTGTCAGTTGGAGTAGGTTTACTATTCATATTGACGGGTTATTGAGGGAAGTTAAAATGACGAATTTTTTGAATGGGACAGAAGCTGGTAGTGAATGATGAGGGGAAGATTATATCATGATGGTGTATACCAGTGATGATTTGTAGTTTGCCAGGAGTGACCAGGACCTTTGAAGAATGGTTCAGAGGTTTATAAATGTCTGGAAGCAGGAAAGTCTGTAATTGAATGTACAGTAGGTAAGATTAAACTGACAATATTGAGAGTGAAGGTAATTCAAAGTAGAATATGGTGGTAGATGGAGATTTGAATTGGTGGGCAAGTTTATATGCCTTGTTGCACTGTTAGGAAAGAGAGAAAAATATGTAAAGGAAGTAGAGAGTAGAGTTCTGATAATTAAAGAGGTTATTATTTTGATGCCCTTATAGATGAACAGTGAATTGAGTACAGAGGGTGAAGTAGGACTTCATGAAGGTGGGTTAACGTATGGTCAAATGACTTTTGACTTTTAGTTTGAAAAGTCAGAAGTGAGAGTGAGAGTGGTAGGAATGGAACAGTATGCGAAGGTACAGAATGTGGGTTATTAAGGTTGGGTTGGGTAAGAAATATAGTATGGAATATTATAAACAGGTACAGAATATGGCCTATTTAGGTTGAGTAGATTTAGAATTTAGAAATACAGTACAGTATGTGAAAGATACTGTATTAAGAGGTATGTTGATTAATGGGAAGAAGAGAGGTTGCTTAGATGTTACCATATGGTGGGGAAAAAGGATGTGGTGATCATAGAAGCATTTGTCTTCTTAGTCTAATAGGAGAAGTATGTGATAGGATACTTATTGATAGAGTTAGGGGAATAACAGAGGAGTTACGTGGAGAAGAACTGGGAGGTTTTAGGTAGGGAAGAAGTTGTGTAGATCAGATATTCATCCTTAGGTCTCTGATGGAATCGTTGCTAGAGAAGGGAAAGAAGTTGTATGCACCCTTCATGGATTTGGAGAAAACATGGCAGAGTGGATTGACAAGGAATGTGGAGAACATTAAGAATATATGGAGTAAATGGGAAGCTGTTGAATGCTGGAAAGAGTATGCATGATGGTGCCAAGGCTGCAGTGCATGTGGATGGTGAACTGAGTGAATTTTTCTGTCCGAATGTTGGATTAAAACTGGGATGTGTCATGTCTTCATGGTTGTTCAGTCTGTATATGGATGGGGTTATAAAAGAGATACAGGGTAGGTCAGTGGATATTAGAGCGGCCGTAATGAAAGAGGACAGCGTTTGGAAGCTTCCTGTTCTGTATTTTGCAGATGGTACTGTATTAAGTGAAGATGGAGAGGAACTGCAAGACATTTTGAATGAGTTTGGGTGAGTGTGTAAGAAATGGGATCTAAAGGTGAATATAGGGAAGAGTAAAGTTATGATCTTCGAGAGAAGTGAAGTCATTGAATGCACAGTGAGGTTGGATGATGAGGAAATGGAAAATGTGAGTGCATTTAAGTACTTGGGTAGTGTGATGAGTAAGGATGGAAGTTTGGAGGGTGAAGTGCTTGAAAGGGTACAACAAGGAAGAAGGGTTGCTGGTTCCTTGAAAGCAGCGATAAGAAACAGGGAAGTGAGCATGGAAGTGAAAAAGTTATTACATGACAGTATTGTGATACCAACTCTGATGTATGTAAGTGAAGCTTGGACGTTGTTGAAGGGACACAAGTCAAGAGTGAGAGCAGTGGAAATGAGTTATTTGAGAGGAGCCTGTGGAGTCACATGGAGAGACAGGCCAACAAATGAGGATGTGAAGGAGTGTTGTGGAGTGGATGTGGATGTGATAGGAAACGTTAGGAGAAACACACTGAGGTGGTTTGGCCATGTGGAGAGGATAGAGAGTGAGAGACTGATGAGGAGAGTGTATGTGAGAGAGGTAGAGGGGGAGAGAGGGAGGGGAAGGCCAAGGATGAGATGGAAGGATGGAGTGGATAGGTATATGAGAGAGGGGTGTGTGAATTGTGAGCAGGGCAGTGAAATGGTGGGGGACAACGTGACGTGGCGATTTGTTTGTGGCCACCCCATATAAGGGATTAAGGCACCTGGCAATAGATAGATAGATAGGTAGATAAATTGGAAAACTCTAGATATAATAAGCCAAGAAAGCTGTTGGGACCCAAAGCTCCTGGATCTTGTGCAGGAGTTTTTCCTAACACAGCATGTAAGGGAAGCACCAGAAAAAGAGGACTCGATATACGCTCAGTACTAGATCTTATATTTACTAGGCAAGAGAACGATATTGACAATTTAATGTATCACCCTCCATTCTGCAAATGCAACCATGCAGTACTAAATTGCAACTTCAGGATTGCATATGACATAGTTAACAGCAGTGAAAGTTACAAAAACAACCTAAATTATAGAAAGGGAAACTACCATGACCTAAAGAAGTACTTCTTAGAAATAGATTGGGAAAAGGAGCTTAGAGGACAAGACTTAAATGCTATATATAATAAATTCTGTGAACTTCATGAAATAGGAGTCCGGCATTATATCCCACAGCACAAAGAAGCAGAACAGAAACCAAGAAATGGTTTAATACAGAATGTAAAAAATCAAAAGAAAAAAGAGGTTTGTTGTGGAACAGATACAAAAGACACAATGATGAAAAGGCATGTAACAACTATAAACAGGAAAGAAACTATTATACCAGAGTAAGGAGGGAAGCCCAAAAACAGTTTGAGGAGGACATCATAAATAAAAGTAGTGATCTGCCAAAGCTATTTTACAGATACATCCAAAGCAGAACCAAAGTAAAAGTTAAAATACAATCCATTACGGATGAGGGGATCACCTATACACAAGAGAAGGATGTTTGTGAAGCACTAAATAAGAACTTCCAATCAGTTTTTACAGAAGAAAATAATTTTGAGAGGGAAGATATGGAATATGCATGCCCACACATATTACCAGATACACAAGTATCAGAAAAAGAAATACAGGAGGAGTTAAGTAAATTAGACAAAGGAGAAGCAAATGGTCATGATGAAATTTCATGTTGGGTGCTACATGAATGTGCGAAGGAGTTAAGTAAACCTATCTATCTATTCTATCTATTGCCAGATGCCATAATCCCGTACGGGGTGGCCATGTGACTCTGAGTTATTTGTTTTACAGGGAGGGGCACTAACCCTCCACCAACCCATTTGACACGTAGGGAGCACGTATGGTTTGGTTATATGGTTACCACCTAGCGTTGTAAATGGTTTCTTGGCTTACAGGAAACCATTTGGCTTGTCACTTAATGTAAAGCCACCTGTAACAGAAAGAAAAGCAATAAGTAGTGACAGAAAAGATGGGAGAAATAGGAAGAGAGGAGGGCAGGCACAGAAAAAGAATGATAAAGGCTAAGGAAGAAGTAGGCAGCACTACATCAAGTGAGTGGATGATGGTCACGACCACCTACCGTGGACATTATCTTTAATTTTCAAGGAACCCTTGGGACAAGTTAAACTACCTAATATTTGGAAGAAAGCAAACAGTGTTCCCTTATTCAAGAAAGGGAATAGACAAAATCCACTCAACTACCAACCAGTATTACCAACCAGTGTTATAAGCAAGGTACTGTAGGCTCTCTCAGTGTGCGTCATCACAGTGCGCGATTCGCACTGTGCGCGAGTGACCAAAAATCATAGCTAAAAACCTTGAATGCGCGAGTTTACCTCACAGAACGTGAGGTCGAGGCAAAGAGTGGCTCAAAAATGCCATTTTCTATTGGTACATGACCACCCCTCACACAACACGTCATATGTCGTCATGTTGATGCGCAGAAATTCCCGGGCATTCTACTGCGCAGCTTGGGGTACAAGGCAGTGGGCACGCCATAACAGTCCTGGCTCGTGCACAGTGGGGATCCGCTCGCCACAGCTAACCTGTCGTGTACAACATGTGGCGTTTTTTTTTGCTGCTTCATCCTGGCCTGTACTTCACTGCACCATGGCTCTAACCCCAAGAGTTAAGAAACGTCTGACGCATGCCACCAAGTTAGAGATCATCAAGATGAATGGGGAGGGTCAAGGAAACACCGCCATCGGGAAAGCCCTGGGACTGGCTGAATCAACAGTGAGAACAGTGTGGAAGAACCGTGATGCCATAAGGGCTCTAGTGAAGACATATGGTGCCTCTGACCTAGACAGTCATTCGCGGGTTGGAAATCGTGTGATGATACTAATGGAGCGGTATCTTGCCACCTTCATAATGATGAAGGAGAAGGAAGGTGTTCCGGTGAATGAAAGATTTATTCAGAACCAAGCCTAGCTCTTTTACAAGGCAGCATCTCGCAAGTTAAATGTGGACAAACCTTTCAAGGCATCAGTTTTCTCAAGCGCAAGGAACTCCGTCACGTCAAAGTGTCTGGTGAACGTGCCTCTGCCGACGAGCTGGCCATGAGAGACTATCCTGCGATATTTAGAGTGCTTCGTGAAGAGGGACAGTACACCAAGGACCAGATCTACAATGTCGATGAAACATTGTAATACTACAAGACCATGCCCAAATTAACTTACATCGCTAAAAGACAGAAACAAGCCCCTGGTCGCAAGCTCCAGAGGTGTAAGATGACGGTAATGTTCGCTGTAAACCTGTCTGGGAGCCACAAGATGAGGCCAATTGTTGTACACAGCTTCACACCCAAGGTGCTACAAAAACCTCACGAACATTGACGCAAGTGGTGTGTATACAAGTCTGCAAATGGTTGGATGACCGGGAACATTATGGTAGACTGGTTAACGAGGCGCTGCGTCCCCGATGCCAGGAGCAAGTGTCGAGAACTGGGTATTTCATTTAAGATGCTCCTTGTGCTTGACAGTGCACCAAGTCACCCTCCATACCTAGAAGATCTGCACAAGGATTGTCGTGTTGTGTTTCCGCCACCCCGCACGACGTCACTAGTGCAGCCACTGGTTCAAGAACTGATCGCCACTGTGAAGCACTTCTACCATAAGCAAGTGTACGACTACCCACGCAGGAAGACCGACACAGAAGAGGAACTTCATACCCTACAAGAAGATCACGACGAAGACCTCGATGAGGCAGCTTCTCCCGTTCCATCTCCACCAGCAGCTGTATCCCAACCCGCCACAGGTAACATGACTGTTGAGGCATTTTGGCGTCATTTTACCGTGAAGGACGCAGTAGAATTTCTCCCACAAGCCTGGCACCAGATTACACCTGCAACGGTGAACCATGCATGGCGAATGCTCATGCCCCACTTATGCACGACCCAGGAGACTGCCATTCAACCACTGGCCGAGGCTGAGGCAGCAAGACTGACAGCAGCACAAGCTGTACCAGGTTTCGAGGACGTTACATTGGCAGACATACGAGAAGTGCATGCTGCTAATGAGGAACAGCCTCCCTAGGAAGTGTTGCAACTGATAGACGAGGCTGACACAGAGCCCGACACCAGGCAGAGTCAAGTTGAGCAGCGTAGTGTGATGGAGGGCAGGACTGAGCTGTGTATGTCAAGAATAAGCAAGGTCCTTGCTGCTGTGGATAAGCTTAAGGAAGAGGTGAAGGAACAGGAAGTGAGCAGCCTAAGAATGGAGGAAGTTCAGGTTGGTATCGACAAACTCTTCCGTTTCTACACAGACAGGCACAGGCAAGAAATAAACAGACGAAGACAGATGCTCATAACAAGTTACACACATTGGGCTCAAGTTAGTGAAATTGAGGAACCAGCTACATCATCTGCTCCTGTTCCTGTTGAGGATGAAGAGGATGCAATGTCAGAACTTTCAGCATTGGACTTCGAGGGGTTTATGACCGAAGTGAGTGACTTTGAGGCTCCTGGGGAAGGTGCTCAAGAGGAGTCTTTGGAGGGAAGTGTTGGTGCGGCAGGAGGTGCAGCGGGGGGTGCGGCGCTGTAAGTGTTGCCGTGCCTCGGAAACCCCTGGTATTTAAGTCCATCAAGGTTGTTGTCTACTGTTGTTAAGGTGACTACCCATATTTTTTTTATTGTAGCTATATCTGTAGTTCAATGTCTGAAAAATATGACCTTCATTATGTTTCTAAGGGCCAAAAAATGTCCAGGTATGAGGGCGTACCGCTCATATGTAATTTTTCCCATATGATTATGTATTCACAGTGCGTGAATTTTCAGTGTGCGAGGCCATGGACCGTCCAATCTCTCGCACACTGTACGAGCCTACTGTATTAGAAAAGCTGATAAGAAAAGTTTGGATAAATCTAGAAGAACACAATATGATAACAGAAAGACAAGTTTGGTAAAAGTGGAAAAAGACTGATTGGGATTATAAGTTGGGAAATAAAACCCTGCACACATCAGAAAGAGAGAAGGACCTAGGTGTGATTATCTGTAACAGGCTATCTCCGGCTGGCCACATCAGTGAGAAGGTATGGAACATGTATACACTGCTTGCAGATGTGAGAATAGCATTCACATA
This sequence comes from Coenobita brevimanus, assembly GCF_032717465.1. Lineage (NCBI taxonomy): Eukaryota > Metazoa > Arthropoda > Malacostraca > Decapoda > Coenobitidae > Coenobita > Coenobita brevimanus. The sequence continues at coordinate 28,465,679 of NC_137046.1, forward strand.
CATAAATGAAGACATGCCAAGAAAGATAATAACATCATTCATCAGACCAACCCTGGAGTATGCGTCAGTAGTCTGGATTCCTCATCTCAAAAAACACACAGATAAGATTGAAAAAGTTCAAAGGGCCACTGCAAGATGGGTACCAAGCTTAAGGGATCTAAGCTACAAAAAAAGACTAGAAAAACTGAATCTACCTAAACTACAGGAGAGAAGGAAAAGAGGAGACATGATTATGCTATATAAATGCATATCAGGGAAGGAGAAAATAGATATAAATAATTACATAACCTATGGGGATGCATCAGCAAGAGGACACTGCAAAAAACTGCATAAAAAGAGAGGCAGTAGAGATGTAAGGAAATTTAGTTCCCCAAATTGGGCAATTGATCAGTGGAATGCACTACCAAATGAAATAGTGTGTGCCAAAACAGTTCATAAATTTAAGGATATGTACAATAAAAATTATTTAAGACATGGGACAGTACGAGCTTGATTCATTCCTGTAAAGATACTATTAGGTAAGAACACACATACACACAGAAACTGAAGTTACCAGCACTGTGCGAGAGAAGGGAAGGAGGTGACTTGATCATGGCGTTTAGAAATGAGAGAGAGCTGGAAAGAGTGGATTGAGAGGATCTATCTGTGTTGGATAATGGAAGAACAAGTGGTCATGACTTCAGGTCAAAGAAAAGTAGATGTCTTGATGATCTGAAAAGGTTCAGTTTCCCGAATAGAAGCATAAATATTTGGAGTGACTTAGAGGAAGAGGTGGGACTTGCAAAAAACATTCTTGTGTTTAAAACTAGACTGGATAAATGTAGATATGTAGACAGGACAACATGGGCTTAGCTCAATTCCTGTTATACTAAAAATAGGTTAATACAAATAGGTAAATGCACACACACACACACACACACACACACACACACACACACACACACACACACAGTCATGTAAACATACCACTGACCTTCATTCCCTCCCCATAATTGTTCAGTTTTCTTTATAGCTCACACTAACTTAACATCACTGACATCGCTGTTTAGGTACTTCACCGGTACGTTAAAGATGGCCGAAAATGTAAACAATGAGGGAATGGAATTTCAAGGATTTGATGCTAATACTAATGTCATGGACCTGGTGAAAACATTAATTATGAGGATTAGTGAACCTAAAAAGAAAGTAGAGAATCTAGTGATAAAGGATGTGTCTGAAAATACGGAGACTACCATACAGAGTCTGATCCAGTCCAATGAGACAGCGAATGAAGAAATTAGAAATTTGAAGCATGAAAATGTTGAATTGAGGAGGGAACTAGAAGAGAGTACTAATAAAACGGAGAAGGTGAGTAATGTATTAGAAGAACATAAGGCAAAGTGGGCACACGTAGAAGAAGGAACAGAAAGAAGTGGTCAGCTTAAGAGAAATCATCCAGGAAGAAAGGGAAATGAACAAGAAAAAAATGGAAGAAAATGTAGTGAAAATACTGAAGAAAAAAGAGAAAATAGTGAGAGAAACTGTAGAAAGGAACAGATGTGTGGTAATATTTGGAAGCAGGGAAGAGGAAGAAAAGGTTAGGTTCGTAAGACTCGAGAGAGACACGAACCTGGTGAGAGGAATATTAGGCAAGATTGACCCCGAAGAAGACAAGTGGGTAAAAGAAACTGAGGAAGTAAGGAGAATAGGTGTCATAAAAAGACTTTGTAGTTAATTGTAGTGGAGTTTTCTATATATTAGACTTGTGGACGAGCGGTTATTATACTGGAGTAGTTTTGTAAGTAGCTAATCTTGAGTTCCCATTTGTCATGTAATGACAGGAGAGGTAAAGAATAGTATGGGACTATTTTTATTTGTCTTGGAAATATTAACAAGTCTCTCACACAGAGCGGAGTATAGAGTCCAGTCCCTCTAGCTATCTCTCTGTCTCGCTCTCTCTGTCTCTCTATCTGCCAAGCCCTTCTCCCTGCGACCTGCCTCTTGTATGGCTTGTCTCCTTCTGAGCTCTCTTTCCTAAATTCTGGTGAAACAGGAGACGTATCACGTGTGTTCCTTGTGGATGGAAAGTTTAAGAAGCCTGTGTGTGAGTATGTGTGTGTATGGTCACTAGGCGCTGTCGTGTGCCTATCAAGCATTCCTTGAGTTAAGAGTGTGTAAGCATGTTTAGCATTGCTCGATTCTTGCAGACACAATACCTTCTCATCATCTGACTCCCTGCTTCTATCTGTCTCTCTATCTATCTATTTATCTATCTATCTATTATGATTTGTAATTATAATATGGAGTCCTAACACATTGCTCGGCCGCGCGAAAATGGCGTACCATCGACAGTTAATAGTCCTAACATATTAATACATATTACATACACATTATAATGAACTTATAAGCTAATTAAGTGAAATACATAATATTGTAAAAGTAACATAATTGTATGAATATTGTATACATATAATATTCATAGTAAATAGTGATTATTCAGTAATATTACATTTTAAACAAGTTGTATACATATTTGAATAAATGCATTAAAAGTAAATTATTTAACTGTAATACAGTATGTACTTGGGTTATTGTAGTGAAATGCATAACTGTGTTGGCCTTATAATTGTAGTTACATTTGTTAATGCAACTCTTACATAAGTGTCTTGGCCTTATAATTGTAGTTAAAGTTACATAAAAGTTACATCTTGTTAATGCAACTGTTAATTGGCAAAGTGTAACATAATGCAATCGTTTGTCGTTACATAATTGTTACATATCGTTTGTAGTTACATAATTGTAGTTAAAGTTACATAAAAGTTACATCTTGTTAATGCAACTGTTACATAATTGGCAAAGTGTAACATAATGCAATCTTTTGTCATTACATAATTGTTACATATCGTTTGTAGTTACATAATTGTAGTTAGTGTAACATAATGCAATCGTTTGTCGTTACATAATTATAATATGGAGTTACATAATTGTTACATATCGTTTGTAGTTACATAATTGTAGCAAGTGTAACATAATGCAGTCGTTTGTCGTTACATAATTGTAGTAATTGCAGTCCTAACATATACTGCGGTCGATGATAGTGATGATGTGTCATGCCACTTGCTTGTGGAGACAACAATTTGCTTTTTTGTTTGTAGTTTATGTGGTATTTTGACATATGTAGTAACACTTACACTTATTTTCATTTGTTTGTTATGTGATCTTACTCTGTTTCTCTTTTTTCTTTCTTACTTTTTCTTTCTGTCTTTCTTTTTTTTTTTTTGTATGTATTGATTTTCTATAGTTTGTTTTTCTTCGCTTGTGTACGCTTTTTCCATGTTGTTCATGGTTGCATAATTACTGGCTAATTTCCTTGGGGTACTTTTTTAAAGTTTAGTTTATATTGCACAGGTATTACTGAAAATGATATTGTATAGTCCCATATTTTGTTATTTTATATAAAAAATATATATACATATATACAGTATTAACTATATACACTGATTTGTTGTTCACTTGTACCTATCGTGGGTAATATGTGTGTCAGCACTGTGTGGAAATCATTGTCTTCACGATTGTGTTGAAGATGTTCACTCTTGCTAACGTCATTTGTGTTGGCCATTTTTTTTTTTTTTTCTAGTTTACCTTGTAACTTAATTTATTTTTTTCCACTAGGTAGCTTTAATTAATAAATGTTTAATACAGTTCTTTTAATCGCTCACTGAGTAACTGTGATGGTATATTTTCTTTATCACTTTGTAGATATAATAATGTATAGTTGTATGTATGAAACACGTATTTTATGTAGGTATAAATGGTAACACTCGTTGGTAGTAAATAAATGTTATAATAAATGAGTGAATATATACTGTGTAGAATATTTATTGTTGGTGATTATTTAGTTTTTGAGTTATGCAGATAACTGAAGTAAGTATGTGTATTTAAGCTGTAACTATACAACACATTTTATATGTTTGTGCAGAAGCTTATTGTCTATCACTGTGTATTGTATAAATGAAGTAACTATGTAACTCACTAATTTTTACCGTGGTGGGAATGGTGTGACTGGTGGTGCAGGTGGTGAGTTGACTGACGTGGCGTCTTTTCAGCAAGCACGCATGATGACGTCGACTTCCCACACTGGTAGCTGTGGTGAGTGAATGAGTAGCGATGAGTAACTTGAGTGAAGATGAGTGAGTAAGATGAGTTGTGAGTCGTGTCTCACTCTTCGTTTGTTTGATCCGTTTTTCTATGTCGATGTTTTCTCGGTCCTTTTCTCTAGTGATTTACTCGTTGTGGGATGAAGACTGCCGCTAGTTGTAGGTGCGTGTAGAGGATTATACAGACGACGTAGAGTTGTTAATTGTAGTTGATTGTAGATGGTTGTAGTTTGCTGATTCGTCGTAGAAATTGCAAGATCGTATCAATATTTTGTTAAACTACTTGCAAGGCGTCGTGTGATCTCTTCACCTCTGCATCAGCATGATGATCGGGGAGACGGAGGGGGCTGGTTGGAGAGAATACTGTTAGGAGCTGGTTGTGTTGTTGGTTGTGAGAGGTATTCTTTTTGTTTTCAATCTTGATATTCTGTAGGAATTCAATGTTGATTCATAGACGAGGTTCGTATACGTTCGCTGCTACCAAATGTCATAAAAAGACTTTGTAGTTACTTGTAGTGGAGTTTTCTATATATTAGACTTGTGGACGAGCGGTTATTATACTGGAGTAGTTTTGTAAGTAGCTAATCTTGAGTTCCCATTTGTCATGTAATGACAGGAGAGGTAAAGAATAGTATGGGACTATTTTTATTTGCCTTGGAAATATTAACAAGTCTCTCACACAGAGCGGAGTATAGAGTCCAGTCCCGCTAGCTATCTCTCTGTCTCGCTCTCTCTGTCTCTCTCTCTATCTGCCAAGCCCTTCTCCCTGCGACCTGCCTCTTGTATGGCTTGTCTCCTTCTGAGCTCTCTTTCCTAAATTCTGGTGAAACAGGAGACGTATCACGTGTGTTCCTTGTGGATGGAAAGTTTAAGAAGCCTGTGTGTGAGTATGTGTGTATGTGTGTGTATGGTCACTAGGCACTGTCGTGTGCCTATCAAGCATTCCTTGAGTTAAGAGTGTGTAAGCATGTTTAGCATTGCTCGATTCTCGCAGACACAATACCTTCTCATCATCTGACTCCCTGCTTCTATCTGTCTCTCTATCTATCTATTTATCTATCTATCTATTATGATTTGTAATTATAATATGGAGTCCTAACACATAGGGCCTTATAAGAAAGGGGAAACAAGAGCAATGAGAGTCAAGTTTACATCAGAAAGTGTAATAAATGAGATACTTAAATTGACCTGGAAATTAAGCAAAGAGGCAGGGATGGAAAATATTATAATAAGAAAAGATTTGAATGAAGAAGAAAGAGAAGTTTTAAAATAATTGAAGGAAGAAGTAAAGGAAAAAAATGATAAGAGGACAGAGGAAGAATGTAAAACTTTTTTTTGGAGAGTAATGGATATGAAAGTAAGGAAGTGGTATTTAGGGTTTCATATCGACAAGGATCGAAATTAACGATTTCTTGAGAGAACATGAACCTGATGTCATGTGCTTTGTAGAGACCAAATTACGAGAAGATATTGATGTTCATTTGGGAGATGGTAAATACAAACTGTGGAGAAAAGACAGAAAAGAAAAAACGGGAGGAGGAGTGATGATAGCAGTGAAGAACAACATAAATGTAGATACTGTGGAAATGGGAGAAGGCAGGGCTGAAGTGATATATATGAAATTAGAAACTGGAGAGAATGTTAAGAGAGATATGGCGGTAGTGTATGTTCCCCCTAAGACGAGAGCATGGAAGGATGACGGATACCATGAGATGTCAGATATGGCCAGCTATTTACAAAAAATAATTGAGAAAAGCAATAATATAATTTTGGTGGGTGATTTTAACTGTAAAGAGGTGAACTGGGAGGAATGGTACTCGGGAGGCGGCAAGGATTCGTGGGGCACTATGTTATTAAATATAATAATGAATAATGTGATGACGCAATGAGTCAAAGAAGAGACACGGTTTCGAGGTGAGGACACACCAGCAAGGTTAGATTTACTGTTTACCAAAGAACCCGATGTAATAGAATCATTGAAATATCTCTGAGGTCATTGAGATCCAGATGTTAATAGGGAACGTCGAGCCAAGAGACGAGCTTCATAGACAGGGAAGATACAACTTTGGGAAAGCAAATTTTACAGGATTCAGAAACTTTTTTGAAAATGCAGATTGGAGAATATTCAGAGAAACAAGAGAGATACAGAGGAAGTGGGACGTTTTTCTAGACCTCTATAATTTGGGAGTGGAAAAATTTGTACCAAAAGTAAGAGAGAAAGAAAACAGGAAAAAGGAGTGGTTTAATAGAAGGTGTATGATAGCAAAAAAAGAGAGAGATAAGGCATGGAACAATTGGAGAAAGAGAGGTAACAACAGAACAAAGGAAGAATATAAAAGAACAAGAAATGAATACACAAGAATACATAGAGAAGAAGAAAGGAATTTTGAAAAAGGTATAATAGACAAATGCAAGGATGAACCCAAACTGTTTTATAGATTTGTTAATGGCAAACTGAAACAAAAGGAAGGAATCACCAAACTGAAACTAGAAGGAGAGGTCTATAAGAATGCGGCAATGCAAGCAGAAATAATGAACAAACGTTTCCAGTCAGTTTTCACTAAAGAAAAGGAGCTTGTGGAAGGAGAAGGAGTGATTAGAAATGTTCCGGTGATGAAAGATATAAAAGTGGAGGTACAGGAAGTGTATAAATTACTGGAAACTCAAGATGTAAGGAAAGCCCCAGGACCTGATGGAATTTCTAATTGGGTACTGAAGGAATGCAGAGAACAACTGGCGGATAAAATTCACAGTTTAATCATATGCTGACTGGAAGAGGGGAAAGTGCCACAAGAATGGAAGAAGGCAAATGTGGTACCAATTTACAAGTGAGGAAACAGGGAAGAACCCCTGAATTATAGACCAGTGTCTCTAACCAGCATGGTCGCAAAATTGTGTGAGAGAATCCTGAAAGACAGATGGATAAAATATCTGGAAGAGATGAATATTTTGGCTGAATGTCAGTTTGGATTCAGAAGTGGAAGGTCATGTGTTTCTAATGTTGAGCTTTTACTCATGTTTCTAACATGTTGAGCTTTTACTCAAGAGCGATTGACGTGGTACAGGAGAGAGATGGTTGGGTGGATTATGTGTACTTAGACTTAGAGAAGGCCTTTGACAAGGTACCTCATAAGAGACTAATGTGGAAACTAGAATATATAGGAGGACTAAAGGGGAAACGTCTGGAATGGATGAGAGACTTTTTGAGAGACAGACAAATGAGGACAGTAATAAAGGATAGGATGTCTGGATGGAGGGAAATAACAATTGGAGTCCCTCAAGGCTCGGTGTTGGCGCCAGTAATGTTCCTGATTTACGTAAATGATATGGTAGATGGAGTGAACCGTTATGCAAGTCTGTTTGCTGATGATGTAAAGATCTTGAGGAAGGTAGAGGTTGAGGAGTACTGTAAAATACTGCAGGAGGATTTGGATAGAATACACGATTGGAGCCGGACATGGGAAATGAAATTTAATGTAAAGAAATGTAAAATATTGGAAATGGGTAAAAGTACCAGGAGGCCATCACTGAATTATTTGTTGGGTAATGAATTAATCACAAAAAGGAGAGAAGAGAAAGATTTGGGAGTGCTGGTCCAAGATAGTTTGTCACCAGAAAAGCACATTAACAAGATAGTTGGAGAGACTTATAAACTCTTGACTAACATAAGAGTAGCATTTCATTATATGGATGAGGAGATGATGAAAAAATTGATAGTGGCCATGATCTGCCCCAGGTTAGAATATGCAGCGGTAGTGTGGTCCCCACACAAAAAGAAAGATATGAACAAGATTGAGAGAATACAAAGAACAGCAACCAAGATGGTCCCCAGTCTGGCAGACCTGTCATACAGAGAGAGACTGGAAAAGCTAGATTTGCCTTCCTTAGAGGAAAGGAGAAAGAGGGGAGACATGATTGCAGTGTTCAAGACCATGGTGAGAGTAGATAAAATTGACAAAGAAGATCTGTTTGTATTGGATAAGAGAGCAACAAGAGGACACGGAATGAAATTGAAAAAGTCAAGCTGCTTGAAGGATATCAAGAAATATAGCTTTCCTTACAGAAGTATAAACTTATGGAATAGCCTGGACAAAGAGATCGTCCAGTCTAAAAACTTAAACGAGTTTAAAGCTAAATTTGACTTACTGAGAAACAGTGACGGAAACCCACGAGCATAGTACATTCCGTGTATATCACAATTATGTATATTAGGTAAATACTTAAATATTTGGAACGACTTAGACAAAGAGGTGGTGCATGAGAAAAACATTCATGTGTGTAAAGGTAGAGTTGATAAATGTGGATATGGAGACAGGACAACACTAGCATTGCTCAATTCCTGTATACTGCAAATAGGTAAATACAAATAGGTAAATACACATTGACTTTTTACATCCCATCCAGTCAAGTGGTGTTCATCGTATCGATGCTTCTGATGTAATGTGTGAAGTGTTTTTGTCCTCTCTCCCTCTGTCTTTCAGTATGCAGAGATTGCCACCCCTGTCTAGAGGAGGTGGAGGTAAAGGAATACAAAAGGGTGGTGACTTTGAAGGGTTTGAAGAAAATGACAGAACCGTAAATCTGGCTAATTTGTCTTGAGAATGAGTAAACTTAAGAGGTTAAATTGCTAAGAGAAAAAAAATAAAGAGCCAGCAGGTGAACAAAATAAACAAAGGAATGAGAGAGTTGAAATGAAGTCAGAAATTAAACAACTGAGGGAACAGTTAATGGTGAATCAGGACTTTGAGTCACAAGAGAAAGGTAAACATTTGGTGGAGAAGGGCAGGACTATTCAGAGTCAGAATAACCAGATGAAAGAGCCAACAAATGCAAAGAACAGATAAACAAAACATATACCAAAATAACAGGGAATAAAGGTAAAATGCTAGAAGACTGGAGCATTGGTGTAAGGAGCAAGACTGAGAGTAGAACATATGCAACTGTATTTGGAGCTAAGGAAGCCAAAAAAAAAAAAAAAAAAAAAAAAAAAAAAAAAAAAAAAAGTGAGAGAGAGAGAGAGAGAGAGAGAGACATACTGTAGTAGGAAGAAATAGGTCAGTGATAGTATTGTTCTAGAAGGAAACAAAATATCAGTAACAGAAAGGGATAAAGAGGAGAGGAAATTTTGTAAGAACTGAATAAAGCAAGTTAACAAATTATTAATGACAAGGATATGGTAGAATTCAGCAGGATTAAAAATTATGGAGGGGGGGAGAGGGAGGGGGAGGACGAGGATGAGATGAAGGGATGGAGTGGAGAGGTATATGAGAGAGAGGGGTGTGAGTTGGGAGCAGGGCAGTGAAATGGCTGGGAACAGGGCGATGTGGAGGCATTTTGTTTGTGGCCACCCCGTACAGGATTAAGGTGTCTGGCAATAGATAGATGGATAGACACCCCTCAGAGTGACTTTTGCAATACACAAATTGTAGGTGAAATTCTGAGCACATCAAGAGAGCTAAAGGATACTGAAGAGTTCAAACATGTGGTGATAATAAGAAATCTAAGCAAGGAGGATAGGGATGTATTAAAAGAAAGGCTCATGAGGCAAAAAAGGTGAATAGTAATAAGACTCCAATGGCACACACAGCTTGGATAACCTCATAGCCTAAGGCATAGGAAATCTGCTTATGATGCGCTTTTTCAAAGAGGGGATGAGTCTTTGATGGTTTTGGGAAAAGCTGTTCTTGCTGTGTATGCCATTATACAGGAGACATGAAGTAATGCACGCATTCATCATTGTCCAGAGTCTGGGTTGATTCCTCTCATTACTGCTTCTAATGCTTGCATGGTGTCATAATTGTCTTACAGTCATTTTCCATAGAATTACCAAAATTCACATGCTGTGAGTGAGAAATGTCATTTAGGCCATGCAAAAGCAGTAATTTTTATACTTTCTTGTTTCTTTTCCTTAATCTTTTTCATGTATTAGTGGGAAATAGGGCCTTGCTTATGATAATAGGAAAGCATTTACAGTATGATACAGGTCTCCATTATTATCAACAAGGGTTATGTTCTTAAGGTGATGTTGATACACAAATCCCGTAGATACTGATTTTTTGATGGTCGCCTTATATAATCATTGCATGACACTTATGCAACCACTTGTATGTTAACATAATTTTTAATGATTAAAAATGTACTGTATTTCCTTTATATGCACCATTCATATTGAAAACTTGTTGAGCTACAGGTACTAAAAATATTGTTTACTAAAAATATTGTTATTTATTGTTATTAAAGGTGAGAGGGATACTATCTATCTATCTATTGCCAGACGCCTCAATCCCGTTTGGGGTGGCCACAAACAAATCGCCTCCAAGTCGCCCTGTCCCCCGCCATTTCACTGCCCTGCTCCCAACTCACACCCCCCTCTCTCATATACCTCTCCACCCCATCTCTCCATCTCATCCTTGGCCTCCCCCTCCCTCTTTCCCCCTCCACATTACTCACCTACACTCTCTTCGTCAGTCTTTCACCCTCCATCCTCTCCACATGGCCAAACCACCTCAGTGTGTTCCTCATAACACTTCCTATCATATCCACATCAACACCACAACGCTCCTTTATATCCTCATTCGTCAGCCTGTCTCTCCATGTGACTCCACAGGCTCCTCTTAAATAACTCATTTCCACGGCTCTCACTCTTGACTTGTGTCCTTCCAACAACGTCCAAGCTTCACTTCCGTACGTTAGAGTTGGTATCACAATACTGTCATGTAGTAACTTTTTCACTTCCATGCTCACTTCCCTGTTTCTTATCACTGCTTTCAAAGAACCAGCAACCTTTCTTCCCTGCTGTACCCTTTCAAGCACTTCACCCTCCAAACCTCCATCCGTACTCATCACACTACCCAAGTACTTAAACATACTCACATTTTCCAATTCCTCACCATCCAACCTCGCTGTACATTCACTGACTTCACCTCTCTCAAAGACCATCACTTTACTCTTCCCTACATTCACCTTTTCATTCCGTTTCTTACACACACTCCCAAACTCATCCACCAAGCCTTGCAGCTCCCCTTCGTCTTCACTCAACAACACAGTATCATCTGCAAACAACAGTACAGGGAGTTTCCAAACACTATCCTCTCTTACCAGGGCCACTTCAACATCCACTGCCCTACCTTGTACCTCTTTTATTACCCCTTCCATGTACAGATTGAACAACCATGGAGACATGACACATCCCTGTTTCAACCCAACTTTCAAAGAGAAAAATTCACTTAGTTCACCATCCACACGCACTGCAGCCTTCGCACCATCGTACATACTCTTCACAGCATTCAACAACTTCCCATCTACTCCATATATTCTTAACACTTTCCACAATCCTAGTCTATCCACCCTGTCATATGCTTTCTCCAAATCCATGAAAGCCGCATACAACTTCTTTCCCTTCTCTAGAAACTTTTCCACTAAAGATCTGAGAATGAATATCTGATCTACACAACCTCTTCCCTTCCTAAAGCCTCCCTGTTCTTCTCCAACTAATTTCTCTGTTCTTTCTCTAACTCTGTCAATAAGTATCCTACCATACACTTTTCCTATTATACTAAGAAGACAAATGCCCCTATGATTACCACACACTTCTTTTTCCCCTTTTCCTTTGTACAAGGGAATAATTATACCTGACTTCCAATCCTCCGGGACTCTACCTTCCTCCCAGGCCAATCTGCACATCTTCCACATCCATTCTACTACTATCACTCCCCCATGCTTCAGCATTTCACCACACACTCCATCAATTCCTGGGGCTTTCCCTGATTTAACTTTCTTCATTGCTTCCACAACTTCTGTCCTACTGATTTCTTCCTGTCTTCTCACCTCCCTCCTTCTCCCAGCCATTCCCCAGCCACTTATACTCGCATTACTTCCATCCTCCACGTTCAACAATTCCTTAAAGTGTTCTCTCCATCTGCTCACTTTTTCTCCCTTCTCCACTAGTAATCTACCATTTTTATCTTTCACTCCCCTGCTAACTTCACTTCCACCATGTCTTACTCTTTTCACCTCTTTCCAGAACATTTTCTTACAGTCCCTCCACTTTACACTCAAATTCCTTCCAAATTCCTCATCCACTCTCTTCTTACTCTCTCTTACTAATCTTTTCACCTCTCTCTTTCTTTCTACATATAACTCTCTCTTCCGCCTCTCAACTTCTTCCACGCCCCTATTTCTCATCCATTCATTGTATGCTTTCTTCTTTTGTGCCACAGCCCGTTTCACCTCTTCAGTCCACCACGCTGTTCCTTGCACCCCCCTCCGTCTTCTCTTCCTTCCACACACCACATCACATGCTGCACATATTTCTTCTGTAAATATTCTACACACACCTTCCACGTCCCCCATCTGCTCCAACTCATATTTGCCCAATCGTTCCTCCACTTCTCTCTTATACTCCGCCTTTTTCTCATCCTCTTGTAACCTTTCCACTCTCCTTGCAACTACTCCTTCCTCTCGTCTTTCCCTTCTTCTATTCCTCCATCTTACTTGAACTTTAATTCTGGCCACCACCAAGTAGTGGTCAGAAAGTCCACTCCCCCAACCTCTATAAACTCTTGCATCCAATATACATCTTCGCATCCTTTCATCCACACACACATAATCAGTCATTGCCTTCCTTTCACTCAGTTCACCACCCACCCTTCTCATCACTCGCCATGTATACCTGTGGATCATTTTATGCCTGAAGAGGGTATTGGCTATCACCAACCCCCTCCCAGCACAAATGTCCACTAACGCATTCCCATTCTCATCTATCTCAGCAGGCACACCCCACTCACCAACTATTCCATCCACCTTCATATTCCCAACTTTACCATTCATATCACCAATCAAAAACACTCTCTCATTCCTTCCAAACTTTTCCATGCACATTTCTACATTTGTCCAGAACTCTTCTCTCACTCTTCTAGCACGATCTTGCGTTGGCGCATACACACACACAATCGCCCACATTTGTATTCCAACTTTCAACTTTACCCACACAATCCTTGATCCAACTGATCCATACTGTCTTATGCTCCTCTTCCATCTTTTACTCACAACTATACATACTCCTTCCTTTGCCCTCTCATTCTCACCTACTCCTGCACATATACCCCATCCATACTCCCATTCTCTCACACTTTCTCCTCTCCATACATAGATAGAAATGAGTAAAGCCAAAAGCAGACGACTAGCTAAGTACAACTGGCAATAGGAGACAGGCTGGCACTGCCTGGTATATATTTATGTAAATCTTATTTTCCAGAGAAAGAGCAATAGACTCTGAGAATATTTTGTTGTTTATTAAAAGTGAGAGTGAGTGGCATAAGTTGGATGGAAATAGTAGAACCGAAAGCAGGCTTGTCGCTGTGTATGTACGGCAACAAAGATAGCAGGTTGGCACTGCCTAGTGCATATTTATGTAAATGTTTGATTACATTCCACAGAAGGAGCTACGGACCATAAGAATATTTTGTTATTTAAAGTGAGGGGGAGGCCAAGAATGAGATGGAGGGATGGAGTGGAGAGGTACTGAGCATGAGAGAGGGGGGGATGTGAGCTGGGAGCAAGGCGGTGAAATGGTGGTGGACAGGGCGACATGGAGGCAATTTGTTTGAGGTCACCTGTTATGGGATTAAGGCATCTGGTAATAGACAGATAAACAGGTAGATAGAGAGTGAGGTCGGTACTGTATATGGAAATGGGAACTGAAAGCAGGTGACTGGTGGGTTGACAAAAAGACACTGCCAGTGCCTGCTGTAGAAATACTGGTTATTGATAAAGACTTCCTGGCTGGGGGGAAAAAAAAAAAAAAAAAATCCTTGTGTAGTCAAAACCATAAAAAAAAAAAAAAAAGGTCCTGTTGATGATGAGGGAGTTTTGTAGTGTACTTTACTATACATGGATAACCATACCTACAGTATGTTTTGCTTTGTATGGAACAGGTCACCAGTGGCTTCTGAGACTCTGAGTTTAGATGAGGTATCACTACAGGAAGGTATTGGCTCCATTCCATCCCTGTGCCCTTCTCCCCACTCCCCTTCAATGAGTGGTGGGGATGGGGAGGATGATGAAGAGAGGGAAGGTGCTGAGAGTGGCCCAGATACACCAACTCCTTTGGGATCTGTCTACTCTGCTGCGTCATCTACTTCTGTAAATATCCCTAAAGTTACTCGGTTGAAATCTGCAGCTGGATACTCCACTTCCCTCCCAGACTTCAGGCTAGAGAAAGAAAAAATAATCACCAACATTGACCTAGGAGAAGGGATTGAACGGTATTCAGGAGAACCTGAGACTGCTGATGTTAGCAGAGGTCAGACTGAAGGAGGTCTGCAGAAAGAAGATCTGAGCCAAAATATGTCTGATGTGTGCTGTGAGAGTGTCCTATGGCTGGCAGGCAGGCTAGGTCCTGTCCTCACTGCTCGCTACATTACCCGTAACCTGCTTAGAATGCTGACGCTTTGCTACCTCCCAGACTCCGGTGCACTGACCCCCATACCCATTCAACCTGGTGATGAACTGTCTGTCACCAGGAAGCGCATCCTTGGGGACATTTATGCAAAGAAGGTTCTTCATTGTCTGTCAGAAATTGCTTGTGAGTATAGTATACATGATTCATTATCCTCTTTATTACTGATTACATTACCACAAAATAATCAACTTTGCCATTTATTACATATGAAGAGTTTATACCTTATAACTGATTATTATGTATACCCTTATCATATACCAAATAGTTAGGTGAGGACACCAGTGGTGTTTGTTAAGTACGTTCATGTAATATTAAGTTTATACTTACCACTCACACTGGCAGTATCCCATTACAGGCCTGTATGGTGAACAGGTGATCCTGCTGCAGTACCTCTGTCACATTTGTGAGTTGGTTGCCTCATGTCGCCGCAAGCTGTCACCCACTATGGAAGGGGGACTGCTGGGGGCCATGGCTCTTCTCCAACACCTTCTTCCCTACCTTACTGATGGAACCTTCATGGAACACCTCCAGGTCTGAGCATGGATTTTTCATTTTCATCCTTGTTGACTGCCATGATGTTTGCCAGTCAAGAGCTGTATATGAAAGCTAAGGCCTGATACAGTGTGTAATCACACTGACAATGTATGGTCACACTGAAAAAGAAAGAGAAACTCAGATGAAAATATTCGTTTAAAAAAAAATGGTGATATAGGAATGATAAGAGTTATATGGGCAACATTATTAGGTCTGATGGGGCATAAAGAAAGAATGTGGAGTCCAAGAATGCTTGCATTACTTAAAATTCTAACATGACTGAAGTTAAGGTATTTCAAAATAGAGTACCTATGGGCAGTCAGTGTTTAACCATATCCTCATACAACAACCAAGTTTGTTTCTGTAATAAGAAACAATAACCTATCATATTATTCGCCCACCCTGTTTCCCAGACCTCTTCCCATCTGAAAGTGGTTATGTTGCTTTTTACATTATATTCTCAGGTTCAAATGTACAGAAATGACAATGATTAGGTGGATGTGCAGTGTGTCCCTGAGTGCGAGGCTTGTGGGGGCTAGGTTTATGATGGAAGAGCTGAGAGGTAGGATGGGACTGGAGTACATTGGTGTTGTCATGAGGAGAGGTAGATTGAAATGGTTTGGGTGTGTGGAGAGGATGGGGGAGAATAACTGGATCCAGAAAGTGAGAAATGTTAACGTTAGGGTTGTGAGAGGTAGAGAAAAAAAAAACCTGGGACGAGGTCATTGTTACCTCAGGGATTAGAGACTGAATAGGGAAGTTGCCAGAAGTCAAGCAGCATGGAGAGCAGCCATTAGGTGACCAAGGCCGATGCATGCAAGCATGTTGGAGCCTTTAAAAACGAAACAAAACTATGTATAATCTCTTTGCGATCATTCACAATATACAGCATGATTTTCACTATTCTGTACAATCATTATCATACAATAGCCTTACTGGTCGATGCACAATCACCATTTTCACTTACTCAATTGCCAAAGCTCAAGCCAACAGTCATTTGTTTGTTCCAAAATGACCTATAAACTCATTCACCTTCGGGTGTGTTAGTGTCAGTGATGGAATGGTTTTATGATGTTGAGTTTAGGCATCAAGCAGAGTTTAATGAAGAGAAATAACTGTCAGTTTAGATACATTTAAAACTTATTTTTAATCACATTTGGTTGACCATTGGCCAAAAATATATCCCCATTAATGGCCCAACTATAATGGCCTTTGCTATACAATTGATTTTTGTGTGATCATGTTTTAAATACATGTCTCAGTCATACAGTGAAGATGTACTCTTACCCCTTAAGAGGAGACAAAATTCTATGATTAAAAATCAGGACACTAAAAGCCATGATCTATGGTTGTGACATTGAGCCAGTTGCATCATCATCATTATCGTTGTCGCTGTTGTCATCATTGTTATCATTGTCAACCTCATCATCGTCATTTTCATCATGACCCTCACCAGTCATCAGTCATAGTGTTAGATGATGGTGACCATCAACTGCTCACATGATGTAGTGCTACCTACTTAGGTGACTCCACACTGAGTGACAAGCCTAATGGTTTCCTGTAGCCAGGGAAACTTTTACAACATTCAGTGTTAACCACATACATGTAATCAGTTAGCAGGCTCATGAGGAGCCTACTATGGTGTCCCTTTTAACTGGGTGGAAAGATGCAAATGTAACATCCATGCATGAATCAAACCTCCAGACACTTTCCCTGTGTCGACCACAAGAGAACATCGGTTCACAGCACAGACCAGTCCTGCTGGGGCATTTGATTGTCTGTGTCATAATTATACTATACATAAGTCGGCATGGCTCCAGAATATTCATTCAAGAAATCATTTTCGAAAATTGACCACGTGGCAAAAAATAATTGACAAAATTGATCCTAAGTCGGCAAAATGGTGACTAACAACAACCTAAACTCAGCATCACTGGAGGTGTGAAGCATAAGGCTGTCCTGTTCAAACTTACTTAGAACCAAAAGAAGATCTCAGACATTTTTAAGCCAAAAGTAATACCTAGGGAGGGCCAACCCCTCACCAGCAATGAGTCTTCCTGCAGCTTACATGGCACTATTTCCTCAGACTTACCTGCAAACATTTTTGACAGTGGTAGAGATTAAGTGACAGTAGTGAATAAGTGTATCCATCCATCCATCCATCATCCAATCCTACGTTGCCCCATGAGGAGCGTAGGAGTCCGGGGCTAGGCAAGTTGGTCCTGGCATTTAAGATGAGAGTGACCAGCCTCACTCATCCCTGAGTGGCATTATGTGAGCAATAAACCCCAATCACCTCTTGGATATAAACCTTTACCGGCTTAATCCGACTGGAGTGCTGTTATTACCCACTAAACCACCAGGCGCCAAAATTCGGTTATATGGTTACCACCCAGCCTAGTAAATGGTTTCCTGGTGTACAGGAAACCATTTGGCTTGTCACTCAGTGTAGAGTCACCCACAGGCAGAAGGAAGAGGAAGGAATGAAGGAAAGAAAGACAGAAGAGGGAGTGTAAAGTCACCCATAGGCAAAAAAAAGAGGAAAGAATGAAGGAAAGAAAGACAGAAGAGGATGGATGGAAAGAAGGATAGAGGAGTACAGTACAGTATATAAAATTTATATAAATTGTATGTTAGGTTCAGTAGAGTAATTCAATAATTTTAATACATGGCTGATGCAAATTAGTGATAAAGACCTGTATAGTGTACAGTATGTTCAGTGTGATTAAGTGTACATTGTGTTAAGTTGTTTTTTTTTTTTTTTTTTTTTTTTTTTTAATAACAGAACGGAGGAAGGAAAAACAAATGGAGAAAAAAAATAATCCATACACCAGATTACTGGTGTCCTCTGTTCATAAAATGTCTGTAACAGTTAGACTTGAACAGTTGTAGGTTGAAATTTGGAGGAAAACAACTCTGGGGAAGCGAGTTCCAGAGAGATGCAGTTCGGGGAATGAAAGAATTCTGATAGGCAGAAGTTCTGCAATATGGTTGAGTGACATTCCAGTCATGAGCGCTACCAGATGCCCGTGTAGCACGAGGGAAGGCATGGAGAGGTGGCACCATGGACGCAACTTCATCTGAGCATTTGCCAAAAAAATATCTGTAAAATAATGCAAGGGAGGCAACATTCCTTCTTACTTGCAGGGGAGGTAGTTTATATGTAATGGCAGGGTTGTTAATGATTCTAACAGCTTTATTCTGAATTTTGTCTAGTTGTCTTAATGCAACCTCTCCACAACCATTCCACAAGGGTGAGCAATATTCAAGCTGAGAGCGCACATGACTCTTATAAATTATAGCTAACTGCTCATTGGCGAAGAAGTTACGGACTCTGTACAATAATCCAAGTTTCTTTGAGGCGGTTTTAGCAAGTGATCTGACATGAGAGGTCCAGCTGAGGGCACTGTTAAGTGAGACACCAAGAATTTCAATACTTTTGGAGATGGGAACATTAGTAGCACTGAAGGTAATGTACGAATCTGGCAATATCTGTCTATTAGTAAACTGTATATATTTAGTTTTACTAGCATTAAAAGAGACAAGGTTGTTTTGTCCCCATTCACTGATTGTAGATAGATCTTGATTTATGGAGATGGCTGTATTGAGCTGAGAGGTAGAGATATTAGACTTTGTAAATGGATGTCTGAGTGTGAATGAACTATGTAGTGTTGAGTCATCTGCATATGAGTGAATGGGATTGTGAGTGACAGATAAGAGATCATTAATATGAACCAGAAATAGGGTTGGCGCCAGAACTGATCCCTGCGGCACGCCGGCGTTAATTGAGTGGAAATTCGAATATACATCATCTACTTTTACTCTTATTTTCCTGTCACTAAGATAAGAAGAAATCAAAGGAACAAAAGACGTTAGTCCATAGCAAGGGAGTTTGGACAGCAGGGAACGGTGTGGTTATTGGATTGGTGTGGTTATTGGTAGAAAATTGTGCATGAAAGACAGTAGTACTGTACCAATTGCTAACTTTTCAATTGACTCAAGTGTAACACCTGAGATAAAACCAGATGAAGTAAATATTTCACTTAAAAATATGAAAACAGTGGAGGCTTCAGGAGAAGATGGAATAGCAGCAGATTTACTGTTGGATGCAGGAGTAGAAGTACAAAACAGGCTTGCCCACTTATTTACTCAATGTATAAAAAAGAAGAAAATTCCCAAAACGTGGTGTAATGCAATAGTTATTTTACTTTACGAAAAAGATAACTCAAGAGATCTTAGTAACTATCGACGCATTAGCCTATTATTAGTCTTTTACAAACTCCTCACTGAAGTCCGTACGAACAGAATAACAACAAATTTGGAAGAAAACCAACCTCGTGAACAGGCTGGATTCTGAAGCGGGTATTCAACTACTGTACTGATCATCCACACACAGTGAATCAGCTAATTGAGAAAACTACAGAATGTAATAAACCACTATGCCTAGGTTTTGTTGATTACAAAAAGCCTTTCGACTCAGTGGAGCACATAGCAATTATAAATTCATTGCGAGAGCAAGGAGTGAATGAGAACATTGTAAAACTGCTCAAAAACATATATAAAGAGGGAACTGCTACAGTTAAATTACATAAGGACTCAGAAAAAATTAAGATTGAGAAGGGCGTTCATATGGGAGATACAGTTTCACCAAAATTATGTACAGCATGCCTAGAAAGTATTTTCAGAAAGCTAGACTGGGAAAACAAAGAGGTTAACATAGATGGAGAGAAGCTAAACCATATAAGATTTGCAGATGACATTGGCCTAATCTCAGAAACATCAGAGACATTGCAAGAAACGTTAAATGTCTTGAACAGAGAAAGTCTCAAAATAGGGCTAAAGATGAACGAGAGTAAAACTAAAGTAATGTTTAATCCACAAACACCAAAGTGCGTCACCAGAATAAGTGAAGAAATTATTCAAGAAGTCAAGGAGGACAATTACTGAAATTAACAAAAGATCATGACAGTGAAATAAAAAGCAGCATTACAATTGGATGGAAAGCTTTTGGTAAACATAGAGACATTATGAAAAGTAGAATGCCAGTTTGTATGAAGCTAAAAGTATTTATCAAATGTATAATTCCAGCTATGACGTATGGTTGTGAGACCTAGACTCTGACAAAATCAACGGAAAATAAATTCATTCTAAGAGAGCAGTGGGAAGGTCAGTTTTGGAAATATCATAAAGAGACAGGAAAAGATTAACTTGGGTGAGAGAGCAGACTAAAGTCAAAGATATTATAGAAGTTATAAAAGAACAGAAATGGAGGTGGTCAGGCCATGTAGCAAGAATAAGGGATAACCGATGGAGCAAGAGGCTCACTGACTGGACACCAAGAGATTGTAAGCGTAGCAGAAAGGCCGGACAGGAGGTGGAGAAATGAGATAGAGAAATTTTCAGGGAAAACGTGGCAAAGAGTGGCTCAGTCAAGGAATTCGTGGATAAGGTTGGGGGAGGCCTTTGTTCAGCAGTGGACTCGTAATGGCTGATGATGATGATGTTAAGAATTAGGATTTGCCAGTTAGATAGTTGAGAAATTTCTCACTGATTTCTGATGTTTACGGTATCAAGGTCCGGTACGAGTCAGAGTTGCCAGTTTACATGTTGTTTGTGAGTGTAGTTGTTTTGTAAGTTATGCATTAATTTTTGTGCCCTTTTTCCATATAATGTTTTAGTTATGTGATTGCTTGTTAAATTATGTAATTTAATTCAAGTTTGTGTGCTAAATAATTTACAGTGTTATGCAGTGTAAGAAAACTCTGTCATGTTTTGGGTATCTCCAAGTTGGCAACTGTTGTTCTTGGAAAATGTAGATAATTCTAGAACAGTGCAAGCTTATATAATGATGGGGAAGAGACTAGAGTGAATACAGTCAGTTTTCAGTTCAGTTTGAGTGTAATGCAGTGTCAGTGAAGTTTGTATATCATCAGTATTTGTGAAATTAGTTAAGTATTGTCAAGCATTAAGTGTTATTGCAGTTAGTAAAGTTTGTGTAGCTCCAGTGCTTGTGAGAATCATGAAGTGAAGTTGAAAAGCATTCAGTGTAATTATTTGGAAAAGAAAGTGAACTTAAGAATCCAGTGTTTATTTACGACACCTGAGCTGATCCTGTGTACTGTACACCTAAAGGCTGACCATAGGAAGAACAAGTCACTGGGCAATGTCCTTCCTGTACTGAACTACTGCTGTTGGAGCTTGTGGCAGTATGGGACGGAGACGTAACACTGGTGTCAGGAGTGTGAGTAATTTAAGTGCTGCGGTGAGAGTAACTTTTGACATGGAAGCAGGTGTGCAGACAAGGTCTCAAGCTGGGCAGAAGGAGGTGGTGTCCCTGGTTGCAATTATAAAGCTATTACAAGCTTCAAAGAAAGAACTCACAGAACAAGTACAGGCACAAAACAAAAGACAGAAAGAACTTAAAGAACAATTATAGGCACAAAATGAAGGACAGAAAGAACTTAACAATTACAAGCACAAAGTGTACTGTAACGACAGGAATTATAGAAAATTATGAGGAATAGGGTGGGGTGTGATCTAGTTAGGAAATATATGGCTTTATGAGAAATGAAGTAGCGTGATCTTATTAGAGTGGGCATGAGTAGCCAGATACTAGCACACCTTGCGGGCCACTCAACCTCGTCTGTACCACTCCTTGGAGGATAGCAAAATTCAAAGTAAAAAATGACTTAACCTAAGATTTACTCAGCATTAAGAACTGAGATACAGATTACTCTTCAAACTGGGAATGATACTAAACACAATATAACGAGGATCTTTATCAACAGAAATATGAATCTTCTCAAACTGAATATTCAAGAATACTGTGACACTTTTCAGAAGTATGAATCTTCACGAATTAAATTAATATTCAGTAATGAGGATTTAAAGTATAACCCCAGAAATTTGTATCTTTACACACTAGATTAATATTCCAAGAATACTGATACGCATGGATATAGTCCCGTGGCCTCTGACGGACTCATCGGGAAGAAACTTAAAGATTATCACCAAAGAGCGTTGTCGACTAAATACACGATAATAATATTGAAGAAACTTATATAAACTAGACACAATAATCAAAAGGATCAGTAATCACATGGACTGCAATCAAATGGACAAATGGACCAACCGATATTCACTTTGTTTCCCTGAACTAAAGGGGGTGGGGGTGATTTAGTGTGATAGTGGTTAGGCCGCAGCTAGAACGCTCGAATCCTTGGGATGCTAGCCACAGCCATCCATAACTTTGTCTGCAACGATGAGGAAAGATTATCAGAATTGTTTGGTGCGGCTTCTCGCCTTTTATAAGCATCAAGACAGTATTCGGAAATCGGCTAAAATTTTAACTGATTACTTTATGCTATTATCAATTCTCTAGGATCTTCAGTGAATACAAAAGATACATTTGCACTCAACATACTGTACATAGAAAAGTGACTTACGATGTTGAAATTTTTGTAATGAGCGTATGGGAACTTTAATCATAATGAAGCCAAATTAATTAAGAAATCAGACAGTTTTATTACCGTTTGTCGGTTACATGCCTGTGTGACTGCAAACAGGATTCAGTTACATAAATTTCGTGCTTCACAAATGACAACCTTCAACATTCTTACTTCAAACATCTCAGTTCACCAGTGCATAGTACAAAAGGGGAAATCTATTTACTTCGGCAGGTAAATCTCTAGATTAGAATATAAAGGGAAGATATTCTTGATTTTCGACTTCTGCTAAATTTCGCGGTTACACGTCTTTGTTGGCAAGCGCTGGTCCATTATTCACATTAATACTTGACTTAGCTCTGTCAATATCAGAATCATGTTCACATTATGAATATCAACTAAGACTAGACTTAAATGTAAAACTTAATGGCTAAATTATGAGCTATACTCATAATACTTAAACTTAAGATTACACTCACAATACTAGGTTATACAGTACCCTTGCGTCCAACACGCGTTAGTCCAGCACGATTCACGTCCAGCACGGAGAGCAAATAATTAGTATTATTTAATACGATTTAATTACTGCAACACGAGTGTGTTAGCATAACACGCACAGAGCTCCGAGAAGTGGGTGAAATCCGCAGAGTTCACTCTAGCACGATCACCCCCGGTCCAACACGGTCATACTGGACATTCCCATGATGATGATAGCCAATGAAAACTTCTGATCAAGTAGCCTTCCCCGCCCGCTATCGTGACGTGATCGTGATGCCGCCCAATTAAAAACGCTTCTGCTGTCACGTGATGTTTTGTTTAAATTTTTCCCGCCACTGCGCCACTCAGTTGCATAGTTCGCATTGCAAGGTGCCTTTTTCTTGCTGCATTTTCTGCCCTTGTTACTGCATTTTACCCTGCTCACGATGCCTAGGAAGCCTTCTGAGAACCCCAAGAAGCGTCGGCACCTCCCTCAGGCCACCAAGCTAGAAAGCATCGAGAGGAAGAAGAAAGGGGAGAGGAAAGTTGACATTGCCAAGGCCTACAACATGAATGAAGCCAACGTAAGGACCATAATAAAAAACCAAGACAAGATCCTGGCAGCAGTGAAGGCTTACAGAGTGCTAGGACAGGCAGAAGCAGGACCTTCCATGGCTGTGGACGAAGATAGTGATTCTGAGTGTGATTTCGAAGGATTTATGAGGGAGGTTGAGGAAGAGCAGCAGCCATTACCTGCTAGTGACGCCAGCAGCCATCCTCCGGGGACCCAGTAGGATTACCTACAGCCTTGGATAACACCTTCCATTCCCAGCAAGCCCACCAACACTATCCTAAAAGGTTAGTTATCATTCATAGCACAGTACCATTTATTACAATTACAATAGTACCAATATATGTATAGGTATATGGTAGGTATTTAGGGTGACTTTTCCTAGGGTTGCTGACATAATTTATTTTTCCCCATAAGCTCTATTGTTTGTCCAACACGCTTTTGGTCCAACACGGGACCCATGCATGACAATATTACCGTGTTGGACGCGAGGGTACTGTACTAACTTACACTAATACTTAAAATTATGGCACAACAGTACATCTACAAGCACAAAATGAAAGACTGAAAGAACTCAAAGAACAATTACAGGCACAGAATGAAGAACAGAAAGAATGATATGAACAGCTTCAGGAGGCATTTCAGGAGCAACAGAGGGAAATACAACTGAGGATGCATGGACAGCTAGATGCTTTCATGGGGGAAATGAAGGAAGAACAGGAACATCTGGAGGAGGAGGTATACGCTGAGCTATGGCAACTGAAGTATGAGGTTATCCATAATGTGACCGAGTGCAAACAGCGTGTAGACTACCAGTTGAAGTTAATTAATGAGGAAATAGTGATGGAGTGCGAACAGCATGTGGACAACCAGCCTTCATCGCTAGCTTCCTTTCTGGTCGTTCTATAGCCGCTGTTGTAGACGGCCATCGTTCTTCTCCTAGATCTATCAACAGTGGTGTTCCTCAGGGCTCTGTCCTATCACCAACTCTCTTCCTTTTATTCATCAATGATCTTCTAAGCTGTACATCTAACCCTATCCACTCATACGCTGATGACTCCACCCTTCACCTTTCCATTCGGTTCCCGCAACGCCCATCTCAACAGTTACTTCAGCAAACAAGGGTTGAGGCTATGGCACACCTAATGTCTGACTTGGCTCGTATCTCTGACTGGGGTAAAAATAATCTGGTTGTTTTTAATGCATCTAAGACTCAGTTCTTACACCTATCAACGCGACAAAATCTTCCACAGTTGTACCCACTAATGTTTAATAATATTCAGCTTAATCTTGCATCATCCTTGAACATGCTTGGGGTTTCATTTACTCGGGACTTATCTTGGAAAGATCATGTTACATCTCTTGTAAAATCTGCTTCCAAGAGATTGGGTGTGCTAAGCCGACTCCGCTCATTCTTTACCCCTTCACAATTGTTGACTCTATACAGGGGTTTTATCCACTCCTGTGTGGAGTACAACTCTCATGTGCGGGGAGGCTCCCCACATACAGCTCTTCTCAATATGGTGGAGTCAAAGGCTTTTCGTCTCATTAACTCTGCTCCTCTTACTGACTCCCTTCAACCTCTGTCTCTTCGCCGCAGTGTTGCATCTTTATCTCTTTTCTATCGCTACTTTAATGGTCACTGCTCTTCTGAACTGTCTGCTTGCATTCCTCCACCTCTACGACGGGCGCATAGCACCTGTCTGGCAGCAAACTCTCATCCCTTTTCTGTCCAACTCTCTAATGCAAGAGTTAACCGTTACTCCCAGTCTTTCATTTATGCAATGGGTCAACTCTGGAACTGTCTCCCTCTGTCTGTATTTCCTGCTGCCTATGATCTCCAGTCTTTCAAACGCAGTCTGTCCAGGCATCTCAAAATGATCGGATCTTGAATTTGGCTCTCTATTGTATTTTCTTTTTCTCTTGGAGGGAACTGTTACTGCGGGCTCATTGCCTTTGGTTCCTTCTTCCTCGCATTAAAAAAAAAAAAAAAGAAGAAGAAGAATAGTGAGGGAATAGTGATTGAGTTTCACACTTCACGAGTTTCCCCGCACTTCGACACTCCCAGCTGGCAGCCGACACTCAGCAGACGATGCGTACCGATGCTCATTTGTTGGCGGCTGTCTTGTGACCACCCTGCCCTCAACCGATACAGCGTCGGTACTAGAGACCCACATGCTATTTCTTTTTTTTAACATTGCTCTTTATAACAGTTTTAGTGTCTTTTCAGGTATATGTTTATTGTATTATACTGTTTTAGCACTAGTAAACACTCCTCATTTAATTTTGGGTAGGGCATGTTTCGTGTTATAGTACTTTCTGATACAGTAGGTACATGTCCTTCCAAAACGCTTCTCTATTTTTCCCATTGATTCTTAGCTTCACACTTTGACGTATCACGTTTCGCAAGGTTTTGGCGGAACATCCAGCCCAGGAAGTATGAGGAATCACTGTATAATATATATACATACATATATATATATATATATACACAGTACCCTCGTGTCCAACACGCATTAGTCCAGCACGATTCGGGTCCAGCACGGAGAGCAATTAATTAGTATTTTTTAATACGATTTAATTACTGCAACACAAATGTGTTAGCATAACACGCACAGAGCTCCGAGAAGTGAGCGAAATCCACAGAGTTCACTCTAGCACGATCACCCCCGGTCCAACACGGTCATACTGGACATTCCCATGATGATGATAGCCAATGAAAAACTTCTGATCAAGTAGCCTTCCCCGCCCACTATCGTGACGTGATCGTGATGCCGCCCAATTAAAAACGCTTCTGCTGTCACGTGATGTTTTGTTTACATTTCTCCCGCCACAGCTCCACTCAGTCGCATAATTGCATTGGAAGGTGCTTTTTTCTTGCTGCATTTTCTGCCCTTGTTACTGCATTTTACCCTGCTCACAATGCCTAGGAAGCCTTCTGAGAACCCCAAGAAGCGTCGGCATCTCCCTCAGGCCACCAAGCTAGAAAGCATCGAGAGGAAGAAGAAAGGGGAGAGGAAAGTTGACATTGCCATGGCCTATGACGTGAATGAAGCCAACGTGATCATAATAAAAAACTTAAGACAAGATCCTGGCAGCCGAAGGCTATCACACGGCACTTCATACCAGGTTTGCCAAGGGTACGATGGTAAATCGGAACGGTAACGTGGTAAAATTGCTGACGATACCACGGGCATTTGGAATTCATCTGGATGGATTCCTGCCGACATACTACGAGGAAAACAGCGTGACCAAAACCCAGGCGACTCGACAGAGAATGTATTGTGCTACAGCATTGAACATTTAGCCTGACACTGAATACATATTAATATTTTAGAATAAATATCAATCGTTTTGAAACCCTTCTCATCGGCGTGCATACCGGTACCAGTTTATAAACAAAGTTGCTTCTCCTTATTCTCTACCGAGTCAGCGACAGCGATCACTTTCCACAGTCACGAGACGGGGCTCTGGCAACAGTGTGAGAAGCATGCACTTTCCCGAGGATTACAGTGCTAGGACAGGCAGAAGCAGGACCTTCCATGGCTGTGGACGAAGATAGTGATTCTGAGTGTGATTTCGAAGGATTTATGAGGGAGGTTTGATTTCAAAGGATTTATGAGGGAGGTTTGATTTCAAAGGATTTATGAGGGAGGTTGAGGAGGAGCAACAGTCATTACCCGCTAGTGACGCCAGCAGCCAATATATATATATATATATATATATATATATATATATATATATGTATATATGTGTGTGTACTGTATATATATACAGTATATGTATATACTTTATATATCTTAATCATCATCATCATCATCATCCTGACCTCCTTTCCCACCCAGAGGAGGTGGAAGGTGGGGACCTTCACCATCCACTCACTCGATGAAGTGCCATTCTCAGGTGACTGTCCTTTCCTCTTTTCCTTCCTTCATTCTGTCCTTCCTCTTCTATCTTTCTTTCCTTCATTCTTTCTTCTTCCTTCTGTGTATTGGTGACCCTGCACTGAGTGACAAGCCAAATGGTTTCCTGTACACTAGAAAACCATGTACAGTATTATGCTGGGTGGTCGCCACATAACGAGATTATAGTGCCTGGTGGTTACGTGAGTAATTAAGGCACTCCAGTTGCATTGAGCTTGTTCAGGTTTATATTCAAGGGATGGTTGGGATTTATTGCTCATGTAATGCCACTCGGGGATGAGTGAGGCTAGTCATTCTCATCTTAAATATCAGAACCAACTTCCCTAGCCCCGGGCTCCTACATTTCTCTTGGGACAACACAGAATTAGATGAATGAATGAATGAATGAATCCAACTTAGTGTCCTTCTGGTTAGGTAAGTACTGTGAAAGTCTTGTAACAGATAATATTTGTACTGATTTATTTTTGCAGGAGATGCTGATTCGCAGTGCTGTGTACCCCGTGATTCGTCTACTCTCCTCTACCAAGGTTAACTTTCCTCATGGTGGAGCAGCCCGTGGGGTGTTGGCTTGCCGAGTGGTGGACTGTCTCTTTGTCATGGCACTCCGAGTTGGCCGAGAGATGAGCAAGAGCATACTGATGCCTACTATCACACGGTTTCTAACTACCTTTGATAAGTGCCACACTTCATCATCATCTGCTGCACAGCTTGGTGCATCACCAAAGTAAGCCACCAAAATTGTGCAATGTTATGTGTGTACTATAATGTGGAGTGTTTAGCAGTTCATTGGTTACTAAACAAGATGGAAGGAATTATAGCTGACGAAAGAAGAAAATATATCAAGATGATAGCATTTTTTAAATCATAGCAACCATATGTTAAAACATCCAAGGAGATACCATATTAATGAAGGTACATGTAATAATTGATATGATTATAGCCAAGAGAATTCAAGGAATGAAGTAAAAATGCATTTCAGTATTGGGTGGATGTCATTATTACATCTCCTTATTTCCCATTGTTAGGTCACTTGAGGCAGAGGAGGTGTTAGGAGATGGCGAGGATCCAGAAGGCAGCTCTGGTAATATTAGCCTTCAGGCATCTCCAGGTTCATCCTCAACAGATGCTGTAAAGGCCAAAGTGAGTCAAGATTGCTTATATACAGTGGACCCTCCTAATTGACAGCTTTGAGATAATAGCACTTTTGATTATTCACAGGTTTATAAACCATCTCCAGATGTGTTAAGTTCTATTTTGGGATGACTTAACAACCACCCTTACTAAATTCTTAAAGTACACTTGAAGCAAATAGATTCTACCATCTGTGAATGATTTTTAAGAAATCATCATTATAAACAATGACTGCAGGAGCCACTTGATAGGGAGGGATGAGTTACTTATGGATTTTCCTGTTCACAGAGATGTCTGTGATGCATCCTCTGTCAATATGGAGTTAATACTGTAATACCTTTTTAATAGACTTTTAAAACTCAGAAGGGGTGCAGTATTATTAAGTACCAGTTTAAAACCCTCATAAGGAATGGAGATCTATCTTCCAAGACCTGAATTGACAAAGGAAATATCAGACCTTTGGTAAAATAAAAACACTGGTACAGTCTGTTTACCTGTTATGCATGTTTGCACTGCATGATTTGCCATTTACGTGATGGGCTGATGATCACATTCTTAAAATTAGTACTGTACCGTATTTCATTCATTCGTTCATTCATCATCCAGTCCTGTGTTGCCCCATGAGGAGTGTAGGAGCCCAGGGCTAGGCATGTTGGTCCTGACATTTAAGATGAGAGTGACCAGCCTCACTTATCCCTGAGTGGCATTACCAAGGGATGTTTACTGTTCTGTGTACTATGAAAAAATTAAATAAATAAATAAATATTGTATAAGAACCATTGTTACCTCCACCAGCGAAGTTGGAGGAGGTTATGTATTCATCTGTGTTACTCTGTGTGTCTGTCTGTTGGTCCAGACAATATTTCCAAAAGCTCTCAATGAATTTCATTGAAATTTTGTGGAACGGTGGGCCATGGGCCAGGAAAGAAATGATTAAATTTGAGGGCAGATCCAGATCCAGATCCGCAGTATCCCGCACAGTGTCACCAAAAGTTCTCAGTGAAATTTTGTGGAAGGGTGAGCCATGGGCCAAGAAAGAATTGCTTAAATTTGGGGGTGGATCCGGATCCTTTTTAATGGCACTGGCATTGGCGGAGGTTTGTACTCTCTGAGTACTTTCTAATTATGTATGCAAGTCTTCTAGGTCAGGTTAGTTGCTCCATCTTTTCTGTGCTTCTCCTTTTAGTTTCTCCTCTTCTCCCCCTTGTGTTGCTTTCCTTTCCTTCCCAAATTTTACATGTTTAGTTCTGATGTTTTGACCTTGTGCCCCCCCCCCCCCCTCCCCCCTCTCTTTTTTTTTTTTTTTTTTTTTTCCTACAAGAAAGCCAAAGCAGCCAGGACCAGATTGATTTGGACTTCTTTAAGACTGTATGTAGGCGAGTGAAACCTCTGATAAAGTTGCTAGTAGAAATGAAGAAATCTGGGTGGCAACACGATACAAAGAGGACCCCTAAAGAGTTCGTCAGCTATGTTAACAGTAAGATACCTTTCATAGGTAGTATTGGATCAGTCAGGTGTATTATAACACTCAGACTTAGATATAGATAGCACTAACTATTTTGTTTCAGTTTTTATGGTAGAAGATATGACATGGCAAGACAAGTACTGGCCAATGAGAATGAAGATTCCATCATCCTCAGATGTACACATGAGTGCGTGGCAAGAAGAATCAACAGGCTAAATGTTTACAAGTTACCTGGTCCAGATAAAATCTTTGCAAGAGTTCTAAGAGGTATGAGACCAAGTAGCTCCTTAGCTTGCAAAAATCTTCAAGAAGTTGCTGGAAACAGAGGAAGTGCCAAGAGGCTGGAAGCTAGCCGATTGACCCCAATAGTTTTTTGTGGAAATCAAAAATGTCCTGAGAACTGCCATCCAATTAGTCTGACCTCCATCACATCAAAACCATTAAAAGGAATAACTGTTGTCACAATAGTCGAACACCTGGAAAATCACAACCAGATTTCGGACTCCCAGTATGGGTTCAGACAACATAGACCATGCCTGTCCAACTTGCTTGAATTTTTCAACAAACTGTTGATTGAATAAGATGAGTAAGGCAGCAGACATCCTTTGTGTACACTTTCAAAAGACATTTGACAAAGTGCCTCACCTTAGGCTGATGTCATTGTGCATACACTCTGCACTAATAGGGAGGTTACACTTTTGATCAAAAACTAGTAACGGATAGGAAACAGTGGATAGTGATCAAAGGGAATTCTTCTGATTTGGCTTCAGTCACTTTGATGTTCCACAAGTCAATCCTTGGTCCATTCATGTTCCTCGTTCATATCAGTGACATAGATGTTTGTCTGTTAATTGTAAAAGTGTTTGCAGTAACATCAGTCTTGGAACAAATGTGGGCAGTCATGATGGGAAAAACTCCACAGAAACTTGTATATCCTAGCTGGAGGAATGGTCTGTGACATGGCAAATTCCATCTAACTTGAAGAAGTGCAAGGCAATTCATATTAGCCATGCAAATTCCAGGTCAGACTATTCACTCTTGAGGAGGAAACTGAGGATGGCTGATTTGGAAAGATATCTAGGTGTGCTGATCATTAGTGATGTAAAATTTTCCAAGCAGTACAATACATCAAAGCAGAGAAAAAGACCCAGAAATTGCTTGGTTACATCCAGATGAGAAGAGAGATTTTTCTTACACTCTATAGCTTCTTATTATGGCCACTTCTGGAGTACACTGTACAGTTTGGTCAACTAGACTTAGGAAAAACATAGATCAACATGTAAGAGTTCAAGCTAGAGCTAAAAAACTTACTTCATCCATCAGCAGACTGAGTTATCAGAATTACCTGAAGGCTCTGGGACTGCTCTCATTGGAAACTCATACTGTACAAGTGTTTAAAATACTGAATGGATTTGACAATCTTGACCATAGAAAGTTCTTTAGTCTGATTACAACTCAACACATAACCATGGTTGGAAGCTGGTAATGCAAGATTTAACACCAGCAATTGTAAAACCATTGTCACCTGCAAGATCTGCTCCACGTGGAACAGACTTCACTTAGATGTTGTTAATACTAATACAGTTGAGTAGTTTTAAATGAAACCTCTGTTGGATCTGGTGCTAGAATGAGTGTGAATTGGATGTATAATTTTACATTCCTAAGTCGTTTCGTTTTCGTCTTCGTTTTTAAAGGCTCCGACATGCTTGCATGTGTTGGCCTTGGTCACCTAATGGCGGCTCTCCACGCTGCACGATCCATTGCAGCCTCCCTGTTCAGTCCCTTAACTCTAAGGTCACACTTAATGACCTCGTCCCATGTCTTTCTCGGTCTACCCCTCACAACCCCACCCCCAATATTAACACTTCTCACCTTCCTCACCCAATTATCATCCCCCATCCTCTCCACATGTCCAAACCACCTCAATCTACCTCTCCTCATCACAACACCAATACACTCCAGTCCCATCCTACCTCTCAACTCTTCCATTGTAAACCCACCCCCTCCGGGCCTTGGACGCAGGGACGCACTGCACATCCACCTAATCATTGTCATTTCTGTACGTCTGAGCCGGCGAATGTCTTCCTCCTTCACTGCCCAGGTCTCACTGCCATACAGCACTACACTCCTAACACATGCTGCATACAAAGACCCCTTAGCACGTAGGGAGAGCCCTCTCAATGTTAGGAGAGGCAAGAGCTCCCTGAACTTCTTCCAACCACTTCTCACCCTAGCCACAGAGCTAGCTCCAGCCCCATCTCCAGCACACAACATGTCTCCCAAATAACAAAACTCTTCCACACACTCAAGAGATTCACCAGCAAGTTCAATCCTTTCACGTCTGACGATCTCCACCTGCTCACCCCGGCATGCCGTACACATAAAATCAGCATTATCTCACAGTCTACCTCTGATACCACTACATCTCTTATGCACCCATTTATCACACACACCGCACAAGATGGAATTACTTCCCACGCCCTTGTGGCAAACTGCACATGGCCACTCTCCCTCGTCTTTGACAGTACCGCCACCAACCCTAGATATCATCACTTTTGTTTTATCTGCATTTACCCTTAAACCCTTTTGCCCCATACCATCTCTCCACTTCCTAAACCTTTCCTCCGCCTCCTTTCATTCTCTGCAATCAACACCAAATCATCAGCATACAACGACTCCCACGGGAGTCCGTTTCTAAAGTCACGTGAAAGGGCTTCAAGTACCATGATAAACAACATGGGACTCAAGACTGACCCCTGATGCACACCAACATTCATGGAAAACTCATCATTCAAATCTCCATTCACTCTCCATTCCTAAGATGTGAAGTATCTCCTTGGCATGGACCACAGTGCCTTTGAGATGCTAACTTTTCCTTGTAACACCATGTACCTCTGTCTCTATCTGATGCACAGTTTGGCAGTCTTTGCTTTTCGGGCATTTTCAGTGTCTTGGGGAGCAGGAGGATGTTTCTGTCTGTATATCGTTTAATTATATTCCATAATCCTTGGATTTGCAGGCTATGAACAAATCTCCTCCACATTGCCCTTTTGCTGCAGTCAGGCTGCCCTCCTTCCACCTCACACCACTTCATTTATATACTTTTCTACCCCGTCCCTCCACCTCATCATTATTCTTCCTCCCCTCCTTTCCTCCCCTCCCTTCTCACTCATGCATTTGCTCCACGTAGCCAGACCACCTGAGGTTATTTTTCACATTCTCCAGCACATCCACATTTAAGATGCTTAGAATCATAATGTCCTAAGTGTCGATATTTAAGAAGTGTGAAAAATGCCTCCAAAGTCTAGAAATAAGACAGGTATTGCTGTGCTTTTTGTTTCTAAATGTTGTGCAAAGTCTCAGCTGTAATATCCTATCATTTACATGAGAGAGAGAGAGAGAAGGAGAGAGATTAAATTTTAATATATACACAGTATACACTACACTTTCACACACACATATGCCTACAAACCCAATTTTATTATCATTATGAAATGTGTACCTATAATGTGCATATTTTTTGCCTATATGTGTGTGTGTAGATTCCGATATGTGTATGCGAATTTGTGAGCATGTGAGTTAGTGACGTAATTGAGTTTGTAAGCACGTGTGTTTTAAGTGTAGTGTATACCTTGTATGTGAAATATAATTTAATGCTTCTCTCTCTCTCTCTCTCTCTCTCTCATGTAAATGGCAGGATTTTATAGCTGAGACCTTGCACTACATTTAGAGACAAAATGCAATGCAATTTCAGTCTTGGTTCCAGAGATAAATGTGTTTCAAAGTAGCCAGACTTTAGAGACATTTTTCTCATTTTTTAAAAAACGGTACGTGGGACATCATGATTCTTTGTGTCTCAGTTGCCTTTCTATCTCTTCACTTTATTTTACATGCCCCCCTCAGAGTACTGATTTCCTCACATCTCATTCTTGAAATGTCTTTCCAGCAAAGCCCAAGCTTCACTTGTTTATGGTAGTATGGGGATCACAATACTGTGCCGTCTTTCAACAACTTCTTCACTTCTGTGCTCACCTCCCTATTCCTTTTCACAGCCCTCAGAACACACTAGCTTCAAAAAATAGTTGGTGCATAATATCTTTAATATTAAGACACAAAGACCAAAGAATAAAAGGTTATGCAATTCTGCCTTTGCACATGGTGGCAACCTAGGTGTTAGATGATTGCCATGTCAACCACTACATGTAGCCTGTATAATATGTAGGGAATAGCATTATATGGTATAGGATATACAGACAGTAAGATGCTGTTAATTCTACATGGTCAGATTATTCCAGATGACATCAGATCCTGAGTGCACTAGTACAGTACTTTTTTGGAGCTAGTATACATGCAGCCCTCCTTTCCAGCTGCACCATTTCTTGCACTTCAGCCTCCAAAACTTACATTCTTGCTCATCACACTATCTTTACATTTGCAAGCACTCACATTCACCATTCCCTGATCATTCAGCTTCATTATTTACTGATTGACTTCTTCATTCTGTAAAAATCATAGCATTGCTCTTGATTACATTTAATTGAAAAGTTGATTTCATTTATACAGTAGTACACATTCCAAGCTCATTCACCAGGCATTTTAACTCCTGCTTATCTTTATATGACAAAACAGTTTCATCAGAAAACAAGAGTACAAACAATTTTCGTGCTCTGCCTTGATGTGAAAGGCACAGTTCTATGCAGCAGCCTATGCCAGTACGTAGTGCCCTGTGTCATTATTCGACAGAAACATGCAGCACACCTAGGCACATAAAACAATCACCACACAGGCAGTACCAAACTCTCTGCAGCAAAATTCACCTCCAGATTTTCAAACACTAGTAATGAAGAAACACCTACATACTCACTTCGTGCACAGAGCAGTAGAGGACTTTGCTCAGAAACCACAAGAACATATCCCCCTCCTGACATTCACTAATTGGAGGTGTCCTTAAATTGAGATGATCAAGTTTACATAGCTGGACTTAGATTGGGACATCACCCAGCCCACCATAGCTACCAGCCTAGACATGGGTTGGGTGCAGTCACAAATGACATGTGCCCCACTTGTAGATAGGCTCACACAGCATAGTGCACATAATGAAGCATTGCATAGTACATGCCACTGCACATGAAGACACTGACACAACATAAGTGGTGTAGGGAACCCATGGGACAACCCCATCTGGGCATTTGCTTACCGGCATTCGACAGCTCTACTCAGTACGATGGACCAGGATTGAGCAACAACGACAGCAACAATACCTGACCATCACTCAGAGGGAACACTCCAGCATTCACTGCCTTAGCTTGTTTTTCTTTTATTGCACCATCCATGTACTGTATATATAATGAGCAACCAAAGAGACATGAGATGCCTGTTTCAGTCTAGCATTCAAGTACAGTATCATGAAAGAACTCAGTTCATTTTCTACAAGCATTCTCATCCTTGCACCCTCACACGTACTTTTTACTACACTTAAGGGGAGTGGATGCCAGCAGGGACCGATTTTCAACTGACAAAGGCATTTTGCGAAAGTTATCCCATAAAATAGCTCTGAGTTTTACTCGTTCTCTGTAAAAATTTAGCAGCCGTATGACAATTCTTTCTCCTTCAAAAAATTATTTTGTAATTCCAATTTTGAGGTCACTTACCTGCAGAAATTCCTGCTTCCTATGCAGTGTATAATATCACCACTTTTTTGTGTTTTTTTTCCTTTTTTTTATTTTTTTTCTGCAAAAACTGAGTCATACATCTGGTAATGGGAGTGTGTGTGTGTGTGTGTGGAAGGTGGCAGCAAGGCAGGAAACGCCAGAGATGGTATGACACTGGGAGGGGCGAGACATGCCAGCCTTGGTCCCTGCCTGTTCTCAGTCTGCTCTTATATTGGCCATTTTTCATTGTTTTTGGACACTTTCTGAATATGGGGTGACCATCTTAGAAACTACTGCAATGCTGGAAAGCAGCAGAGAAGAATTTGACACCATTTCAAGGGAAGAAAAATGTGTCAAAAGCAGCAATTCTTTCTCCAACATCACCACCTCCCTCCTCACCTGCTCCCCCCACCGCCACCTCACCTGACAGCTCCCAACCTTCTGCGTCCTTTTCTTCTGCTTTGTCGTCTCTAACACCCTCTGGCTCTTTATAACCATCCCTAATCCTAATTCATAAAATAAAAAAAGTACCTAAGTTGTTTCTAATCGTGTTTCTAATCGTACAGACACTGCAAGTCAACTGAAAATGAGAGATATCTTGGAATTAAACTTACTGTCGTTTGGGGTGATATAACTCCATTAGTTTTGAACGTAAGACAAAAAGCAAAATACCTTCAAAAAGAGGAATGAAAGGGGAACATTTTTTGCTTGTATTTTTTCAGAGACTGACAAACATGACTGTAATGATTTTTTGAACATGGCAGAAAGGGGGTAAAATTTGGGATAATTCATAGGCTTTTGGGGAATATTTTTGTTCAGCAGTGGTGAAGAATATTATAAAGCTGATAGGGCAATTTATTAATGAGGGTTTTATTAGTAAAACAACCAAATATCATAGAGAGCAGACGAACACAGTCCCTCTGGTTTCCCATTTCTCCCTTCTTTTATTTTATGTGTATTATGCATACAGTACAATCACTATTTTCGTGATATATACTCGCACGAAATTTCGTTTCGTGATGGCAAGGGAATGTTTTTTTCCTAGGAGTCTCGCGATTTTCCTACGATTTTTGTGAGCCCCAGCATCTTCACAGTCACTTGTTTTGAACCGACCATTGAGAAGATGTTGGAAACAGACGAACAAGTCAGTGACAGCGAAGTTCAGGAACCCTTACCTGTCCCACCAGGTGAGCCAACATCTTGCCAAATCGCAGACTTGCTGGCAACCACTGCTCGTTTGAAAGAGCAAATTGAGAAACGTGATGGGAGGCCAGAGATCAGGGACACTTTCCTCCTGATGGTGGATAGACTTCTGGCTAATTACAAGGACCTTTTCAATGCCAGAGTTCATGCACGCCATCAGACTCTGATAACATCATTCCTGTCCTCTCATATTCAACAAGTCCAGGCTTTGGAGAACATACAGGCTGGGGAGGATGAAGGTGCTGTGTACGAGGACATTGATGACATTGGGGAGCTTGATGAGCTCCCACTGGATTTAGAGGGCTTTGATGTTGAAGCATCGGGAAGTGGTGGTGTGGGGGACTCAACAGTGGTGGCGGGGAACAGTGAGGGGGGCAACTAATCACCGCTCTCAGCTTCGGAACTCATTTACAAGCCCCATCAAGCAGTTCAGCCTAAATGTCAGTATTAGTAAATTCTTTGTTCAATATATTATATGTCTGATTAACTGTATGTAATTTATAGTAGGGGTATTGTGTAATTATGTAATTTATAGTAGGGGTATTGTGTAATTAGTGGGTAGCTAAGGGGGAATGAGATGGCTGACCCCGGAACCAATTACCACTTATAACCTGTAAAGTATATGCACGAATTTCGTGAGTTTAAGTTTCGCACCGCAGTTGCGGTACCAGTTAGGCGCAAAAATAGTGACTGTACTGTATGTTATTTTTTTTCTGTAAAAACTAATCGACCAAATTTACTCAAACTTTGGGATGTTATTGCTCATATAAAATAACAAAATATAATAAATCAGACAAATCTAAGAAAAACAAATGTACCTACATTAGTAACAACCGCCCATTTCCCTTAACAATTTCCCATATTTTCCATATATATTCTCAGCACATTCCACATTCCACGTCTGTCCACTCTGCCATATTCTTTCTCCAGATCTGTCAAAGGACCATGCAACTGCTGTTCCTTCTCCAATGTTTTTATGTGATACATCTAAAAAAAAAAATACTGTATGTTATCTGGCTACCACATCCTTCCTCCATCCAAAATCTCTTGTTCTTTTCCTGTTCCACGAGTTCCTTCTGTCAGCCCTACTATTTAAATGTTTTCCACTACATTAAGGAGGCACATACCTACTGTATATCACCATAATGTCTCATGTTCCTTTTTTCCCTGTACAGTCGGCCTAAGAAGTGATGGCAAAGTATCCAGAAGTTTTTGGTCATCAGTAATGTTCATATTCTTCCTGATATCTTTACAAGGGGAAATCTATTACGTAAAATTGTTACAGAAAACAATAAGTCAATGAAAAAGTTCTGGTATATTTCAAAACTGTAAGAAGCAGTTCGTTAATTACGATCGTACAAAATCCTAAACGGAACTAATTGAACTATCAGAACTATTGCTCAGGGACAGTCAGGAATAATTTGCAGAGATCATGTCTAATATGGTAAAACGCAAAATTTTTTAAATTGGCGTAATACTAAAAATAAAGCTTTTTCATAATCAATTAAAATCAATCATTATTACTTATAAAATAATTTCCATTACAATACTAGGGAATAATTTAAAGTCATTTATTTCTGTTTTTGTTGTGTCCATGAATGTCGACAGAAAGTGGGAGTGCGGCGTAAGTTAGTAGGATATTGTAAATGGTTCTATCAACATGCACGGATGGAAACAGCTTTTACTCAAAGATATGCAGTTATTACACTGCATCTAGCCAGTTTTTCATTAAGAATATACTCTTGAAGTTTTACTCCTCCATCCTTCTTTTCTTCCATCCTCTTCTGTCTTTCTTTCCTTCATTCTTTCCTTGTCCTTCTGCCTATGGGTGACTTTACACTTCCTCTTCTGTCTTTCTTTCCATCATTCTTTCCTCCTCCTTCTGCCTGTTGGTGACTCTACACTGAATGATAAGCCAAATGGTTTCCTGTACACCAGGAAACCATTTGCTACGCTGGGTGGTAACCATATAACCAAAGTTTGGCGCCTGGTGGTTTAGTGGGTAATTATTGCGCTCCAGTCAGATTGAGCCAGTAAAGGTTTATATCCAAGGGGTGGTTGGGGTTGATTGCTCATGTAATGTCACTCAGGGATGAGTGAGACTGGTCACTCTCATCTTAAATGTCGGGACCAACTGCCTAGCCCCGGACTCCTACGCTCCTCATGGGGCAGTGTAGGATTGGATGATGGATGGATGGATGGATGTTTTAAGATAAACCAGGGGACTATCAGTGAATGAAAAATAAGGAAAACCTCAAAAATTTGCCAAGATTCGGAGCTCCTTGGAGAATGACAAACTTGTGTCATAGCCTAGTATCGTCAGTGTCTAAGCAGTTGGCAAGAGCAAAAATATGCAAATGTTCATAAACAAATAACTGAGTTCAAAATCATCACATCAGCATTTTCATTTAAGCAGAACACAAAAGTTTATTTAAAAAGAAGGATACTAGAGATTAATATATAGAGGAAAAAGTATGTGCTTTTGCATTGCAAGAGTATAAACTCATGCATTGATCCTCTTCACTGCCTAGTGTATGAGAAAAAGGTAAAATCTAATTATCTTCTTACAACTTGAAATAATTTTGCATGAATTAGGAATAAAGTCGCAAATTATTATAAGCGAGGGGAAGACAAGGAATAAAAGACAGAATGTTCTTGCTACTACCCCAGGTAGGGTATCATTACTAAGATAAACTTCATTGTTGCAGCATCCTTATTGTTGCTGTTTCATCACCACATCATGTTATTCGTTTTACATGATTCTTAGCGTGATCTATTTTATTTTATATGACGTGTTGGAGGCACAGAAGTTTTACCATATATTCATTAAGTTTCCATTGGATGTACATCAGTGCAGAGTGACCGAAGCAATCTGAAACTCTGCCATCACTAATTGGGGCGACTGTACAAGGGAATTGCAGTGTTGCATTATAGCTGACTTACAGTCCTTTGGCACCTCTCAGTTCTCCCAGGCCAGTCTATATTTTCCTGATCCATTTAGTTGCAATTTCTCCCTGTATTTCATAATGTTGCCACACATTCCATCAATCTTTGGTACTTTAACATTTTGACTTTATTTGCCTCACACATCTCTGTTCTGCTGATCCATCCTTCCCTTCACTTGTCTCCTCACCCAGCCATTCCCAGGCCACTTATAATAGCATTAATTTCATTGTGCACATTCAGCAGCTGATTATAATGTTATCATCATTTATACATTTCTTATTCTTTTCCACTTGCAATCTGCTATTTTTATCCTTCACCCCTCTCTCACATTATCTTGACCTTCTTTCAAGCAGTTTCTTTCATTCCCTCTGATTTACACTCAAACCTTTTCCTGAATCCTCATGCACTATTTTTTTTTTTTTTTTTTTTTTTAATCAGTCTCAAGCCTTTTCCTGAATCCTCATTCACTATTTTTTTTTTTTTTTTTTTTTTTTTTTTTTTTTTATCAGAGTCTTTACCTCTCTCATCTTCTCAACATACAGCTCTCACCGTCATGTCATGTCTCCATACCCTTATTCCCTCCATTTCTCATCCTGTCACTGTATATCTTCATCTCTTGAACAGCTCATTCTGAGAACACCATGTTCACATCTTTCATGTACTCCATCTGCTTTGTGCTCTATCTGCCCAATCATTTCTCCTTTTTTTCCTCTCATACTCAAACTTCATTAGATGCAGGAATATCCCTTGGAGTGCCCCAGTCAGTCCGTCTCACTGTTATGTTTTTTGGATGGAAGTTTCTTTAATTCTGTAGACCTTAGTGATCACCCATATTAC
Organism: Coenobita brevimanus; assembly: GCF_032717465.1. Lineage (NCBI taxonomy): Eukaryota > Metazoa > Arthropoda > Malacostraca > Decapoda > Coenobitidae > Coenobita > Coenobita brevimanus. The sequence goes on from NC_137046.1 coordinate 28,506,460, forward strand.
TGCCGTCGTGGTTCTGCATCTTTCTGGCACTTTTGTAAATGTTCGATCCTTCTGAAGATTACTTCTTAGTTTTTGCCTATACCTGTATTATATATAATTTATATAATGTATAATTGTTGATGTGTTTATTTACCTATTTGTATTTACCTGTTTGTAGTATACAGGAATTGAGCAATGCTCGTGTTGTCCTGTGTCCATATCCACATTTATGTACTCTACATTTACACACATGAATGTTTTTTGCCTGCACCACCTCTTCATCTAAGTCGTTCCAAATATTTATGTATTTACCTAATATACCTAATTGTGATATACACGAGATATGCTATGCTTGTGGGTTCCCATCGCTGTTTCTCAGTAAGTCAGATTTAGCTTTAAACTAGTTTAAGTTTTTAGACTGGACGATCTCTTTGTCCAGGCTGTTCCACAGGTCTATACTTCTATAAGGAAAACTATATTTCTTGATATCCTTCAAGCAGCTTGACTTCTTCAATTTCATTCTGTCCTCTTGTTGCTGTCTTATCCCATACAAACAGATCTACTCGGTCAATTTTATCTACTCCTATCATGGTCCTGAACACTGCAATCATGTCTCCCCTCTTTCTCCTTTCCTCTAAGGAAGGCAAATCTAGCTTTTCCAGCCTCTCTCTGTATGACAGATCTGCCAGACTGGGGACCATCTTGGTTGCTGTTCTTTGTATTCTCTCAATCTTGTTTATATCTTTCTTTTTGTGTGGGGACCACACTACCGCTGCATATTCTAACCTGGGGCGGATCATGGCCACTCTCAATTTTTTCATCATCTCCTCATCCATATAATGAAATGCTACTCTTATGTTAGTCAAGAGTTTATATGTCTCTCTAACTATCTTGTTAATATGTTTTTCAGGTGACAAACTATCTTGGACCAGCACTCCCAAATCTTTCTCTTCTCTCGTTTTTGTGATTAATTCATTACCTAACAAATAATTCAGTGATGACCTCCTGGTACTTTTACCCATTTCCAATATTTTACATTTCTTTACTTTAAATTTCATTTCCCACATCCTGCTCCAATCATGTATCCTATCCAGATCTAGATCCTCCTGCATCATTTTACAAACCTCCTCAACCTCTACCTTCCTTAAGATCTTTTCATCACCAGCAAACAGACTTGCATAACTGTTCACTCCATCTATCATAACATTTACGTAAATCAGGAACATTACTGGTGCCAACACCGAGCCTTGAGGGACTCCACTTGTTACTTCCCTCTATCCAGACATCCTATCCTTTAGTACTGTCTTCATTTGTCTGTTTCTCAAAAAGTCTCTCATCCATTCCAGGAGCTTCCCCTTCAGTCCTCCTGTATACTCTAGTGTGTGTGTGTGTGTGTGTGTGTGTGTGTGTGTGTGTGTGTGTGTGTGTGTGTATCTTGTTTTGAACCAGAAATGGGACAGCCATTCAATGGTGTCTGCGTGTCTCCTCCAGTCTCCTTTTGGTATGCTTCTACAGTACTATGTTTTGCAAAGGGTGTTGAGTTGGGCTGGTGCCCACCTCCTGTCAGGGTTTGGGATGCAAGGTTTGTCTTCCAGATGCCTCTTCCACTACATCCTGCAAATTTTCATTCTTTTCTCACTGACATTATGTCTGACATGCGTCCTTTTTGGTCCCATTTAAGAACTCAAGATTTCTTCAGCTAAAGCTTTTGAAGTGATGTCATGGCAGACATGACCCTCTGTGTATGACATTAATATGACACTGGGCCACACATCTGATGCTTGCCATGTTCCAGATGCCACTACAGGACTAGTGGCTTCTTTGGCCTGAGCTTACAGGACACCATCCAAGAAGATGTCAACCCCTGTCGTGGAGACTAACTTGAATGCACATTTCAGTCCCACTGGTTACCTGTGGCTCACAGATGAGACTTTTGGGATGCTCAGCCAATGCCACCTTGACTTCATCACCACTCACCCAGCAGCAACAGTAAAACATATGGCATTAATACACTAAATATAGAAAGTAAAGTACAAGCAAAAACAATAACAAATAAAAACCCTCCCCAAAAATGTAAAGGCCTGACCAAGCTTGATATATAAAGAGGCTTAAGCAGATCCATTGAATGTAATGCTGTCGTAAAGAAAGAGAAGACCAAAGCAAAAGTAGGAATGTCTAACATTCCTCGACTAAGCAAGTGAAGCAGGGAAGGGAAGGGAAGGAAAGGGAAACAAGGGGAAGAAGAGGTGGAACTAGGAAGTAAAAGGAAGGAAAGAATCAAGAGCAACTACCTGACCATAATCTATCTATTTATTGCCAGATGCCTCAATCCCGTTTGGGGTGGCCACAAACAAATCGCCTCCAAGTCGCCCTGTCCCCCGCCATTTCACTGCCCTGCTCCCAACTCACCCCCCCCTCTCTCATATACCTCTCTACCCCATCCCTCCATCTCATCCTCGGCCTCCCCCTCCCTCTTCCCCCCTCCACCTCACTCACATACACTCTGTTCATCAGTCTTTCACCCTCCATCCTCTCCACATGGCCAAACCACCTCAGTGTGTTCCTCATAACGCTTCGTATCACATCCACATCGACACCACAATGCTCCTTTATATCCTCATTCGTCAGCCTGTCTCTCCATGTGACTCCACAGGCTCCTCTTAAATAACTCATTTCCACTGCTCTTACTCGTGACTTGTGTCCTTCCAACAACGTCCAAGCTTCACTTCCATACATTAGAGTTGGTATCACAATACTGTCATGTAGTAACTTTTTCACTTCCATGCTCACTTCCCTGTTTCTTATCACTGCATTCAAAGAACCAGCAACCTTTCTTCCCTGCTGTACCCTTTCAAGCACTTCACCCTCCAAACCTCCATCCTTACTCATCACACTACCCAAGTACTTAAACGTACTCACATTTTCCAATTCCTCACCATCCAACCTCGCTATACATTCACTGACTTCACCTCTCTCAAAGACCATCACTTTACTCTTCCCTACATTCACCTTTAGATTCCGTTTCTTACACACTCTCCCAAACTCATCCACCAAGCCTTGCAGCTCTCCTTCGTCTTCACTCAACAACACAGTATCATCTGCAAACAACAGTACAGGGAGTTTCCAAACACTCTCCTTTCTCACCAGGGCCACTCCAACATCCACTACCCTACCTTGTACCTCTTTTATTACCCCTTCCATGTACAGATCGAACAACCATGGAGACATGACACTTCCCTGTTTCAACCCAACTTTCAAAGAGAAAAATTCACTTAGTTCACCATCCACACCCACTGCAGCCTTCGCACCATCGTACATACTCTTCACAGCATTCAACAACTTCCCATCTACTCCATATATTCTTAACACTTTCCACAATCCTTGTCTATCCACCCTGTCATATGCTTTCTCCAAATCCATGAAAGCTGCATACAACTTCTTTCCCTTCTCTAGAAACTTTTCCACTAAAGATCTAAGAATGAATATCTGATCTACACAACCTCTTCCCTTCCTAAAGCCTCCCTGTTCTTCTCCAACTAATTTCTCTGTTCTTTCTCTAACTCTGTCAGTAAGTATCCTACCATACACTTTTCCTATTATACTAAGAAGACAAATGCCCCTATGATTACCACACACTTCTTTTTCCCCTTTTCCTTTGTACGAGGGAATAATTATACCTGACTTCCAATCCTCTGGGACTCTACCTTCCTCCCAGGCCAATCTGCACATCTTCCACATCCATTCTACTACTATCTCTCTCCCATGCCATTCTACTACTATCTCTCTCCCATGCTTCAGCATTTCACCACACACTCCATCAATTCCTGGGGCTTTCCCCAATTTAACTTTCTTCATGGCTTCCACAACTTCTATCCAACTGATTTCTTTCTGTCTTCTCACCTCCCTCCTTCTCCCAGCCATTCCCCAGCCACTTATACTCGCATTACTTCCATCCTCTATGTTCAACACTGCAAAGGCCAGAATGCATTCATGTGCTCCAATGAGTGAAGATAAACAGTGTGTAGGGTGGTGGGCAGCATCTGCAACATACAGAAAAAAAAAAAAATTGCTTAGACAGGATGGTAGGAGGGATCAAGCAGGCAAGTATGTTGTTCCAAAAGAATGAAGTTGGAGACAGTTGACTTGCAGGTCATGCATGGTACTCTCTCTTGCAAGGATTTTTTAGAAGTGGCCAGTGCTGTTAACATAAATGTGATTTTCTTTTTTTACTGCAGTAATTAGGAGGTAAGGAAACCTAATCAAGGTACAGTATAGATACAGTGAACCTTCAAGTTGTTGTTGTCGCTCACCCTCAACTGTGCCTGGCCCAGCAGACCCATTGACTGCAGGTGAGCAGTTGTTCCTGTTGTACGGTGTTCCATAATGTGGGTTATGTTATGTGGGTCAGTCATACAGATAAGGACACATCATCTGCAGTTCCACCCAACCCAGATCTAAGCTGGTAACTGTAAAGGGCATAATGATGTCATAATCTGAGCTTGGTTAGGTGAACCCAGTCAGCTCTACATTATTCAAGGATAGCTCTGAAGGGTGGATGTTGGGAGGTGGCATTGTAGTGTATTGTTCTAATTGAGGTGTTGTATTGGTTTATGCATAAAATGAGTACATAGCTGTTTCTCCATTGGTAGTGTTGGAATGTCTGGAGGTGGGATGTTGTTCAAGGCAGTATGGTAATGATTGTGTGGTATTTTTATCTTTCCTGTGTGTTTAGTTGTGTTGTGTGGCTCTATCATATATTAACATGGGTGTTGTCTGCTGTTGCTTGGTTTTGTATGCATCACATATCAAGATACTGTTTTCTCTAACAGAGAAGTAACTGGTTTCAAAGTTTAAGTGAGCTGTGGGAGTAGTATTGGTTCAGCTAGTGATGGTGCATATAGCATTGTTCTTTAAGGTCTGCAAGGTGTTGTAGTGGGTGTTACATAGGATGGAGGCCCATGCTGGAGAGGCATAGGACATCACTGATCTAATATATTGTTTGTAAAGTAGGGAGAGTGTGTCATTTCGTAGTCCAAAGTCTGTCTCAGTAAACACCCTGATTGTATTGAGTCTAGGAGTGTACCACTTCTTGATATATGTGGTTCTTGAAGGTGAATCCAGTGTTACATGTCACTCCAAGGAGCTTAGTGGAAGGTGTGTGTGTGGCACTGATACAGTATTAAATGTGATGTTAGGAGTTTACCTATGCTCATGATTGCTGCTGTTGATAAATGTGGTGGTAGATTTGACTGAAGCAACTGTCAGCCTGTTGTCTGTGACACATGTCTGAAGCTTGTTGATGTACAGTAGTCCTGTGCAGTGTGCAGACTGTTTCTGCAATGAGGTTTGTAGTTGTTATGGTATGGTGATGTTCTCTGCATGTGAGACAATGTTTGTGGCCAAGTGGGTTGTGGGAATATCATATACTGTATGTGTAGGTTGAAAAGTGATGGTGAAAAAATGAAGCCCTGTGGAACTCAATTAGGAAGTTGCACATTTGTGATGACTTGTCCTGGAGTGTAACATGTGCTTGTGATTTAGTGGTGCTGTTAAGTGTTTGTAGAGCCGAGAGGGGTCTGTGAAGTGACTGAGTGTTGTAACAAAGCCTTTCCATTTATTTTTTTATTTTTTTTTCACAGGCTAATTTTTTCGCCACTTTTGTTTAAATGATGAATCCTTTTGATTGTCATCATCATTATCATCATCCGGACCTCCTTTCCCACCGCAGGGCAGGGTAACGAGTAACAACATCCAGATAGCCTAAGTTTGACCAATCCAATGGGCCACACTTCCATTCACTTCATTCAAGCCCCCAGAATCCTGGCTCTATCTGATTCCCCAGAAACATTCATCACATTCTGTAATTTCACATAAATGTATCTGTTAGAGTCAGTCCAGATGCTGTCACCTTAAAAAAGGTTGTCAAATCCCTGATCATACACTTCATACAACATTCATCCAGCCGGCTCAATCTCTTGTCAGTCTCCAAGCCTCACTAACTTTCATACCCCTCTTTCTCACACACTCATCCACCATATCCCTCCACCTTCTCTTTGGCCTACCTCACCTCCTTCCTCCTTCAAACTCGCTCAGATATACCTTTTTCACCACTCTTTTGTTATCCATTCTCTTCACGTGACCATACCATCTCGGTACACTCTCTCCGATTCTGGTGTCCACAGACTTCCTCACTCCACATTTTTCACAAATCACATTATTTCGTGCCCTATCCACTCTCTTTACTGGAATTGGTAAGAGATTTTAAATACCTGGGTACAGTGATAGAAAAGAGAGAAAAATGTGCAAAAGAAGTGGAAAGTAGAGTGACACAAAGAAGGAAAGTAAGCGTGTGTTATGAAGGCCATGATGAGAAACAGAAGCTTGAGTGTTGCAGCTGCATGAGGCTTACCTGAAGGAGTGTTAGTGCCAGCCTTAACATTTGGATGTGAGACCATGGTGTGGCATGAAAAATGAAAAGTCAAGAGTAAAAGCAGTGGAGATGAGACTGCTGAGGAATCAGTATGTAATTGTATGATATTGTATGTATGGAAGAGGAGAGTTGCATCTGAGTGAGTTACATTATTTTATGAGTCAAGAATCTCTGGTGTAAAGTTTGGGTCGGAATGTCTTTTGTTGCTTTGTGGAATATAGTGTTTGTCTGCACTAAATATGATTGTTGAATTTCCTAATGTGACTGTCAGTGTTGGTGATGGACATGTTGTTTTGTGTTCTAAAGTGCTGTTGTTTCTTCAGTGACGTTTACTTAGCTTGATTTCTTGTAGTTTGTGTAGGTGATGTGTAATAGCTCTAGTTTGGAATGTACTCTGATGGTGATAATAACATGGAGGTGATCTGTTAAGAGTTTGGGTTCCCTCTGCCAGGTGATGGTGAGTGAAAGTTCAGGGGAACAAAATGTAATGTTTGAGGAAGAAGGGGAGCATTGTGTTTGCTGTGAGATGTAGATGTATTGTGAATTGTTATTGAAACTATACATGTTCATAAGCTATGATGCAGTGTCAAGGCCTTGGTGGTTTTTTTCATTGTGTTTGTACCAGGCAGTGTTTTTAGCAATGCAGTACACAGCCGTTGTAGAGTTAGGTATCTGTGTTAGGGAGAGGAGCCAAGGATAATTATATTGTGTTGAAATGGCATGGGATGTGTCAGGGTGAATGTTAATGTCAAATTGTATCATTTTTATCACTTATAAATGCTCCAACATGGCATGCATGCATGCATGGGCCTTGGTCACCTAGTGATGGTTCTCCATGCTGCACAATCTCAAGCAGCCTCATTGGCCAGTCTCTCATCCCTGAGGTCACAAGTTATTGACCTTGTCCCAAATCTTTTTCGGTGTGCCTATCACAGTCTCACTCTCAGTGTTCACAGCTCTCACTGTCTGCACCCATTTGTCATGATCCATCCTCTACACATACTGAAACCATCTCAGTCAACTGCATCTCGTCATGTTACTAAGAGTTTCAAATCCCATCCTTCTTCTCAGCATTTCATTTGCAATCCTAAAACCTCCAAAACCTATCATTCAAGGATGCACAAACATTCTTCTAATCATTCTCACCTGCATATGTTTGAATCAGTAGAATTGCTCCTTCTTTAGTGCCCAAGTCTTACAACTATACAACATTACACTCTTAACACTTGCTGCTTACAAGGGCCCCATAGCACAGAGGGAGAGCCCTCTCAGTGTCAAGAGAGGCAACGTCTTCCAAATTTCTTCCAGCCTCTCCATACCCTTGTTATTGAGCTAGCTCCAGCACATATCATGTCTCCCAAATAACAAAACTCCACACACTCAGGACTTTCCTGCAAAATTAATACTTTCTTTCCTGCCATCTGTTGTATGCTGTCATTTATGTACTGCAGGCTAAGAATCAGAATTATTTTGTTGCCTGTCTCTACAACAGTACCACAATATCTCTTATGCAAACACATATCACAAACACTGCATTAAGTGGAGTTATTTCTCACACCCCTCTGGCAAACTGTCTGTAGCCTCACTCCTCTGCTATGACAGTACTGCCACCAGCCCCAGATATCATCAGTTTTGTTTTATCCACATTTTGATTTATCCACACTTATGGTACTCTCAAACTGTAGTGGTAGGTAATGACTACCATTCATTCTCTTGATTTACTGTAGTGCTGCCTTCGTCTTCCTTAGGTGACTGTACACTGAATGACAAGCTTAAGGGTTTCCTGTAACCCACGAAAGTGTTTACAGTGTTGAATGGTAACCATGTAACCACACAACGCAGTGATGTGGAGCCTACTTTGATGCCTCTGTTAAATTGGGTGGAGAGACGCAAATGTGGTATCCATCCGGGAACCAAACCTTTCACACTTTTCCTTGTGCCTCACTATGATGAAATGCAGTCTACCACAAGGGAACATCAGTTCACAGCACAGGATTGCTCTGCAGAGACCTGCAGTTGATAGATCTGCTTGGCCAGACAGACAAAGGTTACTCTACTACTACTACTGTACTCTCAAACCCTTGTACAGTCGAGTTGTCTAATCCACTGTAATATGGTTCTGGACTGCTGCCGTGGTTTAGAAATTCCGTGGTATATAAATAACATAACTTATGGGAAAGATTACTTATAGTTCTGGCCTCTTGGCCAGGTTGCCACATATCACCAACTATTCACCAACGAACACTAGTGCACATGCAAATAATATTCAGTATATCTATTACTGGGAATAAAAAATATTTAATATTAAATAAGCAGTATTAAAGGGTCTTACCTGCCTCTGACCAACGACAGTGCTTAACCCTTTCACTTCGGGTATATTTTTTTGGCTGGATGTCCCACACCCTGGAGGTATGGGGGTTTCAAGAATACTCCCACAGTATCCCTGCTTGTCTTATGAGGCGACTAAAAGGGTTGATGGTGGATTAGTGCCCCATCCTATAAAAAGAACTAACTAAACAAGCGAACAAAGCGCCTTGGACCAGGACGGACCATACGTTGATGACCAAGGAACGGACAAAGGACATTCTAAGGATGGGAATGTGGAGTGTGAGAGGAATGAATAATGAAGTGAAAGAGAGAGAGATCGTTCAGATGGTTGAGGATGCAAGAGTGGATGTATGTGGATTGACTGAAACTAAATGGAAAGGTGAAAGGGTGAGAGAATGGGAGTATGGTTTAGGAATATGTGCAGGAGTTAATGAGAATGAGAGGGCAAGAGAGAGAGTATGTCTGATGATAAGCAAGAAGTGGAAGGAGAATATAAGAGAGTATGGAACAGTGGGTGCAAGGATTGTATGGGTGAGGATGAAAGTAGGTGCATATGCACCGACAGAGGACCAAGTGGCAAGAGTGAAAAATGAGTTTTGGGCAAGTGTAGAAGTATGTATGGATAAGTTTGAGAGGAGCAAGAGAGTGTTTTTTAATGGAGACATGAATGGCAAAGTTGGGAATGTACGAGTGGGTGGAGTGGTTGGTCAGTGGGGTGTGCCAGCTGAAGTAGATGGGAATGGTAGTGCATTGGTGGACGTCTGTGCTAGTAAGGGGTTGATAATAGCCTGCGCCTTCATCCAGCATAAGATAATCCACAGGTATACATGGAGAGTCATGAGGAGGATGGACGATGCAGTTGTTGAACAAAAGGCAATGATAGATTATGTATGTGTGGATGAGCGAATAAGAAGACAAATGTTGAATGCAAGAGTGTGGAGAGGGTGGCGGAATGGAATCTCAGACTATCACTTATTGATGGCCAAGGTAAGGCTGCAAAGAAAATGGGTGAAGAGACAAAGGGGAAAACAGGAGGAAACAGCTCCAGTGAGAAGAATGGAGAAGTTGCAAGAGATTGAGGAAATGGCAGAGTATAAGAGCATAGTAGAAGAAAGATTGGGAAGGTATGAGTAAGAGCAGATGGAAGGGGTGGAAGAAGTATGCAAGATATTCATGGAAGAGGTAGGCGCAGCGTGCGAGTTGGTTTGTAGAGTGAATAGGAGATGCAGGGGTGTGCAAGGGACAGCATGGTGGAGAGATGAGGTGAAACGAGCTGTGGAACAAAAGAAGGCATATAGTGACTGGATAGCTAGTATAGGTAGAAGAGAAGATGAGAGAGAGAATAGAGAGGTATATGTGAGCAGGGGAAGGGAGGTGAAGAGATTGGTGAAGGAGAGTAAGAAGAGAGTGGATGAAGAGTTTGGGAGGAATCTAAGTGTGAAATGGAAGGAGAGTAAGAAATTGTTTTGGAAGGAGGTAAAGAAAGTAAGACAGTGTGAAAGGGGAAATAGTAGGGGAGTGAAAGATGAGAATAATAGATTGTTGGTGGAGAAAAGAGAGAAATGAGGAGATGGAAAGAACACTTTGAGTATTTGTTGAATGTAGAGAGAGAGAAGTGCGAGTATAAGTGGTTGGGGAATGGCTGGGAAAAGAAGAGATTAGAGGAGGGAGGAAGAGATCAGTAGGGCAGTAGTAGTTGAAGCAGTGAAGAAGATCAAGATGGGAAAGGCCCCAGGAATTGGAGTGTGTGATGAAATGCTGAAGTATGTTGGTGAGATTGTTGTGAAGTGGATATGGAAGTTGTATAGATTGGCTTGGGAAGAGGGAAGGGTTCCAGGGGACTGGCAATCAGGTATAATTGTTCCTTTATACAGAGGAAAAAGGGAGAGAGAAATATGTGGTAACCACAGGGGTATTTGCCTTCTTAGTGTGAGTGGAAAAATATGTGGTAGAATAGTTATTGACAGGGTTAGGCATATAACAGCAGAGCTAGTTGGAGAAGAGCAAGGGGGATTTAGGAAGAGAAAAGGGTGTGTAGATCAGATATTTGTTCTGAGATGTTTAGTGGAGAAGTATCTAGAGAAGGGAAAGAAAGTGTATATTGCCTTCGTGGACTTGGAGAAAGCATATGACAGAATAGATATGCAAGGTATGTGGAAGGTATTGAGAACATATGGAGTGGATGGGAAATTGTTGAGTGCTGTGAAGAGTATGTATGAGGAAGCTAGGGCTACAGTGCGAATGGATGGTGAGCTGAGTGAGTTCTTTGATGTAAATGTTGGACTGAAACAGGGATGTGTGATGTCTCCATGGCTGTTTAATATATTCATGGATGGGGTCATAAAGGAGGTGCAAGGTAGGGTAGTGGATGTGGGGATGGCTCTAATGAATGAGGGTGAGGTTTGGAAGATTCTGGTGTTGCTGTTTGCTGATGATACAGTATTGTTGAATGAAGATGAATGGGAGTTGCAAGGTTTGGTGAATGAATTTGGGACTGTGTGTAAGAAGAGGAATCTGAAACTTAACCCCTAAACCACAGGGTTGTTTTGGCTTGACTTGCGTGTCTTGCGGGCATATTCGCGCTCCGACAGACTCTCTAAAAATATTTGCCAAAAATCAGTTATTAGTCCTAGAATATTAAAATTACATATGCATATGGCACATACCTTCAGCTTTCTCCTGGGATGTTTGTTGAGCCTTCATCGAGTACCGTAGGACTTGTGGAGACCTCTGAAGTTGGATAACGAAGTCTCCACTTTACACTTCCCGACAACCCGTAATATGATTACCACAGCCTGATATTATCACTAGAAACACTATTCTATGATTTTCAAATAGTTTGAAATCCACACATAAAAAAAAAAAAAAAAAACTGAAAGCAATGAAAAGTACTAGTGCGTAAGACCTTCCCACTTGCGCTCGTTCGCCGCTGGTGTTCTGTCATTTATTATTCATAAAAACACTCACACTTTATATTTCTATTACTATATAAAACAATGGAGGGAAGTAGTGCCACTTGCCTGCAGGGAAGGGTTATGATTGGCTTCTCATTGCTTGTCATGCTTGCCTGTGAATGGCTGATGGCTGCGATTTGTGGCACAGACATATGCTATGGAAATCTCAATGGAAATGCGTCACTTTGACGCCAAAAGTCTGCGCTTTAAGCATATAACCGTGGTTTGTGCTACTTTTGGTTCTGAGTGGGACTCATGCTGTGGATTAGAAAACCGTGGCTTACAGATGCGCATTTGATGCGACGCGACTATGGCGTACTACTACTACTACTCTCAAATCCTTGTACTGTACTCAGTTACATCTCTCCTTTTCATAAATCTTTCCTCCAATACCCTCTTGTTCTCAGCAGTTAGCACCAAGTCATCAACATCCAACACCTCCCATAGGAGTCCAGCTCTGAAGCTGTGGGAGAGAGCTTTGAGCACCATGATAAACAGTTAGGTACCTAAAACTCGCCCCTGATGGATACCAGTGTTTGTGGAAAATTCATCACTCAAACCTCTGTTCACTCACCTGGATGCAAACATGCTCATACATTGCCATAATCACTCTAGCTAGTCATTCATCATTCCCAAGCTTTCTCATTGTCCACATCACCATCTCCTTGGGCACTGTCAGAAGTCTTCTTCAGATCAACAAAAACAAGGTACAAGATTCTCTTCCTTCCTATACATTTTTCTTAAAGCTATTAGGCAATGAATGTTGCATCAGAGGTTCCTATACCTGGCATAAAATCTAACTGTATATTATCAGTATTAACTCTTTCCCTTAATATACCTTCCAGGACTCTCTCTTAATTACCTTCATTATATGGTCCAAAAGCTATATGTCTTTATAATTTCTTCTTTCCAGGGCATCACCTGTTTTCCTTATATACATTACAGTCACTCTCATCAACCAGTCATCTGGAACAACATGCCCATTTATAATAGAATATATTGAATCAGTAACTAAATTTGTGGTAGATGGGGGTGCTAACCATCCACTCACTTGATGTAGTGCTGTGCACTTGGGTGCCTGTCCTTTCCTCTTTTCTTTGCTTCTTTCCATCCTTCCTCTTCTACCTTTCTTTCCTTCACTCTTTCCTCTTCCTTCTGTTTATGAGTGACTCTACACCCAGTGACAACCCAAATGGTTTCCTGAACTCCAGGAAACCATATACAATACTATGTTGGGTGCTAGCCATATAACCAAATTATGGCATCTGGTGGTTTAGTGGGTAACTAGGCACTCCAGTCAGATTGAGTCTGTGCAGGTTTATATCCAAGGAGTTTTTTTTTTTTTTTTTTTTTTTTTTTTTTTTTAAATATGAGGAAGAAGGAACCAAAGGCAATGAGCCCGCAAAACTGTTCCTTCCAAGTGAAAAACAAAATACAAGAGGGAGCCAATTTCAAGATCCATTCATTTCGAGATGCCTGGACACACTGCGTTTGAAAGACTGGAGATCATAGGAAGCAGGATATACAGACAGAGGGAGACAGTTCCAGAGTTGACCTGTTGCATAAATGAAGGACTGGGAGTAACGGTTAACTCTTTCATTAGAGAGTTGGACAGAAAAAGGGTGAGAGTTTGCTGCTAGACGGGTGCTACGCACCCGTTGTAGAAGTGGAGGAATGCATGCAGACAGTTCAGAGGAACAGTGACCATTGAAGTAGCGATAGAAAAGAGATAAAGATGCAACATTGCGGCGAAGAGACAGAGGTTGAAGGGAGTCAGTAAGAGGGGGAGAGTTAATGAGACGAAAAGCCTTTGACTCCATCTTATTGAGAAGAGCTGTATGTGGGGAGCCTCCCCACACATGAGAGTTGTACTCCACACAGGGGTGGATAAAACCCCTGTATAGAGTAAACAATTGTGCAGGGGCAAAGAAGGAACGGAGTCGGCTTACCACACCCAATCGCCTGAAGCAGATTTTACAAGAGATGTAATATGATCTTTCCAAGACAAGTCCCGAGCAAATGAAACCCCAAGCATGTTCAACGATGATGCAGGATTAAGTTGAGTATCATTAAACATAAGTGGGTATACCTGTGGAAGATTTTGTCAGGTTGATAGGTGCAAACACTGAGTCTTTGATGCATTAAAAACAACCAGATTATTTTTACCCCAGTCAGAGATACGAGCCAAGTCAGACATTAGGTGTGCCATAGCCTCATCCCTTGCCTGTTGAAGTAACTGCTGAGATGGACGTTGTGGGAATCGAATGGAAAGGTGAAGGGTGGAGTCATCAGCGTATAAGTGGATAGGGTTAGATGTACAGCTTAGAAGGTCATTGATGAATAAAAGGAAGAGAGTTGGTGATAGGACAGAGCCCTGAGGAACACTGCTGTTAATAGAGCTAAGAGAAGAACGATAGCCGTCTACAACAGCGGCTGTAGAACGATCAGAAAGGAAGCTAGAGATGAAGGCACAGATAGAAAGATAGAAACCGTAAGAGGGCAGTTTGGAAATTAAAGATTTATGCCAGACTCGATCGAAAGCCTTTGAGATGTCAAGTGCAATGGCAAAGCTTTTGCTTTGCTCACATAATGCCACTTAGGGATGAGTGAGGCTGGTCACATTCATCTTAAATATCAGGACCAACTTGTCTAGCCCGGGGCTCATTTGCTTCTCATGGAGCAATACAGGATTGAATGATGATGATGGTGAGTAACTAAACTCAGTTCTTTATCACCGGAGGCCTTCAACATCTTAGCAGTTAACCCACACACACAAACCAGCAGCCTTCCCCGACGGCATTCTGTCATTAGGCTTGCACACATCAACCAAAGGCAAAGGGCCAAACACTGAATCTCCCATCTCCATGCTTCTCCTGTTCCAGTCAGATTCCTCATTCATTCTTAACACGCTGCTGATCTATGATATCCCTGTTTTCTCTCATCTGTTTAGCCATCTTAAATGCCACACTTCTTTCAGCACTAGTAGTCTAAGGCTGTCCAGTAAATGTCTGAGACTCAGACTTTGCCCTGTGTACATCCTTCTTGGCTTTGTGCTTAACTGCATGGTGTTCTCCTCTGTTACCCATTTTCAGTTCCTTAAAGGCTTCTTTTTTTTTAAAGTGTGGCTTCTACTCTGTCATCCCACCACCACTTTGCCTCATGTTGGTGGGCCTCTTGTCCATCCACACACCGAATCACTAATTCTCAAGAGACTGTTCCTCAGACCCCTGTACTGCTCATTCGCACTTGTGTTTATAAGCCCATGTTCACCCATCACTCTGCTCGTCTAGATATAGATGGCATCCCTTGCAGCTCCACTCCCAACCCCCCCACCCCCACCCTTAGTTCATTAGGTAAAATAGGTGATTTCTATAGGACAATCTGGCAGGAAAAGCTGTAGCAATGCTCAAGTCAAGCCTGATGTTACTACTATATTTGTGTTGTTTGTGTTCATGTGTGGTAAACTGTTGTATGTGCATTGGCAAGGTGTTCAGGGTACTGTTTGATAGAGATTTAAGATAAAAAAGATGACTTTAGCAAGGTGGCCAGAAGCAGAGAGGTCTCAATAATAGTTTTTGTGGTACTTATAATGCAGTTTTGTTTAACCTGGTAACCAGCCAGAAGCACGTATGTGTTACTTGAGCACCATCCGTATATTGTTTTTCAGGAAGGAGATCCTGAGACTTCTTGTTCATATATTTAGGTAGCTGTTTTCTGGGGTGGGGCACTAACCCTCCGCCAACCCACTTGTTGTCATGTAGGGAACACGTGTTGGTTGGTTATAAGGTTACCACTCTGCGTTGTAAATGCTTTACTGGTTTACAGGAAATCATTTGGCTTGCCACTCAATGTAGAGCTACCCCAAAAACAGGGTATCACTACACCAAGTGGGAGGATGACGGTTACCCCCACCTACCACAAGGATGAGATGGAGGAATGGAGTGGAGAGGTATATGAGAGAGGGGGGTGTCTGCTGTGAGCAGGGCAGTGAAATGACGGGGGACAGAGCGACATGGAGGCGATTTGTTTGTGGCCACCCCTTACGGGATTAAAGCGTCTGGCGAGATAGATAGATAGAGATCCTGAGAGCCCATTAAATCTCTGAGTGTCTTGCCAACGATATTAGTTTATATTATATAAAGAGTATACAGATCATTTCATTTTACTGTGCCATATTAGTGCTGGCAAGGAGCCTATACATGGTGGTGCCGTTCACCATTGGTGGAGCAGCTGCGGTGTTCACCTGAAAGCCATGCCTTATACAGTAAATTCTCATTATGACGAACCCCCGGTATTGTGAATTTCGGATATAACGAACGGTCAAATCGCGACCGAACATCCTCCGGATTTTGCGAACAAAGGTTGCTAAATGCGGGGGAAGTTCGCAAATCAGCCCACAGTGACAACAACATCTCTTCCTGGCACTGTAAGTGTACTCTAATAGTACTACATTGTACTGTATTCTTACTATCTGTATGGTATTGTATTATTATGTACAGCTTCATTCAGTATTGTATTTACATGTACAACTTCATAAACCACTGAATTCTCCATGTAAAACTTCATAGAGTTAGTTTTGGTTATGTTTGAGCACTTAGGACCAAACGACTCCCCTTATATAGCGAACTGAGTTCGGTAATCCCTCAGGAATCCCAAACCCCTCATATACAGTATAGCGAAGTTTCGGATATGGCGACCCACCCCTCCCTTGAGGTGGTTCATTATATCGAGGGTTTACTGTATATCGTGCTACTTTGTGGGGGGGGGGATGAGGACCTTGGTCCAACCCCTGTGAGATGGTGTATACAAATAAGGGGCTTCCAGATCCTTACTCAGTGTATGTGGGACAGCCAAGCAGAAGTAGTTGCTGTCTGTGGTAATGGGTCTGCTCGATCATACAGACCAGAGTTAAGCATCAGTAACAAATACCTGTCATATATTAATTTGCATTAAATAAGTTGACAAGGAAAGTAAGTTTTCAAGTCCAGTGTATGATTGATTAGAAAATAATGAAACAAATTAGTTAAGCATGATGGTTTTATGTTGTGTTGCTTTATATCTTTTTACAGTACTTTAATTTAACCCTTTGTCAGGCAGTGGTTTGCCTCAGCGAATTTTATTGGTCATTATTAGTCAAAATACAGAAGATTAATTGTTTTCTCCAGTTCTTCCAATATCTCTCCTATACTGTACACATGAGAAATATAGGTTACCCTACAAGTTCAAAATGACTGCCATGGTTTCTGTTGAATTTTGGGAAAGTTAATGAAAAGATTTAGTCTGCATATTTTCATGTTTCTCTTCAAGGCACTAGACGAATTGAAGCAAGTGATGACACCGGAGCTGGCCTACTTGTCATACGTACCACTGTGTCGCTTCTTGGGTGCATCGTATATGGAAGCAGCACTGCCAAATCATGACCTCTTGCGCTCCCTGTGCCTTCAACATGATGAAAATAACCAAGCTCACCATGCTGCTGTGTTGACGGATGATGGACTGGGTCTGAATTCAGGTCCAGGAGAGACCAGTGGAACTCATGCGGGGAGAGGCAGTGATCACCGGGGTACCAATGTGGCCATGACTGGCAACAGAATTGATATCAAGGTTGGTTTCTCTCTTTTGTTTTTTGTCTTTGCTTTCTCCCCTTTCAGGAATGTGAGAATGTCAAGCTTCCCATAACCAGTTAAAGTAAGTCAGCTCAGCGTAATGTATTTGTTAGCCTTCTGTATGAAGTGCAGCATGGTTTCAAAAAGTATCTATACTGTATTGCACTCTGTAGCAAAAAGTATAGGGTAGATAAGCATTTAAAAGACTTTAGATTGTGTAAAGAATGGTGTGAAGAAGTTGAAGAGTGAGAAGGTAGTACAGTAATCACTCCAATATCCGACGTAATAGAGCCATAGGTAGGTCCGGTTATTGGTTTTGTCCGGATATTGGGCCCCATCTTATGGACTTGTACTTATGGACCCTAACTCAGAGAAACACCTATACAACTCCCTCTGGACATGCATATCACCTATTTAAGACCCAAATCACACCAATAAGGCACATAAATGACTGAAAATGCAAAAAAAAACATAAAATGAGGGTTTAGAAGTATGTTCATAAATTAATAAACATTCTGGTACTTATGGACCCTAACCTAGCCTAACTCAGAAAAACACATTCCTTCTGCACATGCATAGCTACTAACACCCTATTCACACCAATAAAGGACATTAAAGAGTGAAATGAGGTAAGTATAGTAGGGAAAAAAGTACAGTATGAAACATTCTGGCTACTTACAGCAAGTCCCTGGCCACCTCGATGAATAACCGCCTCCTCTTGGACTCTGACAGTAAGAACAATTTCCTGAAGCACTTGCAGTACACTCTTCCTGAAGTCTTGCACTTAGTCAATAACACACAGAAGTCTGTTCTCTTCACAGTGTTCACTTTTGTCCAAATAATGCTCCATTGTAACTTAGTGTTGCACTTTAACTTTTCCCAATTTTTTTTAATTTTCCAAAGCCAAAACAAACAAGTCTATTTATGTTAAATTTCTTTTCTATTGAGTCTTTTCTCTCACAGCTTTAAATCCTTAACACAACACACCGTTTTTTTCACTGCACAACACCCAAAATTCCCGTGTGGTCTAGTGGAGAAGTTCTTTCTGTTTATTCACTGTCAGAGTCCGAGAGTATCACTGGCAGGCGACCTAGGGGTGCATCGCTGGGTCGTGATGATGGCTTACCCACTGCAGAGGACTCTGAAGAGAGCCGCAAACTCACGTCGAGGGGTGACTCCACTGTGGCTGATGTGCTGGGCTGTGGCACAGAGCATGAGGGCCTGTCTTGGGGAGGCAACGGAGTGGAGCCAGGGCTGGGCACAGCGGGGGTCACGGGCCTGAAAAAACTGTCAATGGTTGATTGACGCAATGACCAACGATTCTGACGATTGATGATGTGCTGCCTGAAAGCATGCACTTCCTCCACGAGTCCCAAGGGCCCCATCTCCCTGTCACAGTCCGGGTGTTCCAGGTAGTCTTGGACGAACTCTAGATGTTCCCGGAGTGCGCTCAGCTTGGGGATGGCTGGAGTAGTGTCCTGCTGAGAGGAGTCCGCATCATCATCGCCTTCCTCATCGGAATCTTCAAGTTCGGTACTGACACCAGCAACTGAAGACGCGATCTCGATATCAGACAACGTCTGATACCCAGGATCGCCCTCGTCGTCATCCAACCACTCACGAACATCGTCCACATCTACATCGTCGCCGTGTGTACGTAGCCGTGCATGGAAGTCATCCACGTCAAAGCCCAGAAAATCGTACTCCACATCCGTTCCGAGAAGCGGATGAGACCAACCATTTTCAAGAGTTTTCACAGGGACTTCCTTCCATGCACTAGCCCAGTTGTACAGCGCAGACTTGATGTTGTAGCGGCGAAGGTTTTCCAAAGTCCGCTTGCCTCATGTGTCCCGTCCCTCCCTGCGCTCGTCCTCGTCCTCGAGAACAACCATCACCTCGTCCAGGAACTTCCGACGGTATAGGCGCTTTGTTGCCACGATTACTCCTTGGTCCATTAGTTGAATGAGAGCAGTCGTATTAGGTGGCAGAAACATGCACCTAATACGGCCATTTTCAGCAACCAAGTCCTTGTCGCATGGGTGGGCAGGTGCATTGTCGAGTAGAAGGAGAGCCTTTACCTGGTTGCGCGGGATTCCCAGTGTCTTCATCTGGTAATGGATGACCTCCTTGACGAAGTGACGGTGAAACCAGTCTTTGAAGATCACAGCTGTGAACCATGCCTTCAAAAAATGGTACCAGACAACAGGAAGGACATCCATCACCCCACGAAGACACCGAGGCTGCTTTGCACGGCCAACAACAACGGGCTTAAGCCGGTGCATGCCGTTAGCACTGGCACAACACAAAGCAGATATCCGTTCCTTGGAAAGCTTGCGGCCAGGTACACGCTTCTCCGTCTCCCCAGCTAGAGTGTTCGTTGGCAGCGAGCGATAGAATAGGCCAGTTTCGTCAGCGTTGTAGACTTGACCAAGAGTGAGGCCCTCCCTGTTGATCAAGCCTTTCACCTTGTGCCGAAACTCATCAACTCCATCCTTGTTAGCGTCCAATGCTTCGCCATGTGCTTTATGGTTGGTAAGGCCATGTCGCAACTTGAACGCGAAGAGCCAACCCTCGGATGCCTTGAAGTCTAGGGCGTCGTGAAGCCTGGCGAACTTCTCGGCAGCAGCCTTCAGCTCTGTTCCATGTACCATCACACCAGCAGCACGTTGCTGTCGATACCAAATCAACGTGGATCGGTCGATTTCTGCAAACTTGGGGGTAAACATAACCTTCCTTTCCACGTTGCGTTTGCTTCTCGACGAGAAGTCAGCCGTGTACTGCATGAGTTTGTCTCGGGAACGCTTGATATCGAACATAGTAGACCGAGCCAGGTTGTACTCGCGAAGAATGCTGGAAGAAGACCACCCCGCATCCACTTTCTCCAATATCTCCCTCTTCTTTTCCAGAGTCAACACCACTCTCTTCCTTTTCTCAGGTGGCGGGGCCATCATCACACACACTAAGAGGAGGCCCGAGAGCAGCAGGAGGCCCTGCAGCAGGTAGGGCACCACCACAAAAGCGATCACGTGGGCAGCCATTACGAGGAGCGTACACTCGCGGTGAGAGACAGGCGGGAAGTGGGGAGGATGCAGCGGCGCTCTATCGGATGTCGGAGGAATGACGCACCAAAACAATGCTCTCCCGCGGCGCGCGCGGCAAGTTCAAATTACGGACGGGAAAAAATTGTTTTATTTTTTTGGGTTTTCGGACCATTTTGGGAATGTTGGATCCCAGGACGATTAGGTCCGGGTAGTGGGGATGTTCGGTTATTGGGCGTCCGGATATTAGAGTGATTACTGTATATGTTGATGAGATGTATGCAAAAAAAATTAACCCCCTAGTGCATGTCATACAGGAGATCCATGGTGCAGTATTGTGTTGTATAAAATAATTAACTCTTTAGTGCATGTCATACAGGAGATCCATGGTGCAGTGTTGTGTTGTATAAAATAATTAACCTTCTAGTGCATGTCATACAGGAGATCCATGGTGCAGTATTGTGTTGTATAAAATAATTAACCCTCTAGTGCATGTCATACAGGAGATCCATGGTGCAGTATTGTGTTGTATAAAATAGTTAACCCCTTAGTGCATGTCACACGGGAGATCCGTGGTGCAGTATTGTGTTGTACACAGCACTTGTTAAGACTTAATAGCAATTATTCTATAGGCCTTCTTACAGGATATAGTAGTTAATCTAATCAGTGTTGTTATTCTTGCTTTTGGAAAACAACAATTTATCTGTTCACCTATCTGTTGCCACAAACAGATTGCCTACATGTTGCCCTGTCCCCCAAAATTTCACTGCCCTCCACCCAGCCCTTATCCCCCTCTCTCATACACCTCTCCACTCCATCCCTCCATCTTATCCTCAGCTTCCCCCTCTGTCTCCCCTCCCCTGCACTCACATACACTCTCCTCATTAGGCTCTTGCTCTCTGTCCTCTCCACATGGCCCAACCACCTCAGTATATTTCTCCTAACACTTTCTGTCACATTCACATCCACACCACAGTGGTCCTTCACATCCTCATTTGTCAGTCTCTCACTCCATGTAACTGCACATTCTCCTCTCAGATAACTCATTTCCAATGCCCTTCTTACTCTTGATTTGTGTCCTTCCAACAAGGTCCAAGCTTCACTTCCATATATTAGAGTTGGAATCACAGTACTGTAATGCAGCAGCTTTTTTACTTCCATGCCCCCATCCTTATTTCTTATCATTGCTTTCAAAGAACCAGTAACCTTTCTTCCTTGTTGTACCCTGTCAAGCACGTTATCCTCCAAACTTCCATCCTTACTCATCATACCACCCAAGTACTTAAATGTACTCACATTTTCCATTTCCTCATCATCCAGCCTCACTATATATTCAGTGATTTCTATTTCTCACGAAGACCACTTTACACTTCCCTACATTCACCTTTAGATTCTGTTTTGTACACACTCTCGCATCTCATTCACCAAGCCTTGCAATTGACCTTCGTCTTCACTTAACATTACAGTATCATCAGCAAACAACAGTACAGGAAGTTTCCAAATGTTGTCCTCTCTCAGTATACCCTACCTTGTATCTCAGTTATAACCCCATCCATATATAGATTGAACAACCATGGAGACATGACATATCCTTGTTTCAATCCGACATTCAGATAGAAAAATTCACTCAGTACATTATTCACACACACTGCAGCCATAGCACCCTCATACACTTCCTTCGTGGCATTCAGCAACTTCCCATTTACCCTATGTATTCTTAATATTTTTTCCACATTTCTTGTCTGTCCAGTCTGTCATATGCTTTCTCCAAATCCATGAAGGCCACATATAACTTCTCTCCCTTCTCTAGAAACTTTTCCACTAAAGACTTAAGGATGAATATCTGATCTACACAACCTCTTCCTTTCCTAAAACCTCCCTTTTCTTCTCCAGCTAATTCCTCTATTATATCCCTAACTGCCAATAAATATTCTACCATATACTTTTCCTGTTGCACTTAGATGACAAATGCCCCTATGATTACTACACACTTTTTACCCACACACTTTTGTACAGGGGAATAATTATATCTTACTTCCATTCCTTCAGGACTCTACCTTCCTCCCAGGTCAATCTGCACTTCTTCCATATCCATTCAACTACTATCTCTCCTCCATGCATCATCATTTCACTACACACTCCATCAATTCCTGGAGTTCTCTACATCTTGACTTTCTTCATTGCATTCACTGCCTCCATCCAGCTGATCTCTTTCTCCCTGCCCACCTTCCTCCTTCTCCCAGCCACTTATACTTGCATTACTTTCATTTTTTGTGTTTAACAGTTCCCTAACATGTTCTTTCCATCTGCTCACTTTTTCTCCCTTCTTTACCAATCTACCATTTTTATCTTACACTCTCCAGCTAACTTCATTATCACCCTGTTTTACTCTCTTTACCTCCTTTGAGAACATTTGCTTACATTCCTCCACTTTACACTTAAATTCCTTCCAAATTCCTCACCCACTCTCTTCCTACTCTTTCTGAATTATCTTTTCACCGCTCTGCTCCTCTCTTCCGTCTCACCTTTTCCTCCATGCCTCTGATTCCAAGCCACTCACTATATGTTTTCTTCTTTTGCACCACAGCTAGTCTTGCCTCTTCATTCCATCATGCTGTTCCTTGCACCCCCCTTTCATCCTCTCTTCACCCCACACACCACTTCACAAGTTGCACAGATTTCTTCTGTGAATATCTTGTACATACCATCCACTTCCCCCATCTGCTCAAAATCATATTTTCCCAATTGCTCCTCCCTATCTTTCTTATATTCTACCTTTTTCTCCATTATCTTCCTTCCTTTCTACCCTCCTTGTATGGACTACCTCCTCCTGTCCTTCCCTCCTTCTGTTCCTCCATTTCACATGCACCTTGACTTTCACCTTCACCAAGTTGTGGTCAGAAAGTCCACTCCCCCAACCTCTGTATGCTCTTGCATCCATTACATATATACCTTCTTGTTCTGTCATCCACACTCTCACAATCAGTCATTGCCTTCTTTTCAGTCAGTTTACCACCCGCCCTTGTCATCACTTGCCATGTTTACTTGTAGATCAGTTTTGTGCCTAAAGAGGGTATTCCCTGTCACCAACCCCCTCCCCACACAAATGTCCACTAGAGCACTGCCATTCTCTTCCATCTCTGCAGGCACACCCCACTCACCAACTACTCCATCCACCTTCAGATTCCCTACTTTTCCATTCATATATCCAATCAAAAACACCCTCCCATTCCTCTCAAACTTTTCCATGCACACTTCCACATTTGCACAGAACTCCTCTTTCACCATGCTTGCACAGTCATGCATTGACACACACACACACACACACAGTTGCCCGTGTTTCTATTCATACTTTCAATGATACCCACACAATCTTTAAACCAACTGATCCATACTCTCGTATATTCTCCCTCCATCTCTTGCACACAACAATACATACACCCTTTTTTGTTCGCTTATTCTCACCTACTTCTGCGCATATACCCTATCCACACTTCCATTCTGTCACACTCACCTCACCATTTAGTCTCAGTTTATCCACATATGTCCACTTTTGCACCCTCAAGCACCTGGACAATCTCTTCTTTCACCTCACCATTAGCACCCCTTACATTCCATGTTGCAGGTCATACCTTGTCCTTTGTCCAATCCTTGGTTGTCACCTGTTTGTTTGTCCTGGTCCGGCAGTCTTATTTGTGTTTTTAGTTAGTTGTTTTCCAGAGAGAGGAACTAACCCTCTGCCAACCTGCTTGTTGACACGTAGGGAACACATGTTGGTTGGTTATAAGGTTACCACTTAGCATATTAAATTATTTCCTGGTTTACAGAAAATCATTTGGCTTGTCACTCAGCATAGAGTTACCCTGAAATAGAGTAGCACTACACTGAGTGAGTGGATGATGTATGCCCCCACCAACAATAGTAACAATTGTATTATCATCATCATCATCATCATCTGGACCTTCTTTCCCACCCTAGGGCAAGGTGAGGAGTAGCACCGTCCAAACTCCCAAAGTTTGCCCAGTCCAATGGGCCACGCTTCCACTCACTCATCATTCAAGTCCCAGACTCCTGGCTCTATCTGATACACCAAAAACTTTCACCACATTCTGTAGCTTCACAAAAATGTATCCGATAGAGTCAATCCGAACGCTGTCACGTTAAAAGGGGTGTCAAATCGCTGATCGTGCAATTCTTCTCACAACATTCATTCAGCCAGCTCGATCTCTTGTCGGTCCCCTAGCCTTGCCTACTCCCATACCTCTCTTCGTCACACACTTATCCACCATATCCCTTCACCTTCTCCTTGGCCTGCCTCACCTCCTCCCTCCTTCAAATTTGTCCAGGTATACCTTTTTCACAGTTCTGTTGTTATCCATTCTCTCCACATGACCATACCATCTCAGTACACTCTCTTCGATTCTGGTGTCCACGGACTTCCTCGTTCTGCATCTTTCACGAATCACATTATTTTATTTCCTATCCACTCTCTGTACTCCATATACATTCCTCAGCAGCCCTGTCTCCACTGCTGTCACTCTTGACTTTTTCATACCACACCATAGTCTCACATCCATATGTTAAAGTTGGTACTAACACTCCATCATGAAAGCCTCATGCAGCTGCAACACTCAAGCCTCTGTTTCTTATCAAGGCCTTCATATCACCAGCTACTTTTCTTCCTTGTGTCTTTCTACTTTCAACTTCTTTTGCACATTTTCCTCTCTTTTCCATCACTGTACCCAGGTATTTCAACTCTCGCCAATCCCAGTCTCTCTCCAATTGCTGTGATATCACACTGGGAGTCACCTTGTCACTTGATTACCATCATTTTACTCTTTTCTACATTTACTCTCAAGGCATGATGCTCACAGTCATCAGCAGAACTCTGCACTAGTCTTCCAAGTTCTTGTCTGGTATTTGCAAGTAGCACTGCTTCATCAGCATACAACAAATTTGAGATATTCCATCCATCACCATTCATTACAAATGCCATCCCTTTCTCCATTACTTGTTTTTACTTCGCTTATCACCCCATCCATTTATACATTGAACAACCATGGGGACATCACACAGCCTTGTCGCACACCCACGTTGATTGTGAACCATTCACTTAGCTGCCTATTTATCCTTTCACATGCCTCACTGTTATAAAAACTCTTTATGGCACCTAGGAGCTTACCCTCTACACCATACATGTTCAAAGCTGTCCACAATCCTTCTTTGTCAGTCTTGTTGTATGCCTTTTCCAGACCCATAAATGCCATAAACACCCCATACAGGCATACCCAGGTTTAGCGATGTAATTGGTTTGGTAAAACCCCTTTATTAGGTGGGGTATCGTATATTGGGGTACTTTTAACACGTAATATGAAGCATTTACCAGCCTTGGGTTTCCCCCTAAACCAGGCCCAAAACCCACCCAAATGAACCCAAAAACAAGTTTAAAGCCAAAAATGGCCTAACAGCTGTCAAAGAAGCTAACCTAAGCCTAATACCTGTAAATAACTCCCTGAAACCAACAAATAAAATCTGAAAATCATCACATATGAGTCTGAAAAAAATCAGGCTTAGTAAACTGTACCACAAAATGTCAATGT
Source organism: Coenobita brevimanus (assembly GCF_032717465.1). NCBI lineage: Eukaryota > Metazoa > Arthropoda > Malacostraca > Decapoda > Coenobitidae > Coenobita > Coenobita brevimanus. The sequence goes on from NC_137046.1 coordinate 28,532,395, forward strand.
TCACCCCACCTGTGGCAAAAACACATTAATCTAAGTCTAAAAACAAGTTATAAATCAACCAAAACACACAATTTTAATCTAAAATATAAAAATTGGTTGTAAAAAATCAAAACTCATCATGAAAAAGGGGTTTGGTCATTGTTAGGTAGGGTATGGTGGTATTTCTATCCCCATCGTTAAGCTGGGGTATCACATCTAGGGGTATCGTATATCGAAGTGTTACTGTAGTCCTTCTTACAAGCCTTCTCCACTACAGTGCTCGTCAGAAGTATGGAGCGCCCTGGGTCCCTCCTGAGAAACAAACCTTTCAACATTGAAAAAACATATAAATAATGCATTTTATTTACCTTTAGTGCTTCGTAGGGTAGCCTTTACGTTTCTTCACGGACCTGAGACATCTTGGAAGTGAAAGGGCGAGGCTCCTGAGGTGCTGGAGGGGTACTTTGTCCCAGGAGTCACGAATGGCGGCTTCCAACTTAGGCAGAGAGCTCACGTCTTTCCCTTGGAGACTCTTCTTTACGAGGTACCAGAGGTTTTCAATCGGGTTGAGGTCTGGGCTATTTCCTGGCCAGTCTGTCATGAATGATACCTCGCAGTCACGAAGCCAATTGGTGACCGATTTGGCCTTGTGAGCAGGTGCACCGTCCTGCTGAAACACTCGTGCACCTGTTAGCTCGAAGGAGTCTGGTAAATGATCACACAGAAGCTCCAGGTAAACATCCTGTTTCACTCTGAGGTTCTTGGGAAGTACAAATGCTTCCCCAAACCCTTCCCTGAGAAACAACCCCATACCATGAGTGAATCAGGATGTTTAACTGTGCTTTCACATACCGTGGGTCAAGTGGGTCACTACCTTGCGTCGATACACACGTGCTCCTCTGTTACAGGTAACACTAAACGTTGCCTCATCAGACCACAACACTGACAACCATTGCTCCTCACCCCAGGTTAGATATTTATTAGCAAAGGCAAGCCTACGACCTCTGGCTCTTGGTGAGAAGAGGCTTTTTCACAGGCCTGTGACTTGTGTAACCAAGCTCATGCACCCTACGAGACACTGTTCTCACTGACACCTCACCAAACACTTCCGGGTTGCTCTCCTTAATTTTCCTTGCACTCACACGAGGATTAAACTCCACTGCACGTTTTAAAACATTAACAGACCTTGGGGAAGTTTTCCTAGGCCTACCAGACCTCGGTTTCTTTGTGGGAACTTTACCACTGTTTTCCTCCCGAAACCGCGCACACCAATGACGCACTGTCGATCGTGCCACACCAACCAATTCACTAATTTCCTTTGTCTGGTGGCCTGCCTCCTTTAGAGCAATGATCTGGGATATGATTTCACTCGATAGTTCACGGGTAGGTGCCATAACAAAGTTATGAAGGCCAAAACACTGCGGGACACTCGGTAAAAAATGGCGCAATTTGAGAGGGACACTTGGCGGAGTTCCTCTCTCTCAGGCAGCCCGTGGGCGACTGAGGTGGGAACCAACCAGCGCGTCGGAAGGCCTCAGGCTACCGTGACGTCATGCTCGGAGCTCAACTTGTGGCTCAATTCTTACCCCCCAAAATGGGTGATTCTTTTTGGGCCATAAGTATTGCGCGCCTGGCGGACAACGCTGAATACTTCTGACGAGTACTGTATGTTTCACTGCAAATATTTGATCCACACATCCTCAGCCATTCCTAAAGCCACCCTGTTCATCACTTACTAGGATTTCTGATGTCTCTCTTACTTTCTGTATAATAGTTCTTCCATATACACTCAAACCTCAATTTAAGGGACTAAATTGGGAATCAATTTGTCCCTTACTTGAAAATGCCCATTGTTTTACCACATATAAAGAGTATCTTATTATGAAATGCAATGATTGTTTCTCTTCTCTTACTTATATATATGATTGTGAATATTATTTTACGGGTACCGTATAAAGAAACATTTTAATGTGTATAACCTAGACATTATGTATCACTTTTGAATGGTCTTGTCCAGTTGTCAGGTAGAATATGGAGTCCCTGAAATCCGAAATCCCAGCGGAGGTCCCTTAAATCGAGGTTTGAGTATACCTTTTCAACAGCACTCAATAAACTTATGCCTTAATTCTTGCACTCACTTTGCTAGGCACAGGGGCACAATCACAGCCTTTTTCCACTCTGTTGGCACAGTTTCACTCATCCTTGCTTTCTTATATATCTCCAACAAGCACTTCATTCCTCTTCCTCCATTATACTTTATTATCTCTGCATACACCTCATCAACCCCAGCTGCTTTCCCATTTTTCAGTGGCTTCACAGCGTCCTTTACCAGTGCAAATGTCACATTTCCTGGCATTGCATTCCTTCTCTGCGCACCCCCAAAACCAATCATGTTTATAGTGGCTTTGGCCTCTCTATTCCTATTTATCAGGCTTTCAAAATATTCTTTCCATCTTGTCTTTACTTCATCCCCATGGGTTAATAATCTACCACTTACATCCTTTACACTTTTACATTTCTTTCCATTGTCACTTCTACATTTCTGCACTTCTTTCCGGAATAACTTCATACTTTCAGAGTAATTTGCATTCATTTTTCTTCCTATATTATCATTTACCTCCTTCTTTTTCCTCTTCACTAGTCTCTTTACATGTTTCATGCTCTCAATATATTCAGTTCTTATTTCATTTGAACTCCTGTCCTGTAACCATTCTAGCCACCTCTTCCTCTTTTCCGCCACTGCTCTCTGAGCTTCTTCATCCCACCGTGCTGTGCCTTTCTTCTTTGTTGTTACTCTTGCCACATCACACACACTTTGGCATTCCTACCTAAGCAATCCCCATATGCATTCCACAGGCTGTCCAGATCCAATAACAATCTGATTAGCATAATTTACCCATTTGTCTTTACAGGTATTTGCCATTTTATTAATACTGTAATATACTGTACTCTGATTGTCCAGATTTTTTCCTAATTTTAATACCAGGTACTGTGGGTCATAAAAGTATTGGTGCACAGGGGGTCCACTGCCTACCGAAAACATTCAAACAACTTGTGTACATTGCCAGTGTCTCATTGTGTTTTCAGAATGCCTGTTCATATGAACATAGCATTTGCTATATGTTTACAAGAGGATATTGCCAGTTGGTGATATATGACACCTCCTGACATCAGGGCTGCCAACATGTAGTAGGGAGGACACTGATATTTCAGTGGCCTTCGTTCTGTGTTCCCAAATGTTTCACGTATATTGTGCACCAATACTTTTTTGACACATAGCACAGTACTTATTGTACAGTACAATGCTACATACACCATTGGTCTGTAGAAGACATGAAAGACTGAGGAAGGGGACAAAGGTTAAGTAAATGAATACCAAAACAATTACTGTAATTTGATGGGAAAAGGTAGAGATGACTATTGGCATAGATGTGCTACTTGAGCCTGTATGACAGTAAAGGTGGTAATTTGTAAGAAGGCATATCATTATGCCATAAGACAATGAAAACGATACGTGTTAGGATACAATTGGATATGGCTAATAGTACAAGGGAGCAGAGCAGCAAGCATTAGCTGACAGAAATTGCGTTCATTCCACCCTGTCACAGAGGTATTCTTGGGAAAGGAAGGAGAGAGTGACAATGAAAACAGACTAAGCAGTGGATGGTATGATAGAGAGAGGGACCCATGTTTGCCTGTTGATTCATTTACTGTTTGCTTTGCCATATTTATATTGTTATGATTTTTATCTCTCAAGCCTACAATGTATTCTTGCCATTAACTTTCATTTAACCTTCCGTTTATTGGAATTTTCTATCTATCTATTGCCAGACGCCTCAATCCCATATGGGGTGGCCACAAATAAATCGCCTCCACGTCACCCTGTCCCCCGCCATTTCACTGCCCTGCTCCCAACTCACACCCCTCTCTCTCATATACCTCTCCACCCCATCCCTCCATCTCATCCTCGGCCTCCCCCTCCCTCTCCCCCCCTCCACCTCACTCAAATACACTCTCCTTATCAGTCTCTCACCCTCCATCCTTTCCACATAGCCAAACCACCTCAGTGTGTTCCTCCTAATACTTCCTATCGCATCCACATCCACACCACAACACTCCTTTATATCCTTATTTGTCAGCCTGTCTCTCCATATGACTCCACAGGCTCCTCTTAAATAACTAATTTCCACTGCTGTCACTCGTGACTTGTGTCCTTCCAACAACGTCCAAGCTTCACTTCCATACGTTAGAGTTGGTATCACAATACAGTCATGTAGTAACTTTTTCACTTCCATTCTCACCTCCCTGTTTCTTATCACTGCTTTCAAGGAACCAGCAACCTTTCTTCCTTGTTGTACCCTTTCAAGCACTTCACCCTTCAAACCTCCATCCTTACTCATCACACTACCCAAGCACTTAAACGCACTCACATTTTCCATTTCCTCACCATCCAGCCTCACTGAACATTCACTGACTTCACCTCTCTCAAAGACCATTACTTTTCTCTTCCCTGCATTCACCTTTACAAATACTTTTATTTAACTCATTCAGGAGTTTTTAATACATCATTAATCTTTAGACTGCAGTGGTCCTGTGGTCCTTCTGGAAAGATTGTGGAGATGGCGGTGACAGTCCTTCCAGAAGACTCTACTGAACTTCATAATTGTTGTACTGTACTCAGTTATTCTTGCCTGACTAATTATGCTCATTGAGAGGATCATATGGGTCCTCCCTAGCCTGCTTGAAGGTTTTGCATCACTCAGTCACCCACTGGCCACCATGGAGTCAGGATGTTGTCCTGTTTCTCCCAGTTATTCCCCTTTCCCACTCCACCCAACAAGGCGGGACGTGTACCCAGTCACTGAAGTGGTGCCACCTACCACCTAGTGACACCTCTGACAGTGACTTCAAAGTGAGGAGAAAAAATGCCAAAATTGGAACACATGTGACTATGTGTACCAAGTGCAAGGTTGGCCTTTGTATGGGAGAGTGTTTCCGTGCCTACCACACCCCTGAATGTGTCTGAGTGTCAAAGAAGATTGTAAACACATGTAAATATCCTTTTTTAGAATCTATTAAAATATAAAATTAGTGCAGGAGTGAAGAAGGAGACAGTGGTGAGTGACACTGCAGTGTGCTACACACAAATAAAAGTGAAAGTGATGCTGTGAGAGTGCATCAGAGTGTACCACACCTCCGAACAGTTTAAGAAATACAGTGATCCCTTAGTTATAGCAGTTTTCATTATCTTTGCTTGATGGAAATTTGCACTCTTGTCATTATAACGCATTTTTAGGCTCAAAAACGTCATAATTGTATGTCTGAGCTGGACCAAGCCAGAGACAGACATTGAACCCGGCACATCAGTCCATGACATCATCACATAAGTGAGCTATTTTCATTGGCCAGGACCTTTTAGCTATGAAAACTCATTTTTCATGGTCCACACCATCACTTCTGGGGTAGAAAGTGAGTTTCATGAATATGAAGATTATGGTTTGGAATAGGCCTAAAGGTTGAGGTGACTGACATGAAGGTAAGCAACAGTCAGAAACAAATTACTCAGATACCTTACTAATTATTGATAAAAACTTCAATAACACAGACTTAGATGAGTGTGTATTGTTATAAATACACAGTAAGCTAAGCATTCTGTGGGTTAGATATGCACACACACATTGAGGATCGATTGATTGCACCACACCAATCCCATTGGTTAACTGTAAACAAATAAAACTGATGGTGTCAAATGTAAGGTGATGGTGAAATATTTTTTTGTTCATTTATTTCCACAAAAAATAAATAATTGAATGCAAAAAATTATTATCTTAACCTAACATGCCAAACCTAGTTTATGATATTTTGGCATGTTTGGTTGTTACTGTTCATTAGCTTAGGTTAGATTAGGATAGGTTATGGTATATATATTTTTTTTCACTGGGTTTGGCTTGGTTAGGCTTGGCTTTGTTAGTTAGATTAGGTTAAGTTAGGTTTGGATGAGTGATTAGGTTAGGTTATTTTTGGTTGAGTTAGGTTACATTGTTTTGTTAGGTCAAACAGTTTAGGGTAGGTAAGGCTATCATATGACTATGTAAGGTTAGCATGTAATAATAAATTTCAGTAAATTTGAGTAGGTTTTAGAAAGTCTCCCTTTATGCTTGATAAACAAACACTAGTGAATAGGGATGAACATTGATATAAACAACAGGGAAAGGGATATTGTCAGTAAACAATCGTTTACCCCAATATAAATTGTTAGAGCAATGTAGAAAACAATCTGTGAGAATAGAAAGTGAGTCAGTAAGGTAATTCTGCTGGCTTGGTTGTAAACAATAGGTGGCCAAACCAACATCAGTTGTTTACTATGCCTGTGCCGTTTAATTATTTGAGTACTTTATCCATAATTATATTGATATGTTGTGAGTTTATAAACCACAAAAATGAACAATACAATGTGTATAATTGAAAACAGTGTAATAGCATGTATTTGACTAGATTATTGCTGTTCACGACTTCCAGGTGTGGGGAACACTTTGTGAAACTCACCTTCTACCCCAGCTGTGATGGTGTGGGTCAATGGAAAGTGGGTATTCATGGCTAAAAGGTCTTGACTAGTGAAAATAGCTGACTCATGTGATGATGTTACGGGCTGATGCACTGGGCCAATGTTTATGAGTCTCAGGCTTGGCTTGGCATAGGCACACGATAACAAGGTTTTTGAGCTGGAAAATGAGCTATGATGGCAGGAGTGTGGCTTTTCATTTTCTACAGATAACGTAAACTGCTATAACCAAGGGATCACTGTACAGGATTTGGAACAGGGCAGCGATACACAGACTTGGAGGAGGGGGTCCCTTTATTCTGCACTGTTTAGTCAACCACAACTGGCATCATTAGACTAAAGGAAGAACAGCAGAGCATAAGAATGATGTATGGGTGGGTTTTAGAATAAAATCTTCTATTTGTGAGTGGTGGTAGGTGGTAGCGACCATCATCCACTCACTTGATGTAGTGTTGCCTACTTCTTCCTTCACCATTATCATTCTTTTACTGTGTCTGCCATTTTGCCTTCCTATTTTTCTAATGTTTCCTGTTATTTTTTATTACTGTTCTTTACTTTTCAGGTGGCTTTACATTGAGTGACAAGCCAAATGGCCTCCTGTTAGCCAGGAAACAATTTACAACACTGGGTGGTAACCATGTAACCAACCCATACATGTTCCCTACATATCAGCAGGCAGGTTGGTGGAGGGTTAGTGCCCCTCCCCAGAAAACAACTAACACAAAGACCAATAACCACCCCATATGGGATTATGGCCTCTGGCTGTAGATAGATAGATATTTGCAAGTCCTTGAAATGTAGCACCCTGTAGCTATGGTTCTTGCCAAGCCCACCCTGTGGCATTGGGAGACCACATTTACTCAACAGAATAAGAACTTCAGTGTGAGGAACTTCAACTGGAAAGCACTACTTATGTATAACCTCCTCCTGACAGCCTACAAACACATACTGTGTACAGTACAGATACAGTACTTCCTGTGCAGTGTCTAGCATCCACAGTCATGTTTGTCAGGTGGTATCCATTGAGTTGAATAGCAGTCCACAGGTAGATATGAGGAAGCACGAAAGAAGGTGGGAAGACAGACAGTCCGGGAGGGCAGTGTGAGGCGCTACATGCCTAGGGCTTGCAAACAGAGGGTTTTATTTTAAAACCTGCCAGTTTGCAAGTCCCATCAGAATGTAGTGCCTTGTAGCTACAAATACCAGCCTGCAGGGGCCAATTCATGTGGACTCATATAATTGACCATATGAAGATTTAATTTGTTTAATAGTCCAGTATAGTATTATAGTCTTACCCTTTCTGATCCTGTGGGCTTTAGCAAGTCTCCTAAACCTTACATACAGTTACAGGGGTATTTGAGGGAAAAAAAAAAAAAAGACTACATTTTGTTTATTTTGTATCCTTGGATACATGTAAATTAAAGAAGAATGGTCATTGAAAATAAAGTATCCTATCCATTGCTGGTGGATTTGAAATCCTATAAATGAATATTAATGATGAAGTAACAGTAAAGGTCACCATGTAGTCTGGATTATTTACCCTGTCCTAATTTCATGTAATTAATACGGAATTTGGATTAACAAGTATAGAAAATTAATGATGAGGTTTTAATACAGCTCCTGGCCCAAGTAGAAGAAAATCACCAGAAAATTATTTAAAAAAAAAATTATAGAGGATCTTACTGGTGATGCACTGAACCTGCTGCCATGCAGACTTGAGCTGAAGCAGAAAAGCTAAGGTAAAGCTTTAAAAATTTAATGGGACAGACTCAGAGATGCTTGTTAGTGAGGGCTTCTGTAGAAAAACAGTCTGGAAAATAAACTGAGGCAGTAAAGTTATGAACTTCATGGGCTCGTGGAGTAGCAGCAGGATCAGCTGAGGAAAGACAATAACTTTACATTTACAGTAATTTGGAAATTTGGGACATGGTACAATTTCTGAGATTTGGACCTTATCCATAATTCATCAGAATAGAAATTTTGAATAATTGACATATAAGCATGGAGGTCTTGTATTGAACAGAGGAGATGGGAAATGATAGCTTTTCATAAGGATGGGATTGAGCTTGGTTTTGCTCAAAATGTTTTGATTTTTTCAGGAAGCCCAGGCTGAGGAAAAAGGTCACTGCTAATAAATCTGGTTCAGAGCACTTGAGGGATGGAGACCTGTGTATCACATGTAACTCAGAGACCCTTGAACTAGATCCTAATACTGTTAAAAACAGCCTTTTACAAGAGCCAAAATTCATCAGCGACTGAGGGGTGCATTGGTGACATGGAAGCAAGTATATCTGAGATGCATTTTAGAGACCACTGGGGCACTGGGTTCAACAAGGTTGGATGGAAGTTGAAGAAACCCATCCAGAGGAAAGAAGCTAAATGGTCTGGCATGGAGATGATGTATGCAAGGTGAAGTTGATCCTTCAGAGCTGTGTAGTGTTTAAAAACAGTGCTGACCTTGAGAATTCTGTAAAAAATAAGTGTTCCAGATAATCAAGAAAATGACAGATTGTCAGTGATGGATTTTCTTAGAAACAAGAAAATTATAACAGGATTTCCAGCAGGACTCGTTAACCCGCCGCATCCCATTGACGTATACAGTATATACGTCTGAATGTTTTGTCACTGTGAGTCCCGTTGACGTATATAAACACGCCGCAATTGCAAGGTCTGTCATTTGCACATTTTTCAAATTTCTCACGTGACTTTTGGTACGTATACACGGGACACCTTACTCTACAAGATGCCAGGCAGGGACAGTGCCTTACCTCGCATGACATCCCCCCTCCCCCCGCACGCCAATGTCTCGGTAATTCACCTTATACCACTGACCTGTCCTGTAAAGACATGTCGTTCCACGGTACAAAATTCAAGGCCAGAGTGATTCCCCAATCGATGACAGTGTGGAGGACAAAGTTTACTTAGCATTAGAGGAAGAAACAATCGGAAATAATGATCAGGTAATGTCGCCAAAAAAGGTCAGGTATGTTGATGTGTTTGGTGAGTGAAACAGTGTTTATATTGCCTATATTGCTGTGTGAAAACCAGTATACCGTACTTTCATATTACATATCAATTCGTACCAAATAAATAAATAAATACCATTTATGAGTGGTGTGGAATAGTAACCCTCCTATAGAATTCGTTTTCTGTGGAGCCAGCATGATAGAAAACCCAGTAAGGTAAGGGGTACTGCTACCTATATCCAGTACTTTTAACCTCAGGTGAGCGATTTGTCTATGAATTTTCAATGTTTCTCACCAAAAGTGGAGGTTTGAGCCAAAAAATTTTTTTTCCAAAATTGGTTGGGATTGGGGGGAGTCAGTGGTGGAAAATCGGTCGGGACGGGGCTAGTTAAAGCTGTAGAAGATGGAGAGATACCTTGCAGAAGTACCTGAGCCACTCTGACTGAGTGGTTTTCGTTTTTGTCTTTGAAGCCTCCAACATGATTGCATGCCTCAGCCTTGGTCATCTAATGGTGGCTGTCCATGCTGCTCGATCTCTGGCAGCTTCCCAATTTAGTCCTTTAACCTTGTGGTCACGCTCAGTGACCTTGTCTCAGGTCTTTTTTGGTCTGCCTCTCACTACTCAACCCCCAACCTTAACACTTCTCAATTTTTGCACCCAGTTATCATCCCCCATCCTCTCCACATGCCCAAACCATCCCAATATACTCCAGTCCCATCCTACCTCTCAACTCTTCCATCATAAACTTAGTCTTCCCAGGCCTTGCACATAAGGACGCACTGCACATCCATCTAATCATTGTCATTTCTGTACGTTTGAGCCTGCGAATATCCTCTTCTTTTACTGCCTAAGTCTCACTACCATACAGCATTACACTCCTAAAATATGCCACATACAAAGATCCCTTAGCACAGAGGAAGAGCCCTTTCATTGTCAGGAGAGGCAACACCTCCCTGAATTTCTTCCGACCACTCCTCACTCTATCCACATAGCTAGCTCCTGCCCCACCCCCAGCACATAACATGTCTCCCAAATAACAAAACTCTTCCACACACCCAAGAGACTTACCAGCAAGTTCAATCCTTTCATGCCTGCAATATCCATATGCTCTCCCCAACACATGGCACATATGAAATCAGCATAACCTCACAGTCTACCTCTACTTCCACTACATCTCTTCTGCACCCACTTATGACAAACATGGCACAAGATGGAATTACTTCCTACACCCTTGTGACAAATCACACATGGCCACTCTCCCTTTTCTTTGATAATATCACCCCTAGCCCCAGGTACCATCACTTTTTACATATCTGCATTTACCCATAAGCCCTTGTGCCCCATACCATCTCTCCACTTCTTAAATCTTTCCTCAGCCTCCCTTTCATTCTCATCAGCATACAACATCTCCCGTGGGAGTCTATTTCTGAAGTCACTTGAGAGGGCTTCAAGTATTATGATTAACTAGGGGCTGAAGACCGACCCCTGATGCACACCATCATTCACGGAAAACTCATCTCTCAAATCTCCATTCACCCTGACGTGGGAGTGAGCACCCACATACATGGCCATCAGGACCCTAACCAGCCACTCCTCCAAGCCAAGCCTTCTCATTGCCCACCTCACCACTTTTCTGTGGACTCTGTCAAAGGCCCTCTCCAAATCAACAAAAACAAAGTACAGTTCCCTTTTCTTTCCTATATATTTTTCCTGAAGTTGTCAAACAGTGAATACGGAATCGGTGGTCCCTTTGCCTGACATAAACCCAAACTGCATCATATCAGTCTTGTAGAGTTTAATTTAAAAAAAACACACACACAAGTAAAGCTTCAAAAGAGTTCCTAGGAGACCCACAGGGCGGGAGAGATGAGAATTGCGTTTGGATACCATGTCTGGAGGTCTGTTGGCTATGGTTGTGTTAGCCACAGGGGCACAGTTAGTAGCACATGACCCCAGGAACTAGTACAGTCAGTGAACTACAGTAATCCCTCTATTATCTGCATGACCATTAACCGGACGTTGTGATCTGGCTGTTCGAAACCATTATTTATACATTTTTCCATAATATCTGGGCAAAATGCGTCCAGGCTGAAATTATGTTCATGTGAAAATTTTCTCCTGGATGGGCGAGAAATAGCCCAGTGGCACCACCGTGTCGGGCTTGGTAGTTTACCAAGCATCCGCTACTTACCCCCTCACTCGGTCTCATTTCCTGCATGGTGATTGTGTTGTAAACAGCTTCTCTTGAACAGTTGCTATGGCGGTGCACATGGTGGCTTTAGTGGTGGTTCCCTACTTGCCTCATGCCTTGCTGTTCCTTGCATGCCTCATCTTATGGTATGTGATGATGGTCCTCCCACCATGGAAAAGCAAGAGGGTAGTGCTGACTTTGGAGAAGAAGCTGGAGATCCTGAGTAAGGTTGATATGGGATGGCCCACTTGCTGCACCTGAAAGGAGTATGACCTGTCCCACTCAACCCCATGCAATATCTGGAAAGTCCGTGACAAACTCACCCAGTACACAGCAGACTTTGGCAAGAAGAACATACACAATACCGAACGAAAGTCTGTGAGTTTGTCCTGGCATGCTGAAGTCAGCCATTCAACATTGATCTGGTACCATCAATAATGAGCTGCAGGTGTGCTAGTGTGAGGAACCAAGTTGAAGGCTGCTGCCAAGAAGGTAGCCCACCTTCACAACGTCCCAGACTTCAAGGCATCCAAAGGTTGGATGTTCAGGCTCAAGCTTTGACATAACCTTACAAATTGTAAGACCCATGAAGAAGCTTTGGACACCAGTGTGGGGGGAGTGGAGGAATTATGCCAGAATTTGTTAGTCTTGATTGAAGAGGGGCTTGCTCTCGGTCAGCACTATAATGCTGACGAAACTGGCCTCTTCTATTGCTCATTGCCCACAAACACCCTGGTAGATGAGAAGGAGAAGCGAATGCCTGGCCTCAAGTTGTCCAGGCAACGAGTATCCGCATTGTGCTGTGCTAATGCTAACGAGACGCACTGGCTGAAGCCTGTTATTGTTGGTCTGGCAAAACATCCCTGTTGCCTTCATGCGCTAATGGATGTCCTTCCTGTTGTGTGGTACCATTCTGTAAAGGCCTGGTTTACCTCAAAGATCATCACAAATTAGTTCCATAGGGATTTTGTCAAGGAGGTCATCCGTTATCAGTTGCAAGGACCAGGAATCCCTCGTGACCAGGTAAAGGCTTTTCTTTTTCTGGACAATGCCCCCATGCATCCCTCTGAGAAGGAATTGGTTGCAGATGACGGTCGCATTAGGTGCATGTTTTTGCCACCGTATACCACTGCTCTGATTCAACCAATAGACCAGGGTGTTATCAAGGCCACAAAGAGGGTTTACCAATGGAGGCTCGTGGACAAGGTGATGGTTCTTCACGAGGATGAGGACAAGCAGAGTAAGGGGCTGGACACAAGGGCAGAGGACACTGGAAAACCTGCAGCACCTCAGATCTGCAGCGTACTACTGGGCAAGTACATGGAAGGAAGTCTCTGTGATGGTCTCGTCTACTTCAAGGACATGAGAGTAGACATGACTTTCTGGGTTTTGATGTGGACAGCTTCCACACTTGTGTTCATAATGCACATGAGGTTGTAGATGTAGATGACATGCAGGAGTGGTTGGATGAGGATGGAGGCCATCCTGGCTTTCAGGTTATGTCTGATATCAAGATCGCCACTTCTGCTGCTGCTACCAGGCCAGAAGAGAGCGACGGGCATAATGAGGACAACACAGACAACCCGGAGAACTGCAGTACAGGTATACCCCTGTTTAATGATGCAATTGGATAGACAAAAACCCATCGTTAGGTGGGATATCATATATCGGGGTAGTTTTAACATGTAAAATAATGGGATGCATTTTTCAGCCTTGGGTTTCACCCCCAACCAAGTCCAAAACCCACCCAAATGAGCCCAAAAACAAGTTCAAAGCCAATCTAAATGGCCTAACAGCTGTAACAGAAGCTAACCTAAGCCTGATACCTGTAAATAACTCAGTAAAACCAACAAGTAAAATCTGAAAATCATCAAATATTAGTCTGGAAAAAATCAGGCTTAGTAAACTGTATCCCAGAATGACAATGTTCACTCCACCTGTGGCTAAAACACATTCAGCTTAGTCTAAAAACAGTTTATAAATCAACCTAAACACAAAATTTTAGTCTAAAAATCATCAGAATTGATAAAAGAAATAAAAACCCATCGTTTAACTGCAATTTGGCCATCATTAGGCGGGGTATGGTGGTACTATATTTCTACCCCCATCGTTAAGCTGGGGTATCGCATCTGGGGGTATTGTATATTGAGGTATATCTGTACTCCCACCCAACCCCCACCTGAACACATTCCAGGCACACCTCGAGCAGGTCCTTCAGTATGCCAAGCACCAGGATTGTGACAGAGATGGTGCCTCTTCGCCTTGTGAAGGATCTGCATTTTGTATGGCCAAGTGTCATAGAACACCTGAATCTTCACTCCAATAGCCAGTCCAAGATCGACTCCTTTTTCAAGCCTCTGACCCCCTCCCAGTCCACTCTTCTCTGCCACCATCACAGTGTCAAACCACCCCTTCAACGACGGAACCTCAACCTAGCACGTCATTGGACGTGTCTCCCCTGGACATGATTTTGCAACTGTCTTCAGAGTCACCTGAAGTGGGCAGTCCATCACCACGTCCCACAGCCACTTCCCAGGCCCGACTGCGGGAGGTCCTCCTTGACTCTGACTCCAACTAAGCTCTTCAGACTATGCCACAAGACCACATAGGATGTACTGTGCAGTGCAACAGCTTCGCCAGCCACAGTACGACAGTCAGAGCCAAGGAGATAGCGGGTTATTCAGCACCTCTCCCAGGGAGGAATCATGAGGGTTTATATTTACTGTTCTGTACCCTGCTTTTATTTCATTTTACCATTATGGTTTGTGTGCCCAATGGAGTTTTCTTGTGTAGCTGGTTTTCTCATGGTTTTTTGTCACTGAAAGGTATGGCCCTGCAGTAGTGATTGCTTGTCTGTGGCTGATGGGTCTGTTAGACCTTGGTAATTGCATGGCTCTGGTTTATAGGTCTGCATGACCAGATAGTGCAGCGTTAAACAACAGGAACAAGTATTGTATGATGTACTTTAGTGTCCTTTTACACTGGCTTTCAAAGTTAGGGTAGGTTATGTACAAATGAGGTCCAGGGATGAAGCCCATTATCCAGATGGAGCATTACCTGGACATGCCTTTGGCTCTGTTACGGCGGATAATCGAGGGATTACTGTATTGTACTTTAAGATTTGGTTATGGGGTGGAGGGAATAGATAAATCAGTGTCCACTAATTCCAACTAATGATGAAGGTGTTCGGTCCGCCTGCTGGAGTCTGGTGTGTTCTGGACAGGAAAATTGGAGCTTCGGCATTCCCTCTTGTTGCGAAATGGTCTACTTGTGGGTGAGATATGTTCTGACACAAGTTGTGAAATGTGGTTTATAATAGAGACTATATTACTGATGAGACCTTATTCTTGAAAGAGCTTTTGCCTATATCAGGGGTTCTCAACCCTTTTAATCTTATGTACCCCTTGAAGTCTTTCAGTATTGGTCACGTACCCCTTACCCACAATGCAGCATCAGGAAGGGTAAAAAGAAATGCATGGTTTATTGACTTAGTTTATTAAGTTTAAATTGTGTTATATATGTGGAGCAGACAAACTTTTCAATTAATGTATGTCACTATGAGGTAGTGTTGATAGGAACTAGTTACTGTCATAGAGAAACACCATGTGACTGGCTGCTAGCATGCAATACATTTACTAAAACAGAACTATAGCAGACAGTTTTCAATCACTGTGACAGTGAACTAGTGCTGCTTGCAGCTAGTTGCAACTTGTAACTAGTAACAGTGATAGGTAAGTCACTGTGTGTGTGAATAGCATAAAATTAATAATAAAGCAGAACTAAATCCAATAACTGTGACTGTGAGGTAGTGGTGCTATATACAGCTTATAACTAGTTACTCATGGAGAAATTACTGTGTGCGTGACTAGCGTCACTAGGATGAAAAAAGTAACAAAATAGAATTAAGGCTTTGTGTTCCACTGACAGCGAACTAATGCTGTTTGTTAAGCCTCGCAACTAGTTATTAGTAACTAGTTACTTACTCATAGGGAAGTCAGTGTGTGTGACTGCATTAAAATACAAATATATACTAATTCAGTGAGATGGTTGGGCCTGTTTCTTTGCTACCAACAAGTCAATCCTCGGCACAGTCTTTGAGAAAGCCACTCTTATGTCGTCTTTGATTGCAAGACGTGAACGTAACTTGTTTTTAATTAAGCACAGTGCTGAGAATCCCTGCTCACAGCGGTATATAGAAGGAAACCATTACCAGTTATTATGGCTGCAGTGCAGGCACATGACTTCGTAGCTGCAAGCAAAATCCATGACAACTTAAACGAGGAAAAAAAATCAGTCTACAAATACACTGGAAACCTGAGGGTGAGGGTAGTGAGGGAAGAGTGGTGAGTGGGTGACAGTGAGAGGCGAACAGTGCGTCTCACTTTGGTACCTGCTCGGTACGCGTGAGGAGTTACGTGATCGATAGAAAACGAGCAAGGGTGACTACTGTATTATGGGTTTGCAAGGTTGTGTGGCAAGTGTAGTCCAAGAGAGCTTTCTCTCAAATGACATAACTCCAAGAGTTTCCTTGTTAACGTTGTCACTTAGTGTCCTGGTTCTAGTGGAGGACACATCTAGCCTAGCACATGTAGGCCACTTTCTACAAACAAGTTTGAAGTTATTCAAAACCGAAGTATTTTGAGAAACCTGTCACGTACCCCCAAAATTCCTCTCACGTACCCCTGGGGGTACGCGTACCCCAGGTTGAGAACCCCTGGCCTATATGTTTGCCTTCCCAGGCAGTTGGGCCCTCCATATGTGGGTATTCAGTAAGAGTGCAAGGGTGAACATATAGGCATACTGTGATTTAACAATGCAGTTGGTTAAGTAAACTAAAAATCCATCGCTAGGTGGGGTATCGTATCTCGACGTAGATTTAACATGTAAAGTATAAGGATGTGTTTTTGAGCCTTGGGTTTCCCCCCAACCAAGTCCTAAACCCACCCAAATGAATCCAAAAAAAAGTGTGAAGCCAATCTAAATGACCTAACATCTGTTAAAGAAGCTAACCTAAGCCTAAAACCAAGGCTAGTCTCACTTGTACCCAGTCAAAGTCACTGGAGAATGCAATCTCTGACTTGTATTCAAACTCGGTAAAGAAGAAGCAGCAGCATTGTATACAATTCCACCATCAGATGGTCCCGGGACAATTAGATAAACATATGTATAATAATAATGTGTGAATGACGCAGAATCGTCCACAGTGCAAATTGTTGTGACGGAGAAGCGTCAGTGTTTTGACGGGGAATTCTCTTGACAATGAATGTGATCGGGATAGCCTTTTCAGTGACCCCTCTTTATGTCATTTTTGTTACTGTTCTGGTTGCTGAGCTCCTTTATTTTCTTCTCTCTTATTTTCCAACATTTATGTAGAGATTCCCATGTATTTTCAAAGCGTTTTTCCCTTGAACAGCCTGAATGTAAACACACAATTTATCGATTAATGATGCGATTGACATAGCCTTTTCAACAGCCTCTCTTTATGTTGTTTTAATTACTGTTCTGGTTGCTGAGCTTCTTTAATTTCTGCTCACTTATTTCCAACATTTATTTAGAAATTCTTTTGTATTTGCAAAGTGTTTTCCCTTGATCTTGAATTAGGCTCTCTTTTGTGTTGTTTTTGTTTTTTCTTGGAAGGAACGGTTTGTGGGCTCCTGGCCTTTGGTTCCTTCTTCCATGCATTAAAAAAAGAAGAAGAAAAAAAAAAAAGAACAGCCTGAATGTAAATACACGATTCATTGATCAATGATGCAATCGGGATAGCCTTTTCAACAACCCCTCTTAATGTCGATTTAGTTACTGTTCTAGTTGCTGAGCTCCTTCATTTTCTTGTCTCTTGTTTTTCAACATTTATTTAGAAATTCCTGTGTATGTTCAAAGTGTTTTTCCTTGAACAGCCTAAATGCAAACACATGGTTTGTCCATGTCACAGTTTTCATCAATGCATGAAATACTTACTCTCTAAAGTTTTCATAAGTATTAATTTTTAAAATTATTATGTATTCCATAATAGGTTAGATGACAGTTCATTGGTCAAACATGGAATATTCTTTGTTGAGTTGCCTAGTTGTCCACACTGTTTTGTACCTCGTCTGATGGGCGAGAATCAGTTCCCCAAATTACAGTGTTCACTCCATCTGTGGCTAAAACACATTAATCTAAGTCTAAAAACAGTTTATAAATCAACATAAACACAAAATTTAAGTCTAAAATACCATGAAAATTGTTAAAAAAAAAAAAAAAAAGCAAAACTGGGGGTATTCCTACGATAGGCAGGGTAGGTTGGTATTTCTATCCCATCACTATTTCTGGGTATCACAAGGGGTATCATAAATCGGGGTTTCCCTGTATTCAGCAATATCTCTAGAAAAGGTCTGGATCATGAGGAATCGTTCTTGGTTAACCCCTCCACACCAGGCTATTTGTAGCGCCATTGTTCACTCACTACAGGATGTTTTACGAAAATAGCCTGTTTTCAAACCTTAATGCAGTATCTTGGAAACTATGAGGAGTAGACTGTAGCACCAGTCGAGCAGGGCAGTACTCCCGAGGTGGATGGAAAGCTGATGACAGGGAGTGCTGGAGCTCCCGTTTCATCAGCCCTCAGGACTAGTTCCTGACCATCCCCCTTTGCTGAACTTTTTCAGTGTCTCAGTTACACAGAGAGTAGGCCAGCATGCTCTCCAGTACAAATTTCTCTAACTATCTTCACCAAACTACATGCACAGTACACACTACACTTCCTATTCAAAATTCACCAAAAATGGCGTCAATTCACCCAGCCTCAGAGTCCCCAGGGGGGGGGACCATAAATGCCCCCACCATCTGCCCCTCTCCCAGTGACGACTCGAGGTGCCTGGAACCACTGTCTGACTCTTCTTCTTCATTTCTGCAACATTCGCGGCCTTTCATCTAACTTTCGCTCTGTTGAGCACCACCTCTCCTCCTCTAAACCTCACTTTCTTTTTCTAACGGAGACTCAGCTGTCTGAGGCAACTGACAGCAAACCCTTTTCTGTATCCTCCTACTTTCTCTATACTCATTTCAAAGCCAAAGGTGGCTGTTGTGTATACATACGCAACGACTTATCTTGCTCTCGTGTTCCTGAACTTGATTCTTCTGAATTCTCCACACTCTGGCTTCGGCTTTCCTGTCATTCTCTGTCTAAATATATCTGTGCTGTTTACTTATCCCCTAATTCTACTGACTATCAAAAATTCTTCGACTATCTTACTTCTACGATGGAACACATTCTGTCCATTTCTCCTTTCTCTGAAATCTCCATTCTTGGAGATTTCAATGTTCACCACCACCTTTGGCTCTCCTCTCCTTTCACGGATCCACCTGGTGAACAAGCCTACATCTTTTCTATCCTTAATGACCTAGAGCAGCTTGTCCAGCACCCTACCCGTATCCCTGACCACCTTGGAGAGAGCTCCAACATACTTGACCTCTTCCTCACAACTAATCCTTCTGCTTACTCTGTTAATCTTTTCTCTCCGTTGGGCTCCTCCGATCACAACCTTCTTACCTTAACCTGTCCTATCACTCCGGTACGGCCTGTGGACCCTCCAGGGAAACGTCGTCTGTGGCATTTTGGAGCCGCGGACTGGGAGGCCCTCTGGCAGTACTTCTTTGATTTTCCCTGGAATGATTATTGCTTCCATGGCCGTGAGCCATCTGAGTGTGCCTTGCGCATTACGGAGGTTATTCTCTCGGGCATGGAAGCATACATTCCTTTCTCATATCCTTTGACTAACGCAAGAAAGCCTTGGTTTAATCACGCTTGTTCTAATGCTGTCCACAACAAGGAGAAGGCCTACAAAAGGTACCTGAGCCAACCCACCCCTGAATCACATAATCTTTACATTTCTGCCCGGAATCGTGCTAAGTCTGTTCTTCGCTCTACTAAAAATAATTTCATCCATACTAAATGCTCTCAACTCTCCAACTCGAATTCTTCCCGCTCCTTCTGGCACCCTGCCAGAAATCTTTCTAACAACTTTACCTCATCATCCTTCCCTCCTCTTTTCTACTCTGATGGTTCTGTAGCTATTTCTTCTACTGATAAAGCAGATCTCTTCGCACAGACTTTCTCCTCCAATTCCACCTTAGACAACTCCGGTGCTGCTCCTCCATCACTTCCCCCCTCTGACTTCCTCATGGCTGACATTAAAATTTCTTCAGTTGATGTATTTTCTGCCATCACTGGCCTCAGTACTAACAAGGCATATGGGCCTGATGGGGTCCCTCCTGTTGTTCTCAAGAACTGTGCTTCTGTGCTTACACCCTGCCTAGGCAAACTATTTCGCCTTTGTCTGTCAACTTGTACCTTTCCTTCTTGCAGGAAGTTTGCTCTCATTCAGCCAGTCCCAAAGAAGGGTGACCACTCCCAACCCTCCAACTATCGTCCAATTGCTTTAACGTCCTGTATTTCAAAAGTTTTCGAGTCAATTCTTAATAGAAAAATTTTAAGACATCTTTCCTATCACAACCTTCTTTCCGATCGTCAGTATGGGTTCCGTCAGGGACGCTCCACTGGCGATCTTCTCACCTACCTTTCAGACTCCAGGTCATCCTCCTTTCGGGACTTTGGCGAAAGCTTTGCCATTGCACTTGACATCTCAAAGGCTTTCGATCGAGTCTGGCATAAATCTTTAATTTCCAAACTGCCCTCCTACGGTTTCTATCCTCCTATCTGTGCCTTCATCGCTAGCTTCCTTTCTGGTCGTTCTATAGCCGCTGTTGTAGACGGCCATCGTTCTTCTCCTAGATCTATCAACAGTGGTGTTCCTCAGGGCTCTGTCCTATCACCAACTCTCTTCCTTTTATTCATCAGTGATCTTCTAAGCTGTACATCTAACCCTATCCACTCATACGCTGATGACTCCACCCTTCACCTTTCCATTCAGTTCCCGCAATGCCCATCTCAACAGTTACTTCAAGAAACAAGGGATGAGGCTATGGCACACCTAATGTCTGACTTGGCTCATATCTCTGACTGGGGTAAAAATAATATGGTTGTCTTTAATGCATCTAAGACTCAGTTCTTACACCTATCAACCCGACAAAATCTTCCACAGGTATACCCACTAATGTTTAATAATATTCAGCTTAATCCTGCATCATCCTTGAACATGCTTGGGGTTTCTTTTACGCGGGACTTATCTTGGAAAGATCATATTACATCTCTTGTAAAATCTGCTTCCATGAGATTGGGTGTGGTAAGCCGACTCCGCTCTTTCTTTACCCCTGCACAATTGTTGACTCTATACAGGGGTTTTATCCGCCCCTGTGTGGAGTACAACTCTCATGTGTGGGGGAGCTCCCCACATACAGCTGTTCTCAATAGGGTGGAGTCAAAGGCTTTTCGTCTCATTAACTCTCCTCCTCTTACTGACTCCCTTCAACCTCTGTCTCTTCGCCGCAATGTTGCATCTTTATCTCTTTTCTATCGCTGCTTTAATGGTCACTGCTCCTCTGAACTGTCTGTTTGCATTCCTCCACCTCTACGACGGGCGCGTAGCACCCGTCTGGCAGCAAACTCTCATCCCTTTTCTGTCCAGCTCTCTAATGCAAGAGTTAACCGTTACTCCCAGTCTTTCATTTATGCAACAGGTCAGCTCTGGAACTGTCTCCCTCTGTCTGTATTTCCTGCTGCCTATGATCTCCAGTCTTTCAAACGTAGTGTGTCCAGGCATCTCAAAATGATCGGATCTTGAATTTGGCTCTCTATTGTATTTTGTTTTTCTCTTGGAGGGAACTGTTACTGCGGGCTCATGGCCTTTGGTTCCTTCTTCCTCGCATTAAAAAAAAAAAAAAAAAAAAAAATAGGGAAACAATTTAAAGACAATATTACTCATCAACTCCTCTTCTTGTGATTGAAAGTCTCCCCAGGTCTGTAGGTCGTTGCATTGATGCGTCATGACGTGATCTAGAGTAATTTTTGTTGTGAGAACAGGATGTGTACATGAGTCTGCCTGCGACCTCGACTATGGCTTTGCTCTCAACGTGGCAACTTCTCCATTACTAGATAAACTAAACACAGTGGTGTCCAAGGCACACCCTATGCCACCATCACTGAATCCTTTCTTAACACAGTATCCTTGGAAAGAGGGCAGGATGGATGAGGCAAAAGTCCATGTGAGGCAGGAATGGAATAGGACGTGAAGAGTTAAGAAAAGAAAGTCTTACACCTGGCATAGTCACAGAGATGACAGGTATGGTTGGCTTGGTTGGTGGGAGTTCCGCCTTAGCTTTTGGTGACGAGATAAAGTGGTAGCCACTTCAAACTGTGACACATAAACAATTCTGACCGCCACCCAGCACTTCCCGGCCACCCATCGCTTGACGGTTCCAACCGACACCTGGTGGTAGGGGTTAAGACATAAACTGCCACTGGGTAGTCTGTATTGAATATGAGGGATTGATATTGGAGGTGTTGATGGTGATTTTGTTAAATACATTTTACTGTCATCAGTTTCTTATAGTAGATGTGAACCTGTGATATGGAGATCACATCCCTTTGCCTTGGTGATCTTGAAGGTACTGGTACCCCCACCCTGTATCGGGAGCAACTGTCAAGATTATCAAATCAGGAGGAGGAGGTACCTATGATACTGATGTCCTTGAGTGAGTGGTATCAAGTGACAGGTCTAGTATTGCTGCATATAAATCTCTGAATATAGATGGATCAAAAGGTCTCTAAGGTGGTAACTCTGGTTCCCTTCTAGAATGAGTCTCCAGTATGGAAGGTGACCAAGGCAGAAACCAGGTGCCACAAAAATGAAGGAACCAACCAGTTGTTCCCAGTGATTTTTTTTTTTTTTTTTTTTTTTTAAATAGATAATGAATGGAGGAAGGAAAAACAATGGGGTAAAAAAATAAGTCCATGTGCCTAAAGGCATCCTCCATTCATAAAATGCCCATAACAACTGGACTTGAACTGAAGTGGATCAAATGTTTGTGGGAAACAACTCCCAGGAAGCGAATTCCAGAGAGTAGTAGTACTGGGGATAAATGAATTTTGATAAGCAGAGATTCTGCATTGCAGAGGAGAGAAAGTGAATTCATGAGCGCTCCCAGCTGCCTGAGTATATCGGCAGAAAATGTGAAGGGGAGGAACAATTGAAGCCAGTTCGTCTGAACACTTACGGCAAAAATACCTATAAAATAATGCTAAAGAAGCAACATCTCTGCATACTGATAATGGAGGAAGGTCTTGTGTGATGGCAGGATTATTGATTAATCTAATGGCTTTATTTTGAATTTCGTCCAACTGCCTCAATGCAATCGCTCCACATCCACTTCACAGTGGTGAACAGTATTCGATCTGAGAATGCACATGACTTTTGTATATTGTGGCCATCTGCTCGTCAGTGAAGAACTCACGAACTCTGAACATAAGTCCCAATTTTTTGGAAGCATTTTTAGCAAGAGATTTAACATAAGCTGTCCAGCTTAGGTTGAGGTTTAGAGTAACACCTAGGATATCAATTGTAGTGGACATGGGAATATTGACATCATTTAAAATTATGTGAGTCCAAGGGATTCTTTCTGTTGGAGAAATTAATTATTTAGTTTTCTGAGCATTAAATGAGACCAGATTTGTTTGTCCCCATTGATTAATTTTAGAAAGGTCCTGGTTCAGAGAAATAGCTGTGTTTATTTGGGAATTTATAATATCAAATTGTGTAAAGGAGGTACTAAATGTGAAAGAACTATGAAGGGTCGAGTCATTAGCATAAGAGTGTATTGGGTTGTGAGTGACAGATAGGAGGTCATTTATATAAAAGAGAAAGAGGGTTGGTGCCAAAACTGATCCCTGAGGTACGCCAGCATTTATGGAATGAAACTGAGAATAAATACCATCTACCATGACCTGTATTTTTCTATTATGAAAGTAAGATTGTGGTAGGTGGGGGCACTCACCATCCACTCACTCAATGTAGTGCTGCTCTCGGGTGTATGCCCTGTCCTCTCCTCAATCCTTCTTTCCTTCCATCTTCTTCTATCTTTCTTTCCTTCATTCTTTCCTTGTCCTTCTGCCTACGGGTGACTTTACACTCCCTCTTTTGTCTTTCATTCCTTCATTCTTTCCTCTTCCTTCTGCCCATGGGTGACTGTACACTGAGTGACAAGCCAAATGGTTTCCTGTACACCAGGAAACCATTTACTACGCTGGGTGGTAACCATATAACCAAACTTTGGCGCCTGGTGGTTTAGTGGGTAATTATTGTGCTCCAATCAGATTGAGCCGGTGAAGGTTTATATCCAAGGGATGGTTGGGGTTTATTGCTCACGTAATGCCACTCAGGGATGAGTGAGGTTGGTCACTCTCATCTTAACCCTTTAAACGCGAATCGTGACGTTTGCGACGCTCGGCGAAAAGGACATAACGGCGGATCGTCGCGTTTGCGATTCTAGTTAATTTTGAATAACCACGGGCAAGCAGGCTCAAGCTGGTATTGTCTATCAGTACCACCACCCTTTAGCTACTATTAGCACACTTGACCTTTGTACCACTGACCTCCGTTGTTGCCAAGTATCTTTTTTTTTTTTTTACCCACCCACGCACCGCTGCCCGGCCACCCTCGCTGTGATATATGGCAGCGCGCGGACTGCTCACACATGTCAATGTGCGCCTTCCTTTCGCAAGCACTTTATGCTAATTGGAAACGCTTGTTTCCCCAGTTGTCACACTAGCTTTTTTTCGCACGTTTTGCCCCTGTTTTGCGTCAGTTTACCGCAGTCTTTAAAGGTGACACCATGTCAAATTCTAGCTCTTCCGAGTCAGTGCCTTCCAGCCCTCCGAAAAAGGGCTTTGTGACCCCTACCCCGTCCAAACCCTTACTAGGGAGTGCTAAGGGCCTGAGTGAGTCTGCTATAGGCCAAGAATTATTGAAAGCTTCTATGGACTACGGTAGTGACGTTGCGGTGTTATCGAGCCTTGCTGAATCAGACACTTTATCGAGTGCTGAGTCTGATGTGCAGGAAGAGACAAATCCTGTGCCTAGCACCTCATCAGGCAAGGCTCCAGTGCAGAAGGGAGTGGTGTATAGTAAGGTGGCCAAGAGGAAGCGAAGTGGTGACCCCGGTTCCCAGCCATTGTTCTCCTCAGGCCGGCCATTGTCCCCTACCCCAGGTCACGCCGCCGCCATACCGCCTCACACCCCCAGCCCCATTCTCTCGTCATCTTCGTCTGCTGTGCTTTCTCCTGAGTCTTCGGAGTCTCCTTCACCACCTCGGAAGGGAAGTAGGCAGTCTGGTTTTCGTAGAGGTTTTCGTAGGCCCCGTGTTCGTGCTGGCATGAGTAGGAAAGTGTCTCCTAGTGCTAGAATTAGTGGTATGGTTTCCCGCACTAGGCAACTCACCACCTAGGCTACTGTGAGTGACCTTGAACCTTCTACTCTCCCCACCACCACCACACAGACATGACCTAGCTCACCCAGTGCCACACGGCCTGCCTCACCCACTGCCTCACCGCCTGCCTCACCCACTGCCACACGGCCTGCCTCACCCTCCGCCGCACCCACCCACTCCCAGCCTAGGCAGGGCACTCTGGAAGCCTTCGTGTGGTCTGAGGGCTCTGATTTTGTGCCAGAGGATCTGCCCATTGATTCCACTGGGTGTGGGATCCAGGCTGACTTCCCTGTCCCCGAGGGTGGTGAATGTTTGGACTACCTGTTGGCCTTCCTGGATAACGAAGTCATGGAGCAGATTTGTACCGAGACGAACAGGTACGAAGGACAATGTGCTGCAGTTCGTCAAGGTGAAGGTGCACTGCCATCCACGTCGCGGATGGCAGCATGGGTTCCTGTGACGATCCGGGAACTATTTGTATTCATCGGCTTGATGCTTCTGATGCCACATAACTGGAAGCACAAGCTCAAGGAGTACTGGAGTGCTGACGATCTTTGCCCCACACCCATCTTCAACAAGTACATGACTCGGGATCGTTTCAGGCAACTCATGACGTACCTTCACTTTGCCAACAACGATGAGCCTTCACGGACTGACCCCCTATGGAAAGTGAGGGGAATCCTGAACACGATCAAGGACAAGTTTATGACGTTCCTTCGGCCCTTCAAGAAAGTAGTGATTGACAAGTCCTTGGTTTTGTTCAGGGGCCGTCTTCAGTTCGTGCAGTATATTCCAAGCAAACGCCACCGCTTTGGAATAAAGTTTTTCGTGCTGTGCGACTGCAAGACGGGGTTCATCCTAGACTTCGTTATCTACACTGCCAGCAATGTGGACTTGGACAAGACTGACCCGCTTGGATTCTCTGGCTCTGTGGTGAAAGTGCTTCTGGAAAAGTACTTTGGCGGGAATCATGTCCTGTATACGGACAATTATTATACAGCTCCCAAACTCACCAAGTACCTTTCAGAGCACGGCGTCGGATCCTGTGGCACTGTCAGGAGCAATAGGGCACACTACCCTGCCTTCCCTGAGGCTGAAAGATCAAAGCGGGGAGACGTGCACCTGAAGAAATCCGACAAGATGCTGGCGATAAGGTGGCACGACAAGAGGATCGTCAATCTGCTCACCACAGTGCACAAGGGGGAAATGCAAGCCACAGGGAAGGTCGACAGAAGGACTGGCGATCCTGTGATGAAGCCTGATGCTGTAATTGACTACAACGTCAATATGCGGCTGGTGGACAAGTCCGATATGATGATCGGAGAGATTGACTGCCTGAGGAGGAACTGTCGCTGGTACAGGAAGGTGTTCTTGCACTTGCTTGATATGTGCATGCTGAACGCCTTCATCCTGTATAAGATCAAGAGCAGGAAGCCAGCTAACTACTCTCTCAGGCGTTTTTCTAAGACTTGTGTCTATCAGCTGCTTCAGCGTTTTGGGCGGGTACTGCCATCAGGTCCCAGGTGCCACTCACAGACACCTCCAGACCGCCTACAATCCCAGGACTACCTTCAGTGACACCGCCTGGAGCCACTGCCTAGCACTGCCAAGAGGGGAAAAGCACTGAGGAGGTGCCATGTGTGCAGCCACACTACCCGGCAAGAAAGAACATTTAGGCGCACCTCCTTGCAGTGCAAAGAGTGCCAAATTCCCCTGTGCGCTTACCCGTGTTTCTTTGACTACCACAGCCTGAGTAGATATTGAAAATAAGGGTAAAAATATTGTAAATAATACTGAGAGTGACAGTGATACCAGTGTTTAGTTTTCTTGTACGTACTGACAGTGACAGTCTGTTGAGTGTAAATTAGTGTATGTAGTTGTAAAAGCACTGACAGTGACAGTGATTTCAGTGTAAATTATTGTACATAGTAATAATATAAGTATTGAGAGTGACAGTCGCTCCAGTGTAGGAAGTTGAAAGCATATTTTTCTATTCTGTGTTATGACAGTGACAGTTTGGTGTGTAGAAAATATTATTTTTATAAGTAATGACAGGGACACTGATGAATAAGGCACTAAACTGACAGCAAGAGTGAAAGTGAGCGATAGAAATGAAGTGCGAGCGGCCGACAGGAGCGAGAATAAAGTGACTGGCGTAAGGCAGAATAAAATCGCGCCGCGGTGGTCTGTCTCATTCCTGCTTCACAATAATGGCAGTGACAGTGATTTTTATGGCCGTATAGTGCCATGCGAGCCTTTGGGAAGTACTATGAAGGAAAATAATGTAGTATACGTGTTTTTAGCTGTGAAAAGGGAAATGTTTGTTCAGTGACAGGAAGACCACCGCCACGCTGCATGTCGGTCATACGCTCCGTTGATTGTAGCCTTATTTTCAGTGCTTATGGTACAAATACAGATTCCAAACTACCTGTACGTTGTAGTATAAAGTGTACTGTGACAGATTGAGGCTGTGGTAGAGGGGAAACCGGGTTGCTGGAGGTGTGAAAGTGAAGATTTTGTTACCCAACTTTGCAAGTCTCCACAAGTCCTTGGGTAGTCCACGAAAGCTCAACACCTGTCTCAGGAGAAAACTGAATGTAAGTACTATCTGCCATAAAAATTATAATGTTCTGGAGTTAATCTCTGATTTTTGGCAAATATTTTTCTACAGGTACTCAGACCGCGATACAACCCCGCCACACGGGGGGGGGGGGTCGGCTGTCCACGGCCACGTTTTAGGGGTTAAATGTCAGGACCAACTGCCTAGCCCCGGGCTCCTACGCTCCTCATGGGGCAACGTAGGATTGGAAGATGGATGGATGGATGAAGGTAAGAGAAATTAGAGGAACCAGTGATGCAAGGCCATAGCGTGACATCTTAGACAATAAGGCCCGGTGCCATACTCTGTCAAATGCTTCTGGTATATCAAGTACTATTGTGTGTGTTTCACCGTGTTGGTCTATTATTTTGTTAATCTGATGGGTAAGAAGGCAAAGAATGTCTACAGTTGAATGTTCTTGTCTAAGTCCATACTGTCAATCATTGATTAATTTATTGATTTCTAGATGCTTGATTATGTGTTTATTATTTAGCGTCTCAAAAACTTTGCCAAGAATGGAAGTTATTGCAATTGGTCCATAGTTTGATGGATCAGAAGTTGCCCCCTTTTTAGGAACAGGATGGATATTTGCTTCTTTCCAAGAGGCTGGAAAACTTCAGGTACAGATCCATAAGTGGAAAAATTTTGCCAATACAGGAGCCAACGCTGAGGAGCAATTTTTAAGTGATGTCTGGAAATGGACAGGGATTGCCAGATTCTAATGAGATCTGACTGATACCTTCAAATGTTGTCTGGAGAGCGGCTGAACATTGTCCATTGTGTGTCGCAGAGTATTCCTAACCAATGAAGATGATTAGATGGTCTGAAGTGTGACTTGGTCCAGTTTATATTGAAGACCAACTCTGAGGCAATTGTTGTCACCTTCTCCTTTGACTGGGTGCATTATAGTTCCAAGGGAGCTACCACCACCCAGTCATCAAGATAGGCTAACATATTGACTGCCTTGGCTGCTCTCTCTTAAAAGGACATACAGTACTTGACCAGTTTCATGAACATTCTTAGCATTCTTAAAGTGATGTTGATACCAAATGAAAGATTGTGCATGTGATGTCAGCCTCCAGACACAGAAAACCAGAAACTTGGAGAGGCATTTGTCAATGGGAATATGCCAGTAGGCATCCTGAAGGTCTAGTGAGGTCATCCAGCACCCCTGATACTAGTGCCATCGTACTTCCTTTTTGTCACTGTATTGAACAGTCTTGGCTTGATGAAGGTGTTCAGGGCACTGAGGTCAAAGATGATTCTTGGAAGATCTGAATCTCAGTTTGGTAATGGAAACAGCCACGAAAGGTATACAAGAAAAGGCACCTTTTCCACTATGCCCATCCAAAAGTTGTCCAGAAAGTGTTTGAGGGTTGGTATAATCTTACCTTGGGCTGATGGACAACAGATGGGAGGACAGGACTTCCATTTCCATGTTAATCCATGTTTGGCCACTGCTCAACCCCAAGATCCCTCCAATCTTGCTTTAAAATTGGTGTGGATGTAATGAGCTGGGGCTGAGCTGTCAGAGTTCCTTTTTGAAGTTACTGAGTTTAGAGACTGGGTGAAAACTCTTTGAAGTGGATGGTGACGTTGGTCAGTGGCATTAAGTTTGAGGATTTTCTGCTCATTGGAAATGATTCTGAGGTTGCTTAGATTTTGGCTGTTTTGCCTGTGAGGTCTACATCTTTTTACAAAAGAAAAAAGTCATGGGAAAGGTGTTCTTGTTGGGTTGCTGTGGGAAGGCCAGTTGATAGTGTTTTGGCTGAGGTAACTTGGTTATAACCTGGGTGTTGACAACTACTTGTAGAGGGGCTGTGGGCCATAACGTGGGTGTTGACAACTATTTGTGGAGGGGGTCTGGGCCATAACCTGGGTGTTGACAACTACTTGTGGAGGGGCCGCGGGCCATAACCTGGGTGTTGACAACTACTTGTGGAGGGGCTCTGGGCCATAAACTGGGTGTTGACAACTACTTGTGGAGGGCCTCTGGGCCATAACCTTGGTGTTGACAACTACTTGTGGTGGGACTCTGGGCCATAACCTGGGTGTTGACAACTACTTGTGGATAGGCTCTGGTAGAAGCTACATTCAAAGTCTTGAGAAACCCATTAGGGCTGTGGGGCTAAGGCCTTCAGAAGAGTTTGTTGCAGTTGAAGCCAGGCAGTAGTTAGTATCAAAATAGAAAGAACCATGACAGTCCTAGTTTATACTCTTGTTGTAAAATCTGCATCAAACAGTCTGTTACTGAAGGATGCAGAAGTGGGTGAGCTGGGAGAGATTCCAGCTTTGGAGCAGTCCAGATCTTCAGGACTTTGGAGAGGAGTGAGCCCAATTCTGATTCCTTCAACTGAGTCCAAAAGATTGTTGTAGATGGTGGAGCTTTCAGTGACTGGGAAGGGAAGTCAGTGAAACACTGTAAGCTCATCCCATAAAGTGTTTTAAGTTCTGATGCCATTCATCCCAGTTTACTTTGGTGGGAGTTGAGACCTGTGATCCGGTGTTCTGGGATGTAAGAAAATCAGTGATGGTATCCATAACTAAGAAAAAAGTGCATTGGAGAAATTCTAGGTGCACTAGTTTATCAGCAGCGTCAGTCATGGTTTTCCTGTCAGATGATGGCCAGTCATTCTTTGGAATATCCCTTTTTGTCGCCAGTTTGCATTTGTAGATAAGCCTGCCCATTGTCAGAGTTTTAACAGAAATATTTGGAATACAATCCAGATGCTGTTTTTCAGTCCTTGAACCAACATACCTGATGCAGTATTAACCACTTGCCAGTTTAGTGGAGGAGCTTGCCATCCTTGAAGGAAAAGAGGGCCTGGTATGTGTGCATCAGCAATCTTTTGTGAATCCTATCATTCAGATGACTGGGAATTGTATCCAAGTTGAGATTCATTTATTTCTTCTTGTGTAAAACCAAAAAAAAAAAAGTCCCTGTCTGAATCCCCAGTTGTATCAGTCGGCAGCTGGTGAAAATCTTCTCGTGATGCAGTGATTGCCATATTGTCTGGGTTGGTAGGCCTATGTTGCATCTCATCCAAACACTCATGTCCAGAGAGAGGGGTGGATGATCATGGGGGATGCTCTGGTACTTGATGAGCCACCTCATTACTTGTTGCATCTGACAAAGCTGTTGGTGACAATAGTAAATCCAGAAAGGAAGGAATACAGAGCACTAATTAACTTATTATGAGGGTCAACACCTGATGGTAACCTTTGGGTAACTGGCATGAGGTTTCTTAATTATACTGTCAACTAGTGATGTACAAGTAGCTGCTACAGTTGAAGTATGAGAAGGCTTATCAGGTGGTGTGAATGGTCTGGGCAGGGACTGACCGCCAAGAGGTCCTACGTTGGCCCAAGGGATGTCCTGATGTGAGCCACTTGTAGTTGAATTGGTGGGATTCTTCCACGCTAGGCCAAAGTAATTGACATGAGCATTGCACAGACATCCAGAAAGAAAGAAGACCTTAATAATTAGGAGGGAACCACCTGGAGTGGAAACAGTTCACTGCCAAGATCACCATACCTGTCACCGCACTATGCGGCAAACTAGTAAACAGGCACTTACCTGTGAACAATAGGAATTCTGTGAAGCTACTCTCAGCATTAACAGTTATCGCCTCTAGCTTCTCAGGGAGCAGTTTCATGCAACAGTCACAGTTTTCTGAATCAAACAGGTTGTGTGAGTAGCAAGCAGAATGAAGGAGGCAGTATGGTTGGTCACAGGGGAATTATTGTGCCTTGCACCTTGAGTGTTGGCGGCAGATTTTGGTGGGTCCTTGTGGTGATGCCATCTTCTTGTAATAAATACCCAGAAGTGGGGATAAGGATTAGTTAATAAGAATTATTATCATCATTATTTTATTTATATCATTTCTGGCAAAGTACAGTATTAATAATTAAATCTTCAAACTACATCATGACTCAAAGTGGACCAGATTGGAAATGATTAAGAGAAAGGTCTGGCACTTTACCCTGGGGGTCAAGGTATTCAGACTAAAATAAAGTTTAAAAAGGAAAATTGACTTTAAGAACTTGATTTGATCAGCAGTAATAAAGTCAAACTCTCCTGCAGTGCCGGTCAGTTTGGCACAAAGTCAACTATACAAACTGTCAGAAGGGAGCCACATCGGCAGGGGCGAAGCAGCAAGTGGAATCTGACGACGTCAAGAGCTTGCCAGATAGTAGCAGCCCAATTCACCGTGTAAACAAAGCCATAGCTGCACCGTCATGACCTGGCCAGTGCTAACCAGAGCAGCCAAAGTTGTGCTGCATTGAGAGAAACAAGGCTGAGAGAAAATGTGCAGCCCAAATCACCAAGAAAATGAAGCTGTAGCACTACCGTCATGGCCCAGCCAATGCTAGGTTTTGCTGAATCAGTGTTACATTGAGAGAAACAATGCTGACAAAGAAAATGAGGAAATGGGTCCTGCAAGGAAATCTAATTCAGAGAAGGGATGACAAAATAGAATGAAAGGGTCCAACACTGAACCATCATCGCAGAAAGGAGGGGAGGGTGGGATGGGGAAAATGATAAATCATCGTGAGTGACCCATGCTAAGCAGTGCCTGTGCACATGCACTGCCAAAGGGTATGCAGCAAAAAGAATACATCACAACCCCAAACTCTTGAACACACACCACTAACCCAAAAGAGAGAAGGTAGAGAACCAGGAGAAGAAGATGGAAGCAAGGAAAAATTGTTGGAAGGCAAAGGAGAGAACAGAAAAGAAGGCCACAAGGATATGAGCCCATGCTGAAAAGGATCACAAAATTAGGAGTAAACAGCTAGTACAACAAGTTATGCTCATATTTATGCTGCTAACTTCCAAAAGGAGATGGGATGTCTGCCAGGGTAAACACAGAGAAAAGAGCACAGGAAAAAGGTAAAAAATAAGCTGTCCATTTATGGTGATCCACATTACTAACACACTCAGCAAGAATGGATACCAATTGACGAACACAGCCGGGGGTGCAACACACTGCCTAGGGGAGTATGTACTGTAATCGGTACTAGTGTTTGTAGGCGGAAGTTAAACGGATGTTGTGCCCTGCAGTCGATGTTTCTCACATTGAAGTTCTTATCCTGCTGAGCGAATCTAGTCACCCGAGGCCATGAGTAGACTTGACAAGAACCCTAGCTACAAAGTGCTACGTTCCAGTGGGACTTGTAAATACTGTATATACTATGCCTGTTGGTTAAAAGTTATAAATTCGGTTGACATAGTATATAATGTTATTTGTATTCTAGGTTGTTCTTCCTTTTTGCCGGATGATGCTAGCTGTGACTTGTGAAACACTGCAGAAAAAAGGGACTAATCCCTCAGGTCTGTGTATCTCTGCCCTGTATCATAAGCTGTCTACTAGCCAACTCTCTCTCTACACACACACACACACACATGTGTGTGTGTGTGTGTGTGTGTGTGTGTGTACATGTGTGTGGTTGGCTTTTTCATTTATTTGGTACATCCTTACACCCTTAGGCTATTTAAGGATCTCTAATGCATTTTCTAAGACATTTCATGTCAGTGTTTCCATAAAACATTTGTAATTAGTTGACTACATGTACAGATATTTAGTGGGAGTGGCTTTTAATGTTACCCTTCCATGAGTAGATGCTTTATTCAGTTGAATCAAATGTCGAGTGAAAAAATAGGATTTTGCAATGCCCCAAGCCCATTTTCTTTTGCAGCAAGTAACTTTGGAAGCGCTCTTTTCACTGGACCATGCCTGAGGGGGTTACACCTATATATCCGTCTTTCTGCACACATTGCATCAAATTAGGTCACACACACAATTCATTGTGTGTGTGACCTAATTATTCTTTATTATTCTTTGTCTGTGCCTGCCCTCCTCTCTTCCTATTTCTCACATCTTTCCTGTCACTACTTATTGCTTTTCTTTCCATTACAGGTGGCTTTACATTGAGTGACAAGCCAAATGGTTTCCTGTAAGCCAAGAAACCATTTACAACGCTGGGTGGTAACCATATAACCAAACCATACGTGCTCCCTACGTGTCAAGTGGGTTGGTGGAGGGTTAGTGCCCCTCCCTGTAAAACAAATAACTCAGAGTCAAATGGCCACCCCGTACAGGATTATGGCATCTGGCAATAGATAGATAGATAGAAACTAGTGTCCGTATACAGGACTATTGCATGCACAGCCACATGCATATGGAGTTGCTCAGTCAGGCACTCACTCAGATGCTTATTCAGTGAACAGAAGAGACATTGTGGCTTTAGAGGAAGGCCATCATTCTTTATGAAGCATTATAACTGGAGATAAGGAGCAGTGCACCCTCGCCTCAGCTGTTTGAGTCTGAGGCGATTCTTCGTGTCACTATTTCTAATGCTTTTATAATGTCAAAAGAAGTTTTAAGCCATTTCTTCAACTGTGCTTCAAAATTTATGCACTCATGAAAAAAGAGTTTTTTGACTTTGCAAAGGCTTTTTATTGTTTGCTGCAACATTGTGCAGCATTTGTTTGCTGTCAGAATATGTTACTTTCAGACAAATGATAAAATATGTGTGTTAATATTTGTTCATTGTCATGATACTGTATATTATTTTCAAACATCTGATAAAATATATATAATAAGACTTTCCTTTATCAGCAGGATGGTGCAGACAGTCTATCAAGCCCACAAACTGACCTGCCTTCTTCCATTGGCTTCGCATCATCTATTGACATTTCAAAGCATACCAGCAGCAAAATGGAAAACACTCAGAGGTAGTATTAAAACTGAGGATATAGGATGACAGAGTATGACAGGACCCTGCTATAATAGGGGCTTACATTAGGTGTAAATTAGTAGTGCCTGGGAATGTATCAGAGACAGATGATTGAAATCAAAGGTTTGAAGATTGAAAGAAATCAGGTGCTGATCCACTGTTACTGAAAGTTTTGTGTGTGTGTGTGTGTGTGTGTGTGTGTGTGTGTGTATTTACCTAGTTGTGATATACCGGAAATGAGCTATGCTCATGGGGTCTTGTCTTTGTTTCTCAATAAGTCAGATTTTGTTTTGAGCTCTTTTAAGTTTTTAGATTGGAGGATCTCTGTCCAGGCTATTCCACAGGTCTATGCATCTATATGGAAAACTATAATTTTTTATTTTCTTCAAGCAACTTGGCTTTTTCAGTTTCATTCCGTGTACTGTTCTTGCTCTCCTGTCCTATAGAAACAGATCTTTTGTGTCAGTTTTATCTACTCCCATCATGGCCCTAAACGCTGCAGTCGTGTCACCCCTTCTTCTTTCTTTCTTTCTTCTAAGGAAGGCAGATCCAGCTATTCCAGCCTCTCTTTGTATGACAGATCTGCCAGGCTAGGGACCATCTTGGTTGCTGGTCTTTGTATTCTCTCAATCTTGGTTATACCTTATTTTTTGTGTGGGGGGGGGATCACACTGCTGCCGCATATTCCAATCTGGGGCAGATCATGGCAACTATCACTTTTTTCGTCATCCCATCCATGTAATGAAATGCTACTCTTATTTTAGTCAAGAGATTATACGTCTTTCTGACTGTCTTGTTAATGTGTTTTCAAGTGACATATTATCTTGGACCATCACTCCCAAGTCCTTCACTTCTCTTGCTTTTGTAATTGGTTCATTACTTGTCAGATAATTCAGTGATGGTCTCTTGGTACTTTTACCCATTTCCATATTGCGTTGAATTGCATTTCCCACATCCGGCCCCAGTCATGAATCCTATCCAGGTCATACTGCAGCATTATACAGTAGTCTTCAACTTCTACTCTCCTCATGATCTTTGCATCGTCAGTGAACAGACTTACATAACTGTTCATTCCATCTACCATATCGATTACGTAAATCAGGAACATTACTGGCGCTAACTCTGAGTCCTGTGGGACTCCACTTGTTACTTCCCTCCATCCAGACATCCTGTCCTTTATTACTGTCATCATTTGTCTGTCTCTCAAGAAGTCTCTCATCCACTCTAAGAGATACCCCTTCAGTCCTCCTATATGTTCCAATTTCCAAATTAGTCCCTTATGGGGTACCTTCTTCAGGGTAAATACACACAGTCCACCCAACTGTCCCTCTCCTGTAGCATGTCTATTGCCCTTGAGTAGAAGCTCAAAAAGTTGGAAACACACAACCTTCCACTTCTGAATCAAACTTTTTCTGTCTGATTATGTGTGTGTGTGTGTGTGTGTGTGTGTGTATTTACCTATTTGTAGTATACAGGAATTGAGCAATGCTCGTGTTGTTCTGTCTCCATATCCACATTTATCAAGTCTACCTTTACACACTTGAATGTTTTTCTCATGCACCACCTCTTTATCTAAGTCGTTCCAAATATTTAAGTATTTACCTAATATACCTAATTGTGATATACACGGAATGTACTATGCTCGTGGGTTTCCGTCACTATTTCTCATTCATTCATTCATTCATTGCCAGACGCCATGTATCCCAAACGGGGTGGCCAACGGCTTTAGAGTTAATTGTTTTACAGGGAGGGGCACTAATCCTCCACCAACCCCACTTGACACGTAGGGATGCCAACAGCATCTGGTGTTCCCAGGCAGTCACCCATCCAAATAAATCAAATTTAGCTTTAAACTCGTTTAAGTTTTTAGACTGGACGATCTCTTTGTCCAGGCTATTCCATAAGTCTATACTTCTGTAAGGAAAGCTATATTTCTTGATATCCTTCAAGCAGCTTGACTTTTTCAATTTCATTCCGTGTCCTCTTGTTGCTCTCTTATCCCATACAAACAGATCTTCTTTGTCAATTTTATCTACTCCCACCATGGTCCTGAACACTGCAATCATGTCTCCCCTCTTTCTCCTTTCCTCTAACGAAGGCAAATCCAGCTTTTCCAGCCTCTCTCTGTATGACAGGTCTGCCAGACTGGGGACCATCTTGGTTGCTGTTCTTTGTATTCTCTCAATCTTGTTCATATCTTTCTTTTTGTATGGGGACCACACTACAGCTGCATATTCTAACCTGGGGCAGATCATGGCCACTATCAATTTTTTCATCATCTCCTCATCCATATAATGAAATGCTACTCTTATGTTAGTCAAAAGTTTATAAGTCTCTCCAACTATCTTGTTAATGTGCTTTTTTGGTGACAAACTATCTTTGACCAGCACTCCCAAATCTTTCTCTTCTCTCATTTTTGTGATTAATTCATTACCCAACAAATAATTCAGTGATGGCCTCCTGTTACTTTTACCCATTTCCAGTATTTTACATTTCTTTACATTAAATTTCATTTCCCACGTCCGGCTCCAATCGTGTATCCTATCCAAATCCTCCTGCAGTATTTTACAATCCTCCTCAACCTCTACCTTCCTCAAGATCTTTACATCATCAGCAAACAGACTTGCATAACTGTTCACTCCATCTACCATATCATTTACGTAAATCAGGAACATTACTGGCGCCAACACCGAGCCTTGAGGGACTCCACTTGTTACTTCCCTCCATCCAGACATCCTATCCTTTATTACTGTCCTCATTTGTCTCTCTCAAAAAGTCTCTCATCCATTCCAGAAGTTTCCCCTTCAGTCCTCCTATATATTCTAGTTTCCACATTAGTCTCTTATGAGGTACCTTGTCAAAGGCCTTCTCTAAGTCTAAGTACACACAATCCACCCAACCATCTCTCTCCTGTACCACGTCAATCGCTCTTGAGTAAAAGCTCAACAAGTTAGAAACACATGACCTAACACTTCCGAATCCAAACTGACATTCAGCCAAAATATTCATCTCTTCCAGATATTTTATCCATCTGTCTTTCAGAATTCTCTCACACAATTTTGCGACCATGCTGGTTAGAGACACTGGTCTATAATTCAGGGGTTCTTCCCTGTTTCCTTCCTTGTAAATTGGTACCACATTTGCCCTCTTCCATTCTTGTGGCACTTTCCCCTCTTCCAGTGAGCATACGATTAAACTGTGAATTTTATCCGCTAGTTGTTCTCTGCATTCCTTCAGTACCCAATTAGAAATTCCATCAGGTCCTGGGGCTTTCCTTACATCTTGACTTTCCAGTAATTTATACACTTCCTGTACCTCCACTTTTATATCTTTTATCACCGGAACATTTCTAATCACTCCCTCCCCTTCCACAAGCTCCTTTTCTTTAGTGAAAACTGACTGGAAACGTTTGTTCATTATTTCTGCTTGCATTGCCTCATCCTTAAAGACCTCTCCTTCTACTTTCAGTTTGGTGATTCCTTCCTTTTGTTTCAGTTTGCCATTAACAAATCTATAAAACAGTTTGGGTTCATCCTTGCATTTGTCTATTATACCTTTTTCAAAATTCCTTTCTTCTTCTCTACGTATTCTTGTGTATTCATTTCTTGTGTGTGTGTATTTACCTATTTGTAGTATACAGGAATTGAACAATGCTCGTGTTGTCCTGTCTCCATATCCACATTTATCAAGTCTGCCTTTACACACATGAATGTTTTTCTCATGCACCACCTCTTTGTCTAAGTCGTTCCAAATATTTAAGTATTTACCCTAATTGTGATATACACGGAATGTACTATGCCTGTGGGTTTCCGTCGCTATTTCTCAATAAGTCGAATTTAACTTTAAACTCGTTTAAGTTTTTAGCCTGGACGATCTCTTTGTCCAGGCTATTCCATAAGTCTTTACTTCTGTAAGGAAAGCTATATTTCTTGATATCCTTCAAGCAGCTTGACTTTTTCAATTTCATTCCATGTCCTCTTGTTGCTCTCTTATCCCATTATCTTCTTTGTCAATTTTATCTACTCCCACCATGGTCCTGAACACCGCAATCATGTCTCCCCTCTTTCTCCTTTCCTCTAACGAAGGCAAATCCAGTTTTTCCAGCCTCTCTCTGTATGACAGGTCTGTCAGACTGGGGACCATCTTGGTTGCTGTTCTTTGTATTCTCTCAATCTTGTTTATATCTTTCTTTTTGTGTGGGGACCACACTACCGCTGCATATTCTAACCTGGGGCGGATCATGGCCACTATCAATTTTTTCATCATTTCCTCATCCATATAATGAAATGCTACTCTTATGTTAGTCAAGAGTTTATAAGTCTCTCCAACTATCTTGTTAATGTGCTTTTCTGGTGACAAACTATCTTTGACCAGCACTCCCAAATCTTTCTCTTCTCTCCTTTTTGTGATTAATTCATTACCCAAAAAGTAATTCAGTGATGGTCTCCTGGTACTTTTACCCATTTCCAATATTTTCCATTTCTTTACATTAAATTACATTTCCCACGTCCGGCTCCAATTGTGTATCCTATCCAATCCTCCTGCAGTATTTTACAATCCTCCTCAACCTCTATCTTCCTCAAGATCTTTACATCATCAGCAAACAGACTTGCATAACTGTTCACTCCATCTACCATATCATTTACGTAAATCAGGAACATTACTGGCACCAACACTGAGCCTTGAGGGACTCCACTTGTTACTTCCCTCCATCCAGACATCTTTTCCTTTATT
Source organism: Coenobita brevimanus (assembly GCF_032717465.1). Classification (NCBI taxonomy): domain Eukaryota; kingdom Metazoa; phylum Arthropoda; class Malacostraca; order Decapoda; family Coenobitidae; genus Coenobita; species Coenobita brevimanus. The sequence goes on from NC_137046.1 coordinate 28,571,530, forward strand.
ATTGTCCTCATTTGTTGTGTGTGTTTGTGTGTGTGTGTGTGTGTGTGTGTGTGTGTGTGTGTGTGTGTATTTACCTATTTACCTTCCTCAAGATCTTTGGATCATCAGCAAACAAACTTGCATAACTGTTCACTCCATCTACCATATCATTTACATAAATCAGGAACATTACTGGCGCCAACACCGAGCCCTGTGGGACTCCACTTGTTACTTTCATCCATCCAGACATCCTGTCGTTTATTACTGTCCTCATTTGTCTGTCTCTCAAAAAGTCTCTCATCCATTCCAGGAGGTTCCCCTTCAGTCCTCCTGTATGCTCTAGTTTCCACATTAGTCTCTTATGGGGTACCTTGTCGAAGGCCTTCTCCAAATCTAAATACACACAGTCCACCCAACCATCTCTCTCCTATAGCACATCAATCACTCTTGAGTAAAAACTCAGGTTGCAAACACATGACCTTCCACTTCTAAATCGAAAATGACTATCAACCAAAATATTAATCTCTTCCAGATATTTTATCCATCTGTCTTTCAGAATTCTTTCGCACAATTTTGCGACCATGCTGCTTAGGGACACTGGTTTTTAATTCAGGGGTTCTTCCCTGTTTCCTCCCCTATAAATTGGTACCACATTTGTCCTCTTCCATTCTTAAGGCACTTTCCCCTCTTCCAGAGAACACACAGTTAAACTGTGAATATTATCCCCCAGTTGTTTTCTGCATTCCTTCAGTACCCAATTAGAGATTCCATCTGGTCCTGGGGCTTACCTTACATCTTGAGTTTCCAGTAATTTATACACTTCCTGTACTTCCACTTTTATATCTTTTATCACTACATTTCCAGTCACTCCCACCCCTTCCACGAACTCCTTTTCATTTGTGAAAACTAATTGGAAACATTTGTTCATTATTTCTGCTTGCATTGCTGCATCTTTATAGACCTCTCCTTCTACTTTCAGTTTGGTGATTCCTTCCTTTTGTTTCAATTTGCCATTGACAAATCTTTAAAACAGTTTGGGTTGATCCTTACATTTGTCTGTTATACCTTTTTAAAAATTCCTTTCTTCCTCTCTGCGTATTCTTGTGTATTCATTTCTAGTTCTTTTATATTCCTCCTCTGTTCTGTTATTATCTCTCTTTCTCCAGTTGTTCCACTACGTGTCTCTTTCTTTTGCTATCATACACCTTCTATTAAACTACTCCTTTTTCCTGTTTTCTTTCCCCCTTACTCTTGGCACAAATTTTTCCACTCCCGAATTATAGAGGTCTAGAAAATATCCCACTTCCTACGTATCTCTCTTGTTTCTCTGAATGTTCTCCAGTCCGCATTTTCAAAAAATTTTCTCAATCCTGTAAAGTTTGCTTTCCCCAAGTTGTATTTTCCCTGCCTATAAAGCTCGTCTCTTGGCTCCACATTCCCTATTATCATCTGGAACTCAGTGACTACATGATCACTTTTTCCTGTAGGACACAGATATTTCAAAGACTCTTGTTACATCGGGTTCTTTGGTAAACAGTAAGTCTGATCTTGCTGGTGTGTCCTCACCTCGGAACCGTGTCTCTTCTTTGACCCATTGTGTCATCACATTGTTCACTGTTATATTTAATAATATAGTGCCCAACGAATCTTCGCTGCCTCCTGAGTCCCATTCCTCCCAGTTCACCTCTTTACAGTTGAAGTCACCCATTAAAATTATATTGTTGCTTTTCTCAATCATTTTCTTTAAATAACTAGCTATGTCTGACAACATTTCCTGGTATTCATCATCATTCCATGCTCTTGTCTTAGGGGTAACATACACTACCACCATATCTCTCTTGCCATTATCTCCAGTTTCTAATTTCATATTTATCACATCAACCCTGCCTTCTCCCATTTCCGCGGTATCTACACATGTTGTTCTTCACTGCAGTCATCACTCCTCCTCCCATTTTTTCTTTTCTGTCTGTTCTCCACAGTTTGTATTTACCACCTCCTATATGAACATCAATATCTTCTCATAGCTTGGTCTCAACAAAGCACATAACATCAGGTTCGTGTACCCTCAAGAAATTGTTGATTTCTATCCTAGCCGATATTAAACCATCAACATTAGTATATGCCACCTTCAAATTATTTTTGATGTTTTTTTATACCCTCTTCTTTCCTTCTCTTTGTCGGTACCACTTCCTCAATTTCTGATCCAATACTGTCTAATAAAACACTGTCATCTCTTCCTCCATTCTCTGTTCGTTTTATACCTTTGCTTCCTTTACTAACTCCTTTATTTTAGCTTTTTCTTCCTAATTTGCATCTCTCCTTATCCAAACATTTTTGAATCCTTCCTTGTCTGATAATTTCCATGTTCTATTGATAATTTCATTTACTGTTGCCTGGGACTTAAACTTTACCTGCAGTGGCCTCGCCCCTCCTTCCTCGTACTTTCCTAACCTAAACACTTCTTCAACCTCTTCTTGAGCTCTGTTGTTGTCCCCTACAACTACTGATATTATTTCCTTAACCTTACTCAGTTCTTATCTTTCTTTTTCTGATCTTAGTATCATACGTTTTTCTTTTACTCCTGAAATTGTTACACATTTTTTTCTTATCTGCTACATCTCTGACTAAAGATTCTCTACCTCTCAGTAACCTAACCACTTCCCTTTCCACCTTTTCCTTGCTTTGCTGTTCTATAATCTCTTTCAAATTTACATTTCCTTCTTCCTGAATTTTCTTCCACACTTTATGTTGCTCCTTGATTTCTATAAAATGCTCATCTTGCATTCTTGATTTTGATTCATACTCATCTAGTTTGCTTTTCATCCTGTCCCTTCCTTCTTCCAACCTTTTATTCTCCTTCTTATGATGTTTTATTTCATTAGAGGTAGATTCATTACTCACGTTTAATTCTGTGACTACTCTTTCTTGTTCATCATTGCGTGTACAAACTTTTTCCAGTTTATTCCATAGAATTTAGATCTTGTTTTCCTGCTCCATGGTTCGTTCCTGTAACTCTCTAATTACTGCCCATACTTTTTTAACTCCTGGACATTCCTCTCCGCTGTTTTCTCTACTCCTGCTACTCTTGTTTGGTTCAGCTTAATACTTCCATTTCCCTCCTCATTTTCAGAGAAGCCCTCAAACTCTCTTTCGCTAGTTGTAAACAAAGCACCGTCCCTTTCCGCCATGGTGCGACCGTATGGAGGCTTTCTGTTACCACTATATTCTGTTCTTTTTATGACCGAAACCGCAGTTTATTTTAACTACTGTCCGACGGGACCACCACTCACACACTCATTCACATAATGACAAATAGGCTGGTCTCCTTTTTGTCGCTGATTCAGTGATTATTTCCCCACAATCCAGGAGAGCTCCGTCTCTGTTGGCGTCCTGTGTGTGTGTGTGTGTGTGTGTGTGTGTGTCTGTGTCTGTGTCTGTGTTTACCTTCCACCTATCTACCTATCTATCTATTATCTATCTATCCAGGGCTCTTGCTAACTGCTGATGGTTGCGAGCCATTCGGCTCCTAAGGTTTCAGATTTATGAGCCAAATAAATTTTTAGTAGCCAAACTGACTCCAAAGCGAAATATTGTACGAGCAGTAATTATATTTATTTACACAGTGTGATGATTAGAATCATATAATGAGGTTTCAAGCATTGACAATGGCGACAAGGAATAGTCGATCACAACATGCTTTTTTGCTCATTTAAGTGAGATTTACTTACTTAGTAGTTTACTGGGTTTTGAAGTGGATGTATTTTCTCCTCGCCAAAAGGCGACTTGGATGTAGAATTCTTTCATCGAAGGGAAAAAATACTCACATTTGCGAGCTGTGGCTCGCCAAACAGGAGCCTTACTATCTATATACAGTGGAATTACAAATTTCGATGGACATGGGTACCCAAAAATCACCACGAAATTGCAAATCATCAAAATTTAAATTGAACTTCTTATGGGGAAAATTAGTTTGGGTCTGGGGCCTCCAAACCTAACTACATAAAATCATAATTTTTTGCCCACACCCCCTGTAAACTTTATGAACTATAATTGTGGTTAAGTAACTGTAGTTCTGCATTGTGTTGTCATACTGTAGTGTAGAATATGGATTTTTGTCTTGTCAGCAAGTGTATACTTGGCGTGTTTCTCCCCTTTCCTGTGTTGCCACTTCTCCTTTGGCTGCGAAGATTTAGAGGTGCCAGGCTGCTTTAGTCCATTACCACTGGTCATTATGAGTAGATATTGTGGCTTAAATATTTGCATAGTGACAGGGGACATGTCTTCATATGAATGCTTATGTAGTATTTGGTAGTGAAAGGGAATATATTAAGAGCATTCCTTGTTACTTCCCCACCCCCACCTTCCAACCCAGACACCTACGAGGCAACTGGTTAGCCTACTGGGAACATGAGATTGGCAGGAGTGAGCAGGACATCCGCTTCAACTTCAAGCAGATAAAACTTCAGACATTCTCTGGTCACACCAACAGTGTCAAGTCCATTCATGTCCTTGACAATGAGAACTCCTTCATCTCTTGCAGCAAAGACAAGACTGTCAAGCTCTGGTCTCTCCGGAACCAGGTGGGTTCCAGAAACCACAGAATCCCTCATTGTCTTTCTCAGCAGACTTAGTTAAATGTATTATTTGGAAGTTATAAATAATGAGTATAGTAATCCCACAATTATCCGATATAATAAAATTAAAGGCATGTCCAGGTAATGGCTCCTTCGAGATAATGGACTTCTTCCCTGGCCCTCCTTCTAACATAACTTTGAAAGCCAGTGTAAAAGGCCACTGTATTACATCATACAACACTTGTTCCTATTGTTTAACATTATTCTGTCTGGTCAAGCAGACCTATAAACCACAGCCAAGCAAATGCCATGGTCAAGCAGACCCATCAACCACAGACAAGCAATCACCACTAGGTAAGCTACCCAGCCAGACAGGGCGGCGACACTGGGCTGTTCCTCCCCGGCCGGGCGGAATGTTCGAGCGACCATTATTTCCACCCAGACGCATGCATTTAGTCCAGATAATATGGGCAAATGTACAAGTAATGGTTTTGAACAGGCAGATCACAGCGTCCGGGTAATGAACTGTCCGGGTAATGGCTGTCCGGATAATAGAGGGATTACTGTATGGTCATATTACTGTAGCATTTAAAATAAAATCAGTTATGAGTATAGAATTTTAGATTTGCATTGAATGTTGTATCAGTTATTGGTATAGAATTTTAGAATTGTGTTAAGTGCAATGCCATGTGTGAGTATAGATTTTATAGTTACTGTATATTTAATGCTAGCTATATAATTCATGAGTATAAAATTGCAGAACTGTATTAGCCCTTCCTGATCTGTAGATCTCATATGAGGCACAGTTAAGGTCTGCACAGGTGAAGCTGCATGCTTGATATGAGATACAATTTACATTGGTTATAAAACAATAACTCAGAGGAGGTATGCCACCTTACAAAAAATCAGCCCTGCAGGAAGTGAATGTTATATCAGTTATGGGTATACAGTTTTAGATTTGTATTACAGCACCAGTAAATGATATATCAGGTATGAGCAGTGAATTTAGAATGAAAGAAAAGCATTTGGGAACCAAATGGTAATTGCCCGCCAGAATTTGCTGTTGGCGAAGACCAAGATTAAGGCCATGTCTTCATACCCTGAAGGTTTCATGTTGATAGCTCAAGCCATTCAAGAGATACAGTGGTGCTAAAGGCAGGTGATAAAAATAGTTGACCATTGGCAGCCATTTTCGTGACCTCGACCTTGGCCCCGAGTGCCTATTTTTCAAACTCGTCCAAGATTTTGACCATATCTTGATACCGTGCATGTTTCATGTTGATAGCTCAAACTCTTGATATAATGTTGCTACAGGTGGGCAATATAAACTAGTTGACCTTTGGCAGCCATTTTGGTGACCTTGACCTTGACCCCCGAGTGCCCATTTTTGAACTCATCCAAGATTTTGGCCATATCTTGATACCGTGAAGGTTTCATGTTGATAGCTGAAGCTATTCATGAAATATAATGGGAACTGATACACACACACACACACACAAGCAAAAACATTATTGCTCTGCCTTCTAAAGGTGAATAATGGCAGTGAGCTTTCTGTTGTGTCATGGTTTGACCAATCCAGAAGTAAGTGAAGCACCAAGCTTGTGTACTTTCTGCAAAGATTTATTTGCTCTTATCACTAAACCTCACATATTTTATCATGGCAATAACTATAAACTGCAGATGTCACAACTGTTGTAAAAATAACTTCAGGTACAGTAAATTCCACATTTTAGGGTCTGTCTGGATTAACAGCCTGGAAAGCTATATATCTGTACCATTTTTTTTTTTCCCAGTTGAGTGGAAAATAGAGATGTTGGTTAGTTGCATCAGTCAGGCATTAAAATACCTTTGTGTTACCCTCTTTAATCATCATACCATCCTCATAAACATGACTCCCATGCACAGCCCGCCCATCAGTTGTCTTGATCCTCATGTCTTTGAGAGTGACTTACCCACTTGCTTGGCCCCTCCTGTCTTATTTTGTATTGGCTGCTTTCTTATTGTGCATCCTGCAGATGATGTTCAACACCTTGTAGGTTCAGCTTAACTTCCTGGTTTGTGTGGATGTTGTTTGGCCACCTTGACATAAATTAGAGGTTTACAGCCATGTTATGATGGGATACTTTTCCCCAGTTCATTCCTTCCATTTTGTTTCTAGTTTCTTCTGCACCTAGTTTCCTCTCTACGTCCCTTCCCAGAGACAGTTGGGCTGGGTTAGGCATTCCTGTTTTGACCTTGGCCTTTACCTTTATACTTGCTTTTCATTCTGTGGGACCATGTGGTACTCCGGGTGTTCCTGGAAGTTGTTCATTTATGTTCAGTGTCAGCAAGTGGTAGAGCAGCTATGTCACCTGTGTGGCAGAGTAATGCTTATAGCATTGCTTTGACCATTTCAACCTTGGTACCTTGACCTACAGCATTGATGTCCACATCCATTACCTCTGTCACTACCTCTGGCATTGATAAGGGAGCAGCCTGGAAGTGAAACTTCTCATGCAGCAACCTGGTCATTTTTTAGTTGTTGCTCACCATCCACTCACTCGATGTAGTGCTGCTCTCGGGTGGTTGCCTTTTCCTCTCCATCCTTCTTTCCATCCATTCTCTTCTGTCTTACTTTCCTTCATTCTTTCCTTGTCCTTCTGCCTACGGGTGACTTTACACTCCCTCTTCTGTCTTTCTTTCCTTCATTCTTTCCACTTCCTTCAGCTTGTGGGTGACTCTACACTGAGTGACAAGCCAAATGGTTTCCTGTGCACCAGGAAACCATTTACAGTACTACGCTGGGTGGTAACCATATAACTAAATTTTGGCGCCTGGTGGTTTACTGGGTAATTATTGCGCTCCAATCGAATTGAGTCGGTAAAGGTGTACATCCAAGGGGTGGTTGGGGTTGGTTGCTCATGTAATGCCACTCAGGGATGAGTGAGGCTGGTCACTCTTATCTTAAATATCGGGACCAACTGCCTAGCCCCGGGCTCCTACACTCCTCATGGGGGAATGTAGGATTGGATGATGGATTGATGGATGCCACTAAGATGCCCTCATGGCATCACCCCAGGTTTTTGGCTGGCTGAAAATACGTCTATTCCATAAGAGTGAAAACTCTATACAAAAAAAAGTAATCTTGACCATCTTCCTCATGAAAATTTTATGGTTGAATCATGAGCTAGTTACACAACTTTTCTGTGTTCACATAGGCAAGGTTACTTCCAGGCTTCTGTAGTACACTTGTTTGTAGACCTTAGAGATGTCGCTTGCCATACACCCCCAGGAGTTTTTACAAAAAGTCTGCTTATCTTTTCACGTAGACCAAGTGACAGTAGTCATCTGCCAGGATGTATGCTCTTGTACCAGAACACAGTATGAGATATGTTGGAAGGCTTGTGACATTTTTTTATTGGCTTGATATCATCCAACTGTCACAAGGAAAGTAGCATCCAACTGTCACATGGCAGATTTTTTTCTCTCTTCTCCAAAGGCTTCTAACCAACCCAAGTTCTTCCACACTGTGCCACCCTCAAAGACCAGTTGAGTTTAGGAATGGCACGACCATCCCAGAGAAGATTTCTTCTGAGGAAGGGATTCTTCAATATTAGGCCTAGCATGCAAAGTCTTACTCCCAGGTGGTCACAGGCAAAGGTCTTTAGTCCTCTCTTTTTGTTAAATATCAACATGTAGCTTCTTTACTTGGTTCGTAGGCACTGTTGCTGTTAAATTGGCAACAGTTTTAGAACTGAAAGTGATGGCAAGGTTCAGGAACTTTATTTTTGCATGAGGAATGATTGACCTGACTATACTAGCCTTCCAGTCTTTGTGAGCTAGAATGAATCAAGAGTCCTCTTCAAAACCATGCTGTATTCCAGTTTTTCTTTCCAGTTCTATCCATCACCCTTAATGCCCAGTCCAGGTAGTTGGAAACTTTATTAACAGGTGCCAACCACCACCAGATACTGCCATCTTGATGTAGTTGAACTGCAGGCAGTCCCGTTCCACTGCTTAGTTCTTAAAGTTATGAAGTTCATTTAAAGAGTTAGCAGATCATTTTTTAAGTGCCAAGACCCAAGATGTTCAGTGGTAGCCTTCCTTACACTGTATTATCCAGTTTTCAGTAGAAGGGTTAATTAACTAGAGGCTTTTGGTATTAGCCAGTAATATCTTTTAAGTTTTGTTTACTGCCCATTGAAGAAAAACCCACTGTGTTGCAGCATGATGTGTACACCCTTTCAAGGTTTGTTATGAATTCCTGTTGTCCAAATGTAATGTGTACTCTAAATTTCTGACTGTATTTTGTCAGTTTAAGGCTGATGGCCATGACCTGTATGACCTGTTATTTGGTTAAGCATACTGTTTTACTAATCTTGCAGAGTGCACCGTTTGATACTTGAGTTTCATAGAGATAGTTATGTTGGGATAATACAAATCATTGTTTCATTCATCTTAGTTTTACTGGCCCCTTTCCACTCAGAGACTACTTGCTGTATTGCAGAGGTACCTGGTGTTTACACATACCTCTGTATCTTTTGAGAACTCATGATCCTTTTATTATAATCCTCTATCAGTTGGGATTTTTGTTTCCAGGTACTAATGCCCAAGAGGCTGGTAAATTGATGAGTAATGAACTGGAAAGCATACCTCTGTCAGTGCCATTGCAGGATCCGGATCTGGATCTGGATCTGGATCTGCCCCAAATTTAATCAATTCTTTCTTGGCCCATGGCCCACCCTTCCACGAAATTCCATTGAAATTCATTGAGAACATTTGGAGGCATTGTATGGACAAACAGGAAAACATAGGTGACTACCTAACCTCCCACAACTTCGTTGGCAGAGGTAATAAACCACATTTACTGGGCCTAAGGATTCAGAGCCATTTTATTGTCCTTGCATCTGTTTGTGTACCTTCTCTCTTTCATGTTCTTGCTTTCTTCTCTGAGACAGATTGGGGATGAAGCAGTGGCATTGGACATACTTGATGTGTTGGTTGTATGCTGAAGTTTTGTTTACAGAGATACTGCCATGAATGAGGAGGGTCATATTAATGGTGTTTTGAAGTGTTTGGCCAATGTTTTGTAGCCAACATTGAATGTAATGTTCATTTTTGCCTAGGATGATTCGGAAATCTAGCTCCCTATCATCTAATCCTGTTTTACCCAGTCAGGAGCATAGGAGTCCAGAGTTACAGTACTTAGTCCAGATAGTTAAGGTGAGAGTAACCAGTCACTGGCCCTTGAGTGGTGTAATGTGAACAATAAACCCCAAACATCTCTTGGATGCAAACTTGTGTGGGCCAAATCTGATTAGAACACCGTAACCCACCAAAGCACCAGACACTCAAGTGAGTGGATAGTGGGCAAGCTCATCTGCCATGGATGTATAGCTTTTCAGGCACTAAAGCCTTCAAACCAGTAAATGAATAGTTTCATTCTAATTACCTGCCATTTTATACAGGGTGATGGAAATGACCATATAAGTGCCCAGTGGACATACACAGGCCACAAGAAGTCTGTGTTTGGTGTGACATTCTCCAGTGCAATGCGGTATGCTGCATCATGTGACTCTACTGTGCATGTGTGGGACCCATTCATCTGTGCTGGCATCAAGCAGCTTGACTCTCTTCGACACAGCCCTGTTACCGTCAGTTTTACTTTTTTTTTCTCCCCATGTATATTGTATATACCATTTGACAGTAGTGATATACCTTATATCAGTAGACTATTGTTGTTGTGACCCCAGGCTCATCTGGACATGGACCCAGTGGACTGTAGGCAGAAATTGCCCTTCTCCTGTAGTTGACCACCATCATTATGGAGAGTAGGAAGTGAGTTGAGGCATGTTGGTATAACCAGGCTTTTTTATCATTACCAGCACACAAAGATGTCCATCATCAGCGCCGTAGCATTAGAAGAAATGTTTAATCTGGTTGTGCAGGATATGGTAATGCTGAATGTTACTGCATTTGTTGAACACTAACACTAATGCTTTGTTCTTTTAATGAAATCCTATGGAGCTCATGACCCTAACAAAGTACTGTAGCCTTAAGCCATCATTATTTTAGTATCACCATCCTACCACTGCTTCTTACCAGTATAAATGAGATGAGTAGAGTTTAGAAGCTGGAAAATGAAAACACAAAAATAAGAGAACTGTCATCAGAGTACCTCATGAAACTGCCCATACACACAAATGCTTATTGTTTAAGACTGATTTACTATACTCAGCTCCACCCAACAAGCAAAAATCATCCAGACTACATTCTTCATCTGATCATGTCACTTGCACAACACATGTTGAGTAGAACCATCCAGTCAACTTTCATTTGTCTGTCAGTCTATCCATCATGCAAACCTGTACTGTCCAGGGCTAAACTATTTAGTTTGGCTATTTAACCCTTTAACCGCGGGTGTCATCTCAGAATGACATTGCAAAAACTGGACCAAACTGCGGGTGTCATTCTCGAATGTTTGTGAATATTTTGAATACCCTGCGTTTTTTCCGTGCGCCAGTTGTTTCAAGGGAGAGTAGCTATTAAGTTCTTTCACTCCAGCCGACCCCCACCTCCCTCCTCCCACCCCCCGGGCCCCCCACCCCACCCCTGACCAACACGCATCAGTATCTGTCCAGCTGTGTGAGTGACAACACCGCTGATGTGGCAGTGAAGTGCAGGCAATTACAGTGCCTTTTACCTGCCTCAGTGAACACAGAGTGGGTGTTTATCGTATGTGCAGTGTTCATATATGTTTATAGTATTATTATCAGAATGAGGTTGGCATTTGGTAATGGTGTGTGAACGAAAAATAGTGATTACAACACCGCTGATGTGGCAGTGAAGTGCGGGCAATTACAGTGCCTTTTACCTGCCTCAGTGAACACAGAGTGGGTGTTTATCGTATGTGCATTGTTCATATATGTTTATAGTATTATTATCAGAATGAGGTTGGCATTTGGTAATGGTGTGTGAGCGAAGGTAATGGTGTATGAGCGAAAAATATTGATTTTAGATCGTTCACTTCTAACGGCACTGCCCATCCAGTGATAGTCAACAAAATCATGAAACCTACATCATTGCAAAGCCGAAGGTTAGTACTTTCTAATGGTACCTTATTTTTCGCTCTAGATTTATTCTGTGCAGAGTTATAAAGGTTTAAAGTTTGTTTACATTTTGGCTGAAACCCCCGCGGGCGAGGCCAGTCAGGGCAAAACAATGCCCGCGGTTAAAGGGTTAAGGGCAAGATGATTAATAACCTACCCCTGAAGTGCATATTACAGTGCAGTTCCCAAAATAAAAAAAATGAATTTCTGAAAATAAATTTTTTCCCAAAAGAATTCTGAAACTCAGTTTGTTGATTTTTACTGTATATATAAATATATATATATATATATATATCATCAGCAGCAGCAGCCGTTTGAGTATCCACTGCAGGACCGGCCTATCCTGACCGAAGTCGGGACGATACAACCAATGTATCTCTACCAAGTGACTTAGGCTGTCTGGTAGATATATATATATATATATATATATATATTTATATATTTATATGTTATTTGGGAGACATGTTGTGTGCTGGAGGTGGGGCTGGAGCTAGCTCTGTGGCTAGGGTGAGAAGTGGTTGGAAGAAGTTCAGGGAGCTCTTGCCTCTCCTGACATTGAGAGGACTCTTCCTACGTCCTAAGGGGTCTTTATATGCAGCATGTGTTAGGAGTGTAATGCTGTATGGTAGTGAGACCTGGGCAGTGAAGGAGGAAGATATTCGCCGGCTCAGACTTACAGAAATGACAATGATTAGGTGGATGTGCAGTGCATCCCTGCATCCAAGACCTGGAGGGGCAGGGTTTACAATGGAAGAGTTGAGGTAGGATGGGACTGGAGTGTATTGGTATTGTGATAAGGAGAGGTAGATTGAGATGGTTTGGACATGTGGAGAGGATGGAGGATGATAATTTGGTGAGGAAGGTGAGAAGTGTTAATATTGGGGGTGGGGTTATGAGGGGTAGACCGAGAAAGACTTGGGACGAGGTCATTAAGTGTGACCTCAGGGTTAAGGGACTGAACAGGGAGGCTGTAATGGATCGTGCAGCATGGAGAGCCGCCATTAGGTGACCAAGGCCGACACATGCAAGCATGTTGCAGCCTTTGAAAACGAATATGTATGTATGTATAGGTATACCCTAGTTTAATGATGCAGTTGAATAGGTAAAAACCCATCGTTATGTGGGGTATCGTATATGGGGTTGATTTAACATTTAGAGGACTTTTATTATATACTATATATATATATATATATATACATACAGTATATGTATACAGTATATATATACAGATACATATATATATATATATATATATATATATATATATATATATATATATATACATACAGTATATGTATACAGTATATATATATATATATATATATTTTCATTCATTCATTCATTGCCAGACGCCATGTATCCCAGACAGGGTGGCCAAGGGCTTAGAGTTAATTGTTTTACAGGGAGGGGCACTAATCCTCCACCAACCCCACTTGACACGTAGGGATATATATACGTATATATGTATATGTATATACATACTGAATGTATATATGTATATATACACCTAGGTCCCAATTATCGCGTGACCAATTAGCACGATTTGCAAGTAGCGCGAGCTGTCTCATAATATCCACAACATTTGAAATTAACAGTGTTGGTGAAGCCACCACAATAGAAGATGTGAGTACTGCAGCATCTATCGAGGATGCATTACAGGAGGTGAGACAAGAGGAGGTTAAACCGATGCTAACAACACCAGAAACACCAGGAGAGCTCTCCATGATGCACATCAGCCAAATCTTGGCTGCTGTACATACCTGAACACTTTTGCTGCTGCAGCCATGACAACAACCTACTGAATGTGCTCAGTGCAGAGAAATAGGAAAAAAATTGTGTTTTCAACTCATGTTTTAACACACTTATTCTTAATCTTAAGAGCTAAAATTTTTGTAAGACAAACTTAAATCTTTCTACAATCTTTTGCAACAAACTGCATGTCTGTAGGCACTCGAAGCCCAGAGACCGATTTAAGACAATACAAGGTGTGTTTTGACTATTTGACGTGGGAGAAGGAAATTTCTACCAAACCTCATGATTTTTTCCATACAAAATAGGGTTACTGCCATGTTACGTCATCACAACGATTACAGTAATAAAAATTAAAAAGAACACTTCTGCCCAGTCTGGTACGATTTTATTACGATATTTGAGTGTTTACACTATACAGTGTGTCCTAGATATACGAAAGGGATAGGGACCAAAAAAATCTGTCGTAATTTGAAATTTCGTATATTGGAACGATTTTCCCCATTGAAATACACATATAAATGGGGGGATGCGTCCCAGGACCCCCTCGGACCCCCACCTAAACTTCACTCCCCCCTATTAAGAAGTAAGCAATACCTGTATATAATTGTAGAGAAGTTGGCCATATTCTTGTACATCTCCATTTTCTTTGTCACAGTTCCAGTGGTGAAAACAGCAATGCCTAAAGCACGCCCAATCTCCAAGACTCCCTGCCCCTTCTCATGGGGTCTATTTCCGATTTCCTTTTCAGAATTAGAGTATGGTGCTGCTGCTGCTTTGCAGCGGGCTCCCCCAATGCTGGAGATGATGCAGGGCACTTGGGAGGCATGGCGAAACAATACGAAAAGGTGAAGGGCTGCAAAAATATCCTCATGTACAGTGAGGCTGTGAGAAGAGGAGGGACGTGGACTCAACTGAGAAGTGCGCGAAAATTTGTTTACCAGACCGGGGTTAGTTCGTTTTCTCTTGGCAAGCGAGTGAGGCGCTATGCACCGCGCCCATTTTTAATATTTCGTACAGTATTCCATTAACCCCTTCGTAGTTGCTGGCCTTGAACAACACTTCACTGTTTCGGTGTGAATGAAGTTGAGTTAGGGCATTATAAAAAACTGCGAACAATTACGGGAAGGGAACGGAGGTCACTGATGTGTGTACAAGACCCTACTTTACCATCCTATCAGTCAGGCGTTCTCTCCACTCCACGCTGATGTTTACATGCTTATGTTACATGCGCCTTAATTTCAGCAAGAGAACATAATTTACCACCCTCAAAATAGTCAGAAAAATACAGAAGACAAACTAGAGGAATAATGAACTGAATTGATATGGTCTTTAGGCAGTATGCTTACACGAAAGATTATGGGTTTTACAATTTTAAGAGATGATATGGAACAAAAGAGTCTGCTAATCAGAAAAAAATTACTGTTTCGTCCCACATGTTCTCGTAGTTTAGCATTCTGTTCCACATTCTTTGTTCGGTATCACTCTTCCCAATATATTTCGGACCGACTGAGCACAGTTATTTCTGCTCCTTAGAGTTAGTGTACATTTACAGCTCATTCATTTGTTTGTTCTTATGTGTATGAGTGAACGAGAGAGGACTGATACAAACAATAATGTACTGTATTTCATTATCACTTTCATAGCTGCTGGGCCTGAACAACGCCTTACTGTACTGGTGTCAGTGATGGTAATGAAAACTACCAAATGGCAACCGTGACTGGGGAGGGGGGGAAAGGGGAGGAAGGAAGGAGTGAAGAGGCCATGTTGTAAAGAGCTGTTTGGCGCCGCACGGTGCCCAGCAATTTCAAATTACAAGTGGGAAAAAATTTAGGATTTTTTTGGATTTTTTCCTTTTTTTGGCCACTTTTGAGTTCCGAAGGTCCAGCCCCACAATGTCCGGTAAGAGGGGAGTCTGGAAAGTGGGCGTCCGGAAAGTACAGGGATTACTGTATATATGCATATGCATATTCATTCTTTCATCATCTAATCCGGTGTCACCCCGTGAAGGGTGTCGAAGCCCTGGGCTAGGCAAGTTGGTCCTGACATTTAAGATGAGAGTGACCAGCGTCACTCATCCCTGAGTAGCATTACGTAAGTAATAAACCCCAACCATCCCTTGGATATAAACCTGCACCAGCTCAGTCCGATTAGTATATGCAGTATGTACAGTATTTACTGCCATATATATAAAGCCACAGAATGTGGTGAAATTTTTTTGGCCTATCTGATGGAACCAGGATTCCTTGGGCTTGAATGATGAGTGAATGGAATCATGGCCTATTGAAATGGGCAAACTTAGGCTGCCTGGACATTGCTACTCCTCACCCTGCCCTAGAGTGGGAAAGGAGGTCCAGATGATGATGATTTACTGCCATTAAAATCCAGGGTTAGTTTCCTGGGTCACTTCATTTTTTATAAAGTGCCATGGTATTCTGCAACCACACAAGCTAGCTCACGTTGGACTCACTTAAGTCATGAAATTAACTAATCAATTTGTGTTTTGTGTTAGTCTTCTTCTTTTTCCTTTAACTTCCATCTTTTCCCACTTCTATAAAGGTTGATGTGTGTGACAGGTTTTCGCCATGTGGCTCGGTCCTGCGGTATTGGCTGGCTTTTATGACTGGATGCCCTTGTTGATGCCATTGTAAATGCAAATGTTTATTGTCAAATTCTCACACCTGAACCATTAAAACAATAATTATGAGATGATTAGAGCATGGATACAGTTATGTCTAAAGGGAATGCCAAGCACGTGAATTTCGATATATATACAGTAACTTGCTGAAAATGGCATTTTCATCCCAACCATTTCAGATCTTGGGAATTATGTTGTATGTCCATGCATTAAACCCCAACCCTACCATGGACTTCAAACCCCAATGGGTCACATCTGGTTAAAGAAGCTTAACCCTATCACTACCATATGCATGTGATAACCATATGAGGCACACTCCCATCATTCGGTCTGGGTAATGACATGTTCACAAACTCGGGAGTTGCCTGTGATTACCAGGTAATTTAAATAGGAACTCTGTCAACTAACTCCCGGCTCGCACAGCCATATATGTTATAAAATCCCTTCCCTGAAAGTTAGTGATGAAGAGCACACAAATTCTTCAGTACTGTAATTATTGGTTATTATACCAGTTTTCTATATTTGATTCACTAAGTAAAATATTGCAGAACAGTTACTAGAATGAATAAAATGACAAGTGGTCCATTAGCCTTCACTACATAAATGATAAGTGTTTAATTTGAAACACTTATCATTTAGTTATCAAAGAGATCAGTGTTTCATCTGGCAGTTGCTGAAGAGAATATACTGACTATACATTATAAAAAAGGTGCAGTTTATGAAGCTGAAATCATGCGAAGACAAAGACACTGACTGAAGTCCCAAGTACCGATGTTTCCTGGAAGACTTCAGTAAAACTTGGCATGAGTGAGTGCATACAACCTTCATCTGATTCCTGTAAATATTTTGCAACCAAAAAACTTCATGTTAGCATTATGTGTCAACATATATGTCTGAAAGTTTTATTTGATTAAATCTATGATAAAAGACATTGCTGGGAATGTAAGTACAGGTAATAGGTTTAAGCTGCAAAGAATATTTGTCCCAAGGTTTAGACAGTTAGTTTAATTAGTTTAGTGACTCCCTTCAACATTATCATACTGGAGCTTCTTTTCCTCATTATATTGAGTAAATATTTTCATTGTGGTAGGTGGGGGCACTCACCATCCACTCACTAGATGTAGTGCTGCTGTTGGGTGTCTCCCATTTCCTCCCCTCCATCCTTCTTTCCTTCCATCCTCTTGTGTCTTTCTTTCCTTCATTCTTTCCTCTTCCTTCTGCCTGTGGGTGACTCTACACTGAATGACAAGCCAAATGGTTTCCTGTACACCAGGAAACCATTTACTACCCTGGGTGGTAACCATGTAACCAAATTTTGGCACCTGGTAGTTTAGTGGGTAATTATTGTGCTCCAGTCGGATTGAGCCGGTGAAGGTTTATATCCAAGGGATGGTTGGAGTTGATTGCTCATGTAATGCCACTCAGGGATGAGTGAGGCTGGTCACTCTCATCTTAAATGTCAGGACCACATGCCTAACCCTGGGCTCCTACGCTTTTCATGGGGCAGTGTAGGATTGGATGATGGATGGAATATTTTCATAAAATTATTCTTACGAACGAAGTGATTAAAGAAACATTTATGAAGCAGTAATTTAGCTGACTGCATTTTAATTTTTCAAATTAATTATCAGGTGAAGACTGGAAATTCTTGGGAATTTGTGAATGCTCCGATTGATGAAACACACTAATGATGTGAAGTGATTTAGGACCGTCCTCCTGTATTTGATACATCACTTCCGCTATTGTGATGAACACGGCGGATAAAAAGCCTGTCATGCACGCCAGTATGTATGGAAGCCGATTGTCCTTTGTGTGAGCCAAGATGGCTGCCAGTGTTAAGATACACGGAAACACATTCTGTCACATCTGCACAAGCCCAGCAGCCTCCACCACTCCTTTGTACAACTGGGCCACTCCTTTCTCCCACTTGCTGTCTCACTCACATGTCTCGAAGTAGTGATTGCATCTCATGTGTTCATTGCCTTGCATCATTCTCTCTCTCCTAAGCATAACATACAGACCTCCATGCTATTGTTTGTGTGCAGCACTAGTGATCAAAAGACATCGTTGTGTATGCTTTAAAGTTTATATATATATAGATATATATTAGTGAAACAACTGCAAGTCTGTGATAATGCTGGCCAAGATGCTACCCCAGTGGAAAGCATAGTGCTCAGGGTACTTCCCCTGGCAAAGGAAAGGTAAGCACCCAAGGATGAGTGTAATCCTTGAGAAGCTGGATATCATGAGGTGGCATTTACCTCTCATACACGAGGGCTAGGTAAAAAATCCAACCGCTCGCACTTTTACAAAGCAGGTTGCGTCCAAGTGAAATTTAACAACTCGCACTTTATCAATGCAGGTTGCATCCAACCATATACAGTAGAACCTCAATTATCTGCGAGCTAGTAAACCAGAATTGGCGCTAAACCTGACAGTGTAAAGAAAAATTCCAAAATCGATCAACCAGGGAAAATCTAGGACCTAACCGGCATTTCAAATTCACTGCGCAACCATCTTGCCCAAATATTTTCATTCCTTCACCGCCAGCGCACATTACCGCAGTCCCCCCCATTGTTTTGAGGGTTAATGTTGTAAACACTGCAACACGCCGCTGTTTTATCATAATTTTCCGTAATATTTGGTGGAATATCAGCCATGGTTCCTGGTACACCTACTAATAGGAGTACGCCCAAGCATAAGAGAGTGGTACTGATGCTGAAACAGAAAATAGACATCTGTAAGAGACTGGAGAAAGGTGCCCGCACAAGTGATTTGACACGTGAGTATAACTTCAGGTCCAGTACTATTTATGACATATGCAAGCAAAAAGACAAGCTTTTGAAATATATTACACAGTCTGATGTCA
Source organism: Coenobita brevimanus (assembly GCF_032717465.1). Classification (NCBI taxonomy): domain Eukaryota; kingdom Metazoa; phylum Arthropoda; class Malacostraca; order Decapoda; family Coenobitidae; genus Coenobita; species Coenobita brevimanus. The sequence goes on from NC_137046.1 coordinate 28,590,427, forward strand.
CTCAGATTAAAGAAAACGGACATACATTTAAGACAGCGAAGTTTGATGAGTTGGATACTGTGCTATACGAGTGGTTTTTGGGGAAAAAAAGTTTAGGGTTGTGCCATCTCTGGACCTCTTCTCATGGAAAAGGTGCATGATTTTATGAACAAATGGGGATGAAAGAGCTGTGTGCTTTCACCCTAGGTTGGCTGCATCTTTTTAAGAAATGTCACGGCATAAGGAAGCTTGAGATTTGTGGTGAGAAAAGGTCGGCTGATAAGAGTGGAGCTGAGGATTTCAAAGAGAAATTTTGTGAATTGCTAGTGGAGCAATCCTTGATCCTGAACTTTGTTACAATGCCGACGCGGCTTCCCTCTTTTTTTGCATGATGCCTGAGAAGACGTTGGCTAGGCCATCTTAAGAAAGTAGCCTCTGGATTTAAGAAAAATGAAGGGAAAGTGACTGTCCTGCTGTGTTCTAATGCTGCAGGCACACATAAACTTAGGCCTCTGGTGATTGGGAAGTATAAGTCGCCCCAAGATTTTAAGGTACTAGTCCATCTCCTTGTTGATTATGAGTCCCAAATGAGTGCTTGGATTACAAGATACATATTCACTAATTGGTTCCACCATCATTTTGTGCCCCAAGTCAAACAGCAGCTGAGGGAAAGAGGACTTCCTGAGGATTCAAAGGTCAGTCTGTTCCTCGATAATTGTCGGGCCCATCCTGAGGCAAAGGAGCTGGTTAATGGGAACATTATGGCTATCTGTCTGCCCCCTAACATCACTTCATTAATTCAGCCACAGGACCAGGGCATAATCCAGGCAGTAAAATCCAACTGCAGGAAAATCTGTTCCCACAAATGTGTGACCTTCACTGATGGTATGCTGGAATTCCAAAAATCTTTCAACTTGAAGGAGTGTGTTTTTGCCCTGGCTGATTCTTGGAAGAAAATTGCCAAGACAACTCAAGTTAAGGTGTGGAGGGAAGTGTGGCCAGATATTGAAGCCATAGCCTTGCAACCTGACGAGAGAGGAAGTGCCTGAGTATCAGACAATCGAGGATATTATTGCCAAAGCTCCTAGGTGCTATCCATTCTACCAACTTGAACCCGCTGAACTACGGAAATGGCTAGATGCAGACACAGAAACCCCAACAGAAAAAGGTCTGTCTGACCAGGAAATCATCGACAGTGTTCTTTTGCCTGAAAAGAAAGATGTGGAAGAGGTGGAGTCAGGTGATGAGGAAGAGGAGGAAGGAGTATGTTTGTGGAAAGATGCCGATGAATCATTTCAAAAGATCATCCGATTCATAGAGAGAAATCCAGCCTACACAGCTAATGAACTGCTTCATTTTCATAGCCATTATGATGACTTCCAAAATCGCCTTCATGTTGCAATCAACAGTCAAACATCAGGGACTTTTTCACGAGGGGCAAACCTGCAAAAACAGCAAACATTTCACTTGTATCCTCCTGTTCCCGTGTGGGGTTCCCAGATAGTGATGCATCATTGTCAACACCAGCAAGTACTTCAGCAAAAACGGCTGCTCCGCCAGTCTCCCCCATCAGGCCTGTTCGACCCCCAGCCAGCCTATCCACTCGTGTTGATAAGCCTGCATCACCCACGACTCTGCCTCCCCTACCCAGCCCTCCCTGTGAATCTGAATGTGATGTGGATGATGTGATGATGATAAGTGATGTTGATGAGTGATCATGTACAGTAAATACAGCAAAAAAGAAAAAAAAAATGGAAAATTATAAAAAAGACAAAAATAATGTACGTAGCATAGTTGAAGGATATACTGTAGTAATTTTATCAGTGGTTAGCATTTAATTTTTACAGTACTAATTCAGTGAACATAAGTTTATTATACATTATACAGTTGTATTTGACATTTAGTAAAATTATTACAGTAGAGGTTGAGTGGCTTTTGGGTGGGCTGGGAGGTGGATTACTGTAGCCTACTGGAGCATCAGTGAGTCATGGGTGAGTACATGCTACACATTACTGGATTGTTGTACATTGTATGCTATACAGATATACATGTTACATTAATTTTATGTATTATTACATTAATTATTATGTATGTGGTATTACTACTGTATATGCAAGCCACACTGCTTCTGTAGCATCTGGTGTAAGACAACAGGAAATAGGTGTTAATCAATAATCCGGAAAAATCGTTTTACCGGCATTTTGAATTTCCCATGACTCCTGGATAATTGAGGTTCTACTGTAGGTTGTTGCAGTTTATTTTGCCACCATTTTCTGTTGCACCACTCAACTTTCTCCCCTGCCCTTATTTATAACTGTATGTTATGAAATTACTGCCTGTCTATCTATCTATTGCCAGACGCCTCAATCCCGTACGGGGTGGCCACAATCAAATCGCCTCCACATCGCCCTGTCCCCCGCCATTTCACTGCCCTGCTCCCAGCTTACACCCCCCTCTCTCATATACCTCTCCACCCCATCCCTCCATCTCATCCTCGGCCTCCCCCTCCCTCCCCCCCCCCCTCAACCTCACTCACATACACTCTCCTTGTCAGTCTCTCACCCTCCATCCTCTCCACATGGCCAGACCACCTCAGTGTGTTCCTCTTAACGCTTCCTATCACATCCACACCCACACCACAACGCTCCTTTATATCCTCATTTGTCAGCCTGTTTCTCCATGTGACTCCACAGGCTCCTCTTAAATAACTCATTTCCACTGCTCTCACTCTTGACTTGTGTCCATCCAACAACGTCCAAGCTTCACTTGGCATAAATGAATGAACGATCTTCGAAGTGAACAAAAAATAAATAAATAATTACTATGTTTTATTGTTCACTCATTTATTCAACGCTGATTTTTCACAGATATATAAACATTTCGTCAATGCATGTTGAGGGAAAGTTGTAGAGCATTCAGCAGGCATTGACAAAATGTATATATATCTCAAAAAAATTGGCGTTGAAGAAAGGAGTGAACGAAAAAATATGGTAATTTACTTTTTCTTTTCTTTTTTTCTCTCATTAGGAAAATCATTTATCGATTATAACATGTAGTAATTTCATATCAATACAGTTACTAATAAGGGCAGGGAAATGAATTATTGGAAACATTTTACGATGTTGAACCAGCTGTTCTAGAGCAGCCAGGTGTGGTTAAAGACCGTGAGATATTTCTGTTCCGGAAGCCTTAAAAATCTTTCTACTAAAGGTAGAAGTGTAATTTTTTTTTTTTAATGAAAATCAGTTCAAATAAATTCTCTACAACTTTCTCTCAACAAACATTGACGAAATGTTTATATATCTGTGAGAAATCAGTGTTCAATAAATGAGTGAATGATAGAATATGATTATCTGTTTTCTCTGTTTTTTTTATTTTTTATTTATTTATTTATTTTTTTGTCCATTAGGAAGATCATTCATTTATAACATGTAGCAATTTCATAACAATAGATTTATAGATTAGGGCAGAGGAGAAAGTTGTATGGAAACATTTTCCAATGTCAAGCACGTCCCTGAGAGAGGAGTGTGTGGCACATGAGGTGTGGGCCAGCATGTGGGGGTCACGCAGTACCCAGAAGCGGTTCGAAGCAGGTTGTGTCAAAAGAGTTCGAGAAGGTGAATGCACCAGTAGCATCACTGACGCTGCGAATATTCCAATTATCCATCTCAACCATCATCAAGATGTCTTGGTCTTAATGTTGATTAAAGAGTTGTCACCCACTGGAGCCCCATAGGAACCTACCCTCTCAGAGGCTTACAAATTGAACATCTAAACTAGAGACAGTGTAGTAGTCCAGAGCTTCTGAGGAAGATACATGTGTGACAAGGACTTGATGTTGTAACTGATGGCTTAGGCCCGCTCCACCAAGGAGTAGTAGGAGGGAGAAGCCCATACCTCATAGGGCAACAAAACATTCCCTCAAGTTAATGTGGATGGATTAGAAGCATTGCAGTGCACTACAGAGTGGGCTGTGGTTTCCTCTTGTCCATTGCATCACTGGCAATAAAGGCCAGGGATGAGTCTGAGGCAGTGAAGGTGAGATGCCAGGCTCACATGTCTGATGCACATTCTGGTGCGTGCCGCATCCAGGACGTGGGAAGATGCACGACCCCAAGGGTGGTTAGACAAATCCTTACTATATGGCCCGAATATTGTCGCAGGCAAGTGAACCCCCAGGTCAGCATCCCAGACTGCTCTGCAGGCAATCGTCAGGAGACGATGATGCTTAGCTCCCTAGAGATGCAGATGTTCCGAGGATGATGATGACTAGGCCAACCTTCCAATGGTATCTGCGATCTCATTGCCCCTCATGCCAGCGTGGGAGGGGATCTCACTGAATTTGGACCTCCCAGCCCCTACTGAGAAGGCACTGAATTAAGTCTTGGATGTCTTGAATTAGATGTCTTGCCGATAGAGGTCCTGTAGAAATGATGAGATGAAGAGTTGCCAAGCAGTCTTCATTGAACACCACTTTCCTAAGACTAGCTGTGGGAATTGAGGAATTCAAGGGCTTTAACCCCGACAGCCGGGCAACATTATGTAACATCCATGCACGAGAGGCAGGCATCGTTACTTAACATCTGGTCATTTTCTGTCCCAATTTATTGGTGAAATTGGGTGATATGGCATCCTTGCCACATACTGTCCTGCCCTCTACCCACCCAGACCTTGAAACAAGTAAAATATACATATGGTACTCTCGCATCCAAGACGGTAATATTGTCGTCTGAGGATCCTGTCTAGGATGAGAAATGTCTTGGACCAACACAAGACCTTATGGAAAAAATTAATATTGTCACAAAATCTTCAAAGGTGCCCCTAAAAACATCAACCTAGACCTATTTTGGCACCAAAACAAATTTCCTTGACCTGAAAGTGTGTGTTTCTGAGCTTGAAATCTCCAGCTTAGTAGCTCACTTATCTCCAGCTCAGTAGCCTAAGGTAGATGGTGGCGCCTCAGGGGGTTAGCAGACAGTTTCCTAGGCATGGTTACGTAAAGAAAGATAATAACCTAGGAGCAAACACTGAGTGCAACACGCGGTAAATGTGTCCATGATACTGGTGAGGGTGACAAAAGCAAGCCCCGCCCGCTCATCACATGACCAGATGCCAATATTTTATTGGACAATATCGCAACCACGTCACTCTCCCATGTGCGGGAACGACAGGGTGAGACTGTCATAGCTGTATTCTCCTTGGATTTGAGCTGTAATGAACCGTTGGTTCCGTATTGGACGTATGCAACCGTATTACAGCAGTATATTGGATTATTATGTATGGTCTCCATATTGGTCGCGAAATGTCTTGAACAAACCCTTGTTGGACACAAGGGTACTGTACATTAGTTGTAGTGTTATAAGTATTCAAGTAAAATAGAATATACATATGTAAGTTTTATTGTTATAAGTGTTCAGGTAAAGTAGAAAACACACAGACAAGATTTTGAAGACAATGAACAGTGTAAAGAATGCATAAATGATAAATTTAGTGTTCAGTGGTGAAGAAAAAGAAAATGAGTGGAGAGTCTGCTAGCCTCACCTCAGGGCACCTGGTGATAGGCTGTCTGCCCGCACTCCCTCCCTCCTGCTCCTACAGCCAGCAGAGACATATTACCATGTATGTAACACCTCTTACCTTCGTTTTTCAACCATTTGTGTATGTTTAGGCTTATTCCTTGATAATTTATTTTTCCAACAATATGCCACCCCACACGATCGTATAATTGATAAGTCGCCTGCCCATAAGGGGTTAAGGATGGCAAAGAGCTCTACTACTACTTTGTCATGGTGGGCATCCAACTGCCAAGTTTGACAAAGGAATAGATTCGCTATATTCACTGCTTCCCCTAATGCCGCAGGTGACCTGCATAGTTGGTGGATGCCAGCTCCAGAAAGACTTGAGAGGTATGATGTCCATCCTGGGACTTGCTGAAGTGAGACCATGCTCAAGATATCCCACCAAGAAGAGATTGGAGGCACTGACACCATTGGTTGATAGAGAGGGGACTGGATCGACAGTGTGTGGTATGCTTGGAGAGCTTGGACTAACAAGGACTGTTTGGATTTGATAGGCCAAGTTGGCACCAAAGGGTTGAGAATTGACCCCCTCATGTGATAGTGGATGGTGAAGAGGAGACCATTGGTTGGCCAAGAAGCATCTTCAGGTTAGTTTTATTCTGGTGAGGAGGAGCGAGAGAACACTACTCTGTGCCTGCAGAGATGCAGCAGGGGAAGAGCAGAATGCCCCAAGTGCTACTGTCAGAGCTGTATTCTAGACAGCAGCTGGCTTTTGGAGTTGGGTATTGGAAGCCAAGTCAGAGACTGCAGATCCATAGTTTACCTTGGCAAGTACAATGGCTCTTTCATAGGCCAGGAGCAGGCCATGACTGGTCCCCTATTATGACCATGCCAGGCTCTTCATGACATCCAACCACTTGGTGCAAGAAGCCCGCAGATACTTGATGTGTTGGCTCCAGGTGAGGATTGGGTCATCCATCCTAAGACCAAGATGGGTATGCTTCCAGATGACTGGCACCACTTCCAATCCAACCTTGAGAGCTGGTTATGAGGGCAGCTGGTTCAGCATAAAAGTCATCACAGCACTTTTATGGACACTCACCTCCATGCCCCACCTATGGATCCATTCAGAGCTGGACACTGTCAACTGAAGATATCTCTGGGCTTCAGCAAGGGTTGCTGCTTGACTGACAGTGGTGACATCATCAGTATAAACCATATGGGTGGCATCAAAAGAGCAAGGCAGATCAAACATCATGACACTGGAGAGAAGGGGAGTGAGTGGTGAACCTTGAGACACCCTTCAGTCAGTTGAACGAGAATTGGAGAGGGCCACGTCAATCAACCCCCTAAAGCTGTGGTTTGACAGGAAGTCATGGAACCATGCAGAAGGGGAACCAGTGACCCCATGTAGGGAGAGCTTGAGGAGTGAACCCAGTTGAGGCCCTTTCAGGTCTATGAAGATGGTGACATAAACATCTCTCTGCTGTGGGTATCATGAATCAGATGCTCTATTTGGCACAGGATGTCCATGATGCCCCAGTGAGGGCAAATTCCATACTGTTTCCCCAGAAGCAATGACTGAGATTCCAGTCACCATGAGAGGTGACACATCACCATTTTCTTGAGCAGTTTCCCCACACCTGATAGCGGAACTATGGGCCTGTAAGATAATGGGCTTAAAGTGTTTTATCCTGGTTTAGGGAATGGTAACACCGTGGATTCTCTCCAGTCACCTGGGACTGCACCCTGACATCAACTATGGTTGAACAGTTCGAGGAGGCAGTCTTGCAGCAGAGGAGGAAGGTATCAGAGGAACTCTTTGGTCACCATGTCAGGGCCCGCAGCTCATCCCATAAGTAAGGTGGCCATAGGCTTGGACATTTCAGAGGCAGAGAATAGGCAATCCAGGTCAGAAGCGAGTGGTATTGGGATACTTCACTTTATCTCCTCATGAGTGGAGGACAAGGGCAAGGCAAGTGAGAGGCTAAAATGGATCAGAAAAAAATGACACTAAGAATTCTGCTTTGGACAAGTCACCCAGTAGGTATATACCATCATGGCAGAGAGGGTAAAAGTCTGTGGTTGGGTGATCAGCCATTGCCATCAGGAACTGCCAAATTTAGGTGAAAGAACTGGAGATAGAGAGGCTTGCACAGAAAGAGTTCCAGGCCTCCATTTTTTCCCGACAAGATGGTCCAGGTGCATTCAGCATCCAGGTGGCACTATCATTCTCCCAGAACTGTGTATGGACTTCAGGCATATCAGGCAGCACATGCCTTCTTCCACCAGGGAAACCCCTGCCCACTGCAAGCAACGGTGAGTTGACCACCGAAAGACCTAGCCCCCTGCCTCCACAAACAGGCAAGAAAATTCCTGGGTGATTACTCCTGGATGGTTATTCCTGGAGAACCCCAGTTACCTGGGAAGCATCCAAATAGGTCAGTTGTATAAACAGGCTGTTTGTCACCCTGCAGCTTCCAGTAGGGCCGATTTGCACTGGACGGCTTTTGGTACATCCTATGAAACCTGCAGAAGGGTGGCAGATGATTGCTGCCCACCTCCACCTCAGGGTGCTAAAATGGAGCATCCTCAAGGCAGAGGTCCAATACAGAGGACTTCCCATTGCAGGGTCAGAACATGTGCAGAGACCTGGAGGGGTGAGGAGTCCAGTGCATGGGGAGTCCAAAAGAACCTGAAAGAATGATGATCCAGCAGTGGTAGCAGCATCCAGTGTGGGGTCCAAGTGGCGGTGATGAGCGTTGAAGTCACCCACGATAAACGGTGGAGCTGGTAACTGGTGGAAATAATGTAGCTCCTCCTGAGTGACATCTCTGCTGTGTGGGTTCTAACAAAGTAAAACCGACACCCAACCAGAGCGCAGGGCACCCTAACAGCCAACATCTCCGACAGACCACCAAGAAAAGGGGTGACTGGCAGTTGCACACTCTCGGGACTCCTCCTGCACAACTGTGAACAGGCCTCTGCCCCTTCCCTGAGGGTGGTCAGACCGATAGACTGAGTAGCCTCACAAGTGGATTCATAGGTGGGGCAACATCCAGGTCTCACAAACTCTCACCACAATGGGGCCCCTATTGGCCACCAAAATTTTAAAATCCTGGATCTTACACACTAGTGACCCAGCATTGCACAGCATGAAGTTCAAGTTTGTTATGCCTGCATAATGATTGTAGGAGACAAATGAGTAGCTTGGGCTTCTGATACAAGTCCATGGCTTTGGATAGCAAGGTGAAGAAAGTGCCACCAGTACAGTACCTGCTCTGTCCCAGTCACTTGATTAGGCGGTGTCTTGTTGGCAGTGCTGACTAGTATCTGGGTGGGAACCAGTGACCTGGCTGGCAGATGTCTTGGGAGGTTTGGCAAAAGGGCCAGGAAGTCAGGCATCACTGGCTGAGGTCGGGACTTGCAGGCATGGTGTCGTTGACAAGTTGGTTGCTGGGGGAGAGGCATCCTTCTTCTGGTAGGATAACTGGCATGGATCAGGACCTCAGCCTGAGATGTCAGATTAGTGGGGACCCTCACCATGTCTTTGACCTGCTCAGGGATATCATTTTGATCATGATCATCCAGTAGAGTGCTCCCTCATTATTGCAAGGATTTTTTCTTTTTTTACAGTTTTGATTACTTGTTTTATATATATATATATATATATATATATATATATATATATATATATATATATATTTTTATGTGTCCGACTCTGGGCAAAGGCTTCGGGGCCTATATCTTGGGGGCAGTAGCCTATCCCAAGGCCCAGTAGTCCTCCTACATCTCCACATGTCACCACTTCGGCACTAACACCCACCGTCCATATTGAATACATGATAGGGCTGTCTCATACAGGACTGGTGTATTGGTATTAGCGGGGGTATTTTTACGACATGTCGGCGGGTCATCTGGTAGATCAGGAAAGTCTGCTTTTTTATGAAATTCAAATCCTTAAACTGTTCCCTGCCCCAGCCGGGATTCGAACCTGCGTCCATCAGGACTGCAGGCCGCCTCTCTACCGATTCAGCCACCGCCTCCCCCAAAATATATATTCAGTATATATATATATATATATATATATATATATATATATATATATATATATGTTCACAGTTTATATACAGTGCACCCGCATAACTCACGGACTACTAACTCACGAATTATCTATCTCATGGTGTCCTTATCTAAGTCATATACAGTGTATATATATAGTCATTACTTGTTTTACGATGTTTCGGTTTACGATACTTCGCTACAACAGTAATATGAAAGTTCCACCCCAAAATTCGATTTACATTAAATTTCCCGGTCTAACGATTTTGCCATTGGAAAGCTCCAGGCACACGCAAGGTGACCGTCACTTGCCTCAGGCAAGATGGCAGCCCTGGCGTTCGGGCATTGTTATGGTTCAGGTCCCGCCACTCCTTCAAAGCCCTGTCTTTTCAATTTGTTCATGTGTGCCCCTGTTATCGTCCTCTCTCAGCCAAACATTGTACTACAGTACAGTAATCCCTAACACTTCCTGAAAACTGACATCCACAGGCGTAGGTGGAGACACTTTAGCACAGTCTGGTGCACTAGCCCTCACTGCCTCCCGTGTGCTATGTTCTGCCTTCCTTATTGTACTAACAGTTGACTCATTCACCCCATACATATGGTTCCGAGACAATTCACAGGCGTAGGTGGAGACACTGTAGCACAGTCTGGTATATTAGCCCTCACTGCCTCCCGTATGCTACGTTCTGCCTTCTTTATTGTACTAACAGTTGACTCATTCACCCCAAACATACAGTTCCGAGACAATTCCCTGTAAAGTCAATTCACCGTCAAAACATGGACGATTCCCCGTCAGGACAATTTGCACCCTGGACAATTCCCCGTCATTCTATAAATATACTGTACTTATTATTGATTAATTAATACTTTAATAACTAATTTTCAGGGGATTTTATCTCATATGAGTAAAAAACTAGTGCACTGTACTTGCTAAATAAATTAGTATGTAAATAAATGACGGGGAATCATCCTGATGGCGAATTGTCGCGGACATTCCTTCCCTAAGTTTGTCCAAAACTTTAACTTTCTCTGTCAGCGACATTCATTTACAAGCCCGATTTGGTGTGTTAACACATGCATCACTAGCACCACGCTTAGGCCCCATGTTGACAAACAAGACAAGCAGTCACTGGAAGGCAGAAAAATAAGCCACAAATAACGATTCGCTAGTCGTGCACGGTTCGACCATCAGATTCAAACTGACTGTGTGTTGTGTGGTAGACCAACCTCCCACACACACACACACACACACACACACACACACACACACGAGCGAACAGCCACAACGAACGGACGTGTCTTGACTGCTCCCAGGCCAAGGCTCAGCCACCGCAACAAACCTTAAGTAATTTTCAGGAATTATGTTTGTCTTGTCTCCTATGGTCTTGTTTTCAGTTTAAAATACTGTAAGTTAATATAGACTACCAGAAATGTAAAGATTTATTGCCAAGAGTATACATGAATGGTTGTAGTATTTTTGGCAACAGCTGTTATGGTACTGTAAGTTGTAACCAACCTCAATTGTGGCCGAAAATGTAAACACTGAGGGACTCGAATTTCCAGGATTTGATAGAAATACTAATTTCATGGATCTGGTTAAAACATTGATTATGAGGATTACTGAACTTGAAAAGAAAGTGGAGAATCTAGTGTTAAAAGATGTGTCTGAAAATACGGAGATTACTATACAGAGTCTGATTCAGTCTAATGAGACGGCAAATGAAGAGATAAGAAATTTGAAGCGTGAAAATGTTGAATTGAAGAGAAAACTAGAAGAGAGTACTAATAAAACGGAGAAGGTGAGTAGTGTATTGGAAGAGCATAAAACAAAGTGGGCACACGTAGAAGAAGAACAGAAAGAAGTGGTCAGCTTAAGAGAAATCATCCAGGAAGAAAGAGAAATGAACAAGATAAAATTGGAAGAAAATGTAGTGAAAATACTGAAGAAAAAAGAGAAAATAGTGAGAGAAACTGTAGAAAGGAACAGATGCGTGGTAATATTTGGAAACAGGGAGGAGGAAGAGAAGGTTAGATCCGTGACACTCGAGAAAGACACGAACCTGATAAGAGGAATATTAGGCAAGATTGATCCCGAAGGAGACAAGTGGGTAAAAGAAATTGAAGAAGTAAGGAGAATAGGACCTTATAAGAAAGGGGAAACAAGACCAATGAGAGTCAAGTTGTCAGCAGAAAGTGTAGTAGATGATATACTTAAAGTGACCTGGAAATTAAGCAAAGAGGCAGGGATGGAAAATATTATACTGTAATAAGAAAAGATTTGAATGAAGAAGAAAGAGAAGTTTTAAAATCATTGAAGGAAGAAGTAAAGGAAAAAAATGATAAGAGGACAGAGGAAGAATGTAATACTTTTTTTTGGAGAGTATTCGATATGAAAGTAAGGAAATGGTATTTAAGGAAATAGAAGTGAAGGAAACTAAGGGGGATGGCTGTGAAAGATCAAAAGTTGAAGAAGTGATACTGACGGAGAGTAGGAGAGAAGATGGTATAAAAAACATCAAAAATAATTTGAAGGTGATATATACTAATGTTCATGGTTTAATATCAGCAAGGCTTGAAATTAACGATTTCTTGAGAGAACATGAACCTGATGTCATGTGCTTTGTAGAGACCAAATTACGAGAAGATATTGATGTTCATTTGGGAGATGGTAAATACAAACTGTGGAGAAAAGACAGAAAAGAAAAAACGGGAGGAGGAGTGATGATAGCAGTGAAGAACAACATAAATGTAGATACCGTGGAAATGGGAGAAGGCAGGGCTGAAGTGATATATATATGAAATTAGAAACTGGAGAGAATGTTAAGAGAGATGTGGCGGTAGTGTATGTTCCCCCTAAGACGAGAACATGGAATAATGACGAATACCAAGAGATGCTGTCAGATATGGCTACCTGTTTACAAAAAATAATTGAGAAAAGCAACAATATAATTTTGGTGGGTGACTAACTGTAAAGAGGTGAACTGGGAGGAATGGTACTCGGGAGGCACGAGGATTCGTAGGGCACTGTGTTATTAAATATAATAATGAATAATGTGATGATGCAATGGGTCAAAGAAGAGACACGGTTTCGAGGTGAGGACACACCACCAAGGTTAGATTTACTGTTTACCAAAGAACCTGATGTAATAGAATCATTGAAATATCTCTGTCCTTTAGGAAAAAGTGATCATGTGGTCATTGAGTTCCAGATGATGATAGGGAACGTCGAGCCAAGAGACGAGCTTCATAGACAGGGAAGATACAACTTTGGGAAAGCAAATTTTACAGGATTCAGAAACTTTTTTGAAAATGCAGATTGGAGAAAATTCAGAGAAACGAGAGATACAGAGGAAGTGGGATATTTTTCTAGACCTCTATAATTTGGGAGTGGAAAAATTTGTACCAAGAGTAAGAGGGAAAGAAAACAGGAAAAAGGAGTGGTTTAATAGAAAGTGTACGATAGCAAAAAAAGAGAGAGATAAGGTGTGGAACAATTGAAAAAAGAGAGGTAACAACAGAAAAAAGGAAGAATATAAAAGAATTAGAAATGAATAAACAAGAATACGTAGAGAAGAAGAAAGGAATTTTGAAAAAGATATAATAGACAAATGCAAGGATGACCCCAAACTGTTTTATAGATTTGTTAATGGCAAACTGAAACAAAAGGAAGGAATCACCAGACTGAAAGTAAAAGAAGAGGTCTATAAAGATGCAGCAATGCAACCTGAAATAATGAACAAATGTTTCCAATCGGGTTTCACTAAAGAAAAAGAATTTGTGGAAGGGGAGGGAGTGATTAGAAATGTACCAGTGATAAAAGATATAAAAGTGGAGGTACAGGAAGTGTATAAATTACTGGAAACTCAAGATGTAAGGAAAGCCCCAGGACCTGATGGAATTTCTAATTGGGTACTGAAGGAATGCAGAGAACAACTGGCGGTTAAAATTCACAGTTTAATCGTGTGTTCTCTGGAAGAGGGGAAAGTGCCAGAAGAATGGAAGAGGGCAAATGTGGTACCAATTTATAAGGGAGGAAACAGAGTAGAACCCCTGAATTATAGACCAGTGTCTCTAACCAGCATGGTCACAAAATTGTGTGAGAGAATCATGAGAGACAGATGGATAAAATATCTGGAAGAGATGAATATTTTGGCTGAATCTCAGTTTGGATTCAGAAGTGGAAGGTCATGTGTTTCTAACTTGTTGAGCTTTTACTCAAGAGCGATTGACGTGGTACAGGAGAGAGATGGTTGGGTGGATTGTGTGTACTTAGACTTAGAGAAGGCCTTGGACAAGGTACCTCATAAGAGACTAATGTGGAAACTAGAATATATAGGAGGACTGAAGGGGAAACTTCTGGAATGGATGAGAGACTTTTTGAGAGACAGATAAATGAGGACAGTAATAAAGGATAGGATGTCTGGATGGATGAAAGTAACAAGTGGAGTCCCACAGGGCTCGGTGTTGGCGCCAGTAATGTTCCTGATTTACGTAAATGATATGGTAGATGGAGTGAACAGTTATGCAAGTCTGTTTGCTGATGATGTAAAGATCTTGAGGAAGGTAGAGGTTGAGGAGGATTGTAAAATGCTGCAGGAGGATTTGGATAGGATACATGATTGGAGCCGGACGTGGGAAATGAAATTTAATGTAAAGAAATGTAAAATATTGGAAATGGGTAAAAGTACCATGAGGACATCACTGAATTATTTGTTGGGTAATGAATTAATCACAAAAATGAGAGAAGAGAAAGATTTGGGAATGCCGGTCCAAGATAGTTTGTCACCAGAAAAGCACATTAACAAGATAGTTGGAGAGACTTATAAACTCTTGACTAACATAAGAGTAGCATTTCATTATATGGTTGAGGAGATGATGAAAAAATTGATAGTGGCCATGATCCGCCCCAGGTTAGAATATGCAGAAAAGAAAGATATAAACAAGATTGAGAGAATTCAAAGAACAGCAACCAAGATGGTCCCCAGTTTGGCAGACCTGTCATACAGAGAGAGGCTGGAAAAGCTGGATTTGCCTTCCTTCGAGGAAAGGAGAAAGAGGTGAGACATGATTGCAGTGTTCAGAACCATGGTGGGAGTAGATAAAATTGACAAAGAAGATCTGTGTGTATGGGATAAGAGAGGAACAAGAGGACACGGAATGAAATTGAAAAAGTCAAGCTGCTTGAAGGATATCAAGAAATATAGCTTTCCTTACAAAAGTATAGACTTATGGAATAGCCTGGACAAAGAGATCGTCCAGTCTAAAAACTTAAACGAGTTTAAAGCTAAATTTGACATTGAGAAGCAGCGACGGAAACCCACGAGCATAGCACATTCCATGTATATCACAGTTAGGTATATTTGGTAAATACATAAATATCTGAAACGACTTAGATGAAGAGGTGGTGCATGAGAAAAACATTCATGTGTGTAAAGGTAGACTTGATAAATGTGGATTTGGAGACAGGACAACACGAGCATTATTCAGTTCCTGTATACTACAAATAAGTAAATACAAATAGGTAAATACACACACACACACACACACATGTATGTGCCCTGGAAGTGGGTAGACATTTTTATATTTTATTTATTTCTCTCATATTAATATTATTTATTTGAATACTATAATTTTATGTTTTAATTATGAAAAATTTGTGGATAACCGAAATCGCATGAAAAAAATTTGCATGAAGTAAAAGATTAATGAGGATTTGTGTGCCCAGTGGTAAGGCCAGTGCCAGTGTAGGCCCCAGAGCTATGGTTGGTGCAGGTATGAATCCCAGTGCTAAGATTGGTGCAGGTATGGGCCGGATTCCTCTCCCCCTAACCTGTTCCTGTCTGACACAGAGGCTAACCACTAGTGCCTGTAAGCACAAGCTGTCCCTCAGCCTCGGGGGGGACAACTTGAACCAACACAGGAAGGAATGAAGGTGGGTCTTCATTTATGGTTCAGTCTTGGTTAGGTGACTTTGGGAAGTTGAGTTGACGTAACCCCCGTTTTATAATGGGTTTCAATGTATCGATTTACGATAAAATCGGTATACAATAAGGTATGACCTGACGTAACCCTAACGTAAAACGAGTAATGACTATATATACAGATATATATATATATATATATATACAGTGCACTCACATAACTCACGGACTACTAACTCACGAATTATCTAACTCACGGTGTCCTTATCTAAGTCACCATCATTACCAAACTCACGGAAAATGCTCTAACTCGCATTTTTCCACTAGAAAATGGCTTATTTCTGAGGAGATGTTTAACTCATTGTATTGTAGTGCAACTCGCCACTGGAAGCCAGTCATATTTAAGCACACAGTCCTTGTGATTGTGCAGCCAATCAAAACAATGCTTTCTCCACCCACGCCACCTATGCCTAGTGGCCAGTACTGCTACTAGGCCTACCAAGCAGAATTTTTAGTCTACATATGTACACCTACCTGTGAGCTTCTTCCCTGCCATTTTGAGAGGCAGGCAGATATGGATAATGATCCATGCGTGAAAGTGTTAAGTGAAATGCTTGCATTTGTGGATATGGCCAAAGAAAAGATCAAAGCACATGATAGAAATGAAACAAGGTGTAATGAAATTGTTTAAAATCTTGATTAAGCTGTTGCCTGTTATAGGAAAATCTGGTAAAATTATCGTTTCAACCCCTAAAATACCGAAAATTCTAAGACATTTTTTTTGTTTGGCATTTTTGTTGCAAGTTATTTTTATTTAACTCGTGAAGATAATCTAACCTAACCTAACCTAACACTCAGGAGTAAAATAAAAATAATTTGCAAAGAAAATATTGTAGATGAAAAGTGTCTTGGAATTTTCTAAAACACCGAAAAAATGGGAAAAAACTCGTAATTCTGTTAGGGGTTGAAACGATAATAGAACCGAAAATACATGACAGCTGTTTCAATCAGTGCCACCAGCAGTTGATCACATGCTACTTAGTCCGCCAACAACAGCCTGAGCCACAGCCTGGCCCTTGTTAGGCAGATGATGACAATGGCAACACAGCTTCTGTTATCTCTGCAACTGATTTTGAGGGCTTCCTCAGTGAGGTTGCTAAAGAAGAAGCATTAATGCAGCAGCAGCAGCATGAGGCACTGTAGGCTAGTGTGCCAAAACCACTACCCATCTCTAATCGAATTAAACGTTGTCATCAGTAGGATTAAGGTAAATGTTTTCAGTATTGTTTATTATCATACAAGGATATGTAATGTCCTTTAATATTGTTTAATATCATTATAAGATATGCAGTACATACTTCTGAGACAGGATGTTAGTGTTAAGTGGTGGTAAGAGGGGTTCCAGTAATGTTATACGTGGCTACCCGACACCATGGCAAAATCAGATCTATTTTTCACCATAAGGTGTGTTTTTTTTAACTCATCTTTTTCCAACTCATGGCATGAGTTCAGAAGGAAATTACCGTGAGTTAGGCAAGTGCAGTGTATATATATATATATATATATATACAGCCAAACCCAAATTTATGATACCCCTATATACAATACCTCAGATTAGTGATGAGGGTAAAAATACCACCCTACCACACCTAATGATGGCTGAGCCCCGGTTTAATGATGTGTCCTCCAATGTTTCATCCTGGAGTGATGTACCAAAGTTTGAATCACACTCGTTCCCACGGCCAGCTGAGCCCGCCAGCCTGCCAGGATGTGCAGAAACGCTCACGCAGCCCTCACACTCATTGCTCACCTCTTGCACACCCATATCTTTTCTCACATCAGCCATCTCTAAGTCACCTGCTGTCATTACCCCACTTCACCAGGCTTCCCCTTCCCTCTAACCTTCCTCCAGAGATGGGGTTTGAGAGCTTTGAGGAGGATGAGTGAGTGCTAGGGAGCACCACATGTCCCTGAGTCTCGGTGGTGTTAGTAAGGATGACGACCAGGACCAGACATGGACTTACAAGGTGTTTGATATTTTCTGACCTATTCCTTGTGATTTTCAGATTTTATTTGTTGGTTTTAGTGAGTTATTTACAGGTGTTAGTCTTAGGTTAGTGCATGATATTTACAGAAGAAATATGTGCAGCATGTGATGTAGTGTATGGGAGGAAGAGAAGATGGAGGGGGGTGCAAGGAACAGTGTGGTGGAATGAAGAGGTGAGACAGGCTGTGGCACAAAAGAAGAAAGCATACAATGAATGGATGAGAAATAGGGGCGTGGAAGAAGTTGAGAGGCAGAAGAGAGAGTTATATGTAGAAAGAAAGAGAGAGGTGAAAATATTAGTAGGAGAGAGTAAGAAGAGAGTGGATGAGGAATTTGGAAGGAATTTGAGTGTAAAGTGGAGGGACTGTAAGAAAATGTTCTGGAAAGAGGTGAAGAGAGTAAGACAGGGTGGAAGTGAGGTTAGCAGGGGAGTTGAAGATAAAAATGGTAGATTACTAGTGGAGAAGGGAGAAAAAGTAAGCAGATGGAGAGAATGCTTTAAGGAATTGTTGAACATAGAGGATGGAAGTAATGCGAGTATAAGTGGCTGGGGAATGGCTGGGAGAAGGAGGGAGGTGAGAAGACAGGAAGAAATCAGTAGGATAGAAGTTGTGGAAGCAATGAAGAAAGTTAAATTGGGGAAAGCCCCAGGAATTGATGGAGTGCGTGGTGAAATGCAGAAGCATGGGAGAGAGATAGTAGTAGAATGGATGTGGAAGATATGTAGATTGGCCTGGGAGGAAGGTAGAGCCCCGGAAGATTGGAAGTCAGGTATAATTATTCCCTTGTACAAAGGAAAAGGGGAAAAAGAAGTGTGTGGTAATCATAGGGGCGTTTGTCTTCTTAGTATAATAGGAAAAGTGTATGGTAGGATACTTATTGACAGAGTTAGAGAAAGAATGGAGGAATTAGTTGGAGAAGAACAGGGAGGTTTTAGGAAGGGAAGAGGTTGTGTAGATCAGATATTCATTCTTAGATCTTTAATGGAAAAGTTTCTAGAGGAGGGAAAGAAGTTGTATGCGGCTTTCATGGATTTAGAGAAAGCATATGACAGGGTGGGTAGACAAGGATTGTGGAAAGTATTAAGAATATATGGAGTAGATGGAAAGTTGTTGAATGCTGTGAAGAGTATGTATGATGGTGCTAAGGCTGCAGTGCATGTGGATGGTGAACTAAGTGAATTTTTCTCTTTGAAGGTTGGGTTGAAACAGGGATGTGTCATGTCTCCATGGTTGTTCAATCTGTACATGGATGGGGTAATAAAAGAGGTACAAGGTGGAGTAGTGGATGTTGGAGTGGCCCTGGTGAGAGAGGGGAGTGTTTGGAAACTCCCTATACTGTTGTTTGCAGATGATACTGTGTTGTTGAGTGAAGACAAAAGGGAGCTGCAAGGCTTGGTGGATGAGTTTGGGAGAGTATGTAAGAAATGGAATCTAAAGGTGAATGTAGGGAAGAGTAAAGTGATGGTCTTTGAGAGAGGTGAAGTCAGTGAATGTACAGCGAGGTGGGAAAATGTGAGTACGTTTAAATACTTGGGTAGTGTGATGAGTAAGGATGGAGGTTTGGAGGGTGAAGTGCTTGAAAGGGTACAGCAGGGAAGAAAGGTTGCTGGTTCCTTGAAAGCAGTGATAAGAAACAGGGAAGTGAGCATGGAAGTGAAAAAGTTACTACATGAAGGTATTGTGATACCAACTCTAATGTATGGAAGTGAAGCATGGACATTGTTGGAAGGACACAAGTCAAGAGTGAGAGCAGTGGAAATGAGTTATTTAAGAGGAGCCTGTGGAGTCACATGGAGAGACAGGCTGACGAATGAGGATATAAAGGAGCATTGTGGTGTGGATGTGGATGTGATAGGAAGCGTTATAAGGAACACACTGAGGTGGTTTGGCCATGTGGAGAGGATGGAGGGTGAAAGACTGACGAAGAAAGTGTATATGAGTGAGGTGGAGGGGGGAAGAGGGAGGGGGAGGCCGAGGATGAGATGGAGGGATGGGGTGGAGAGGTATATGAGAGAGGGGGGTGTGAGTTGGGAGCAGGGCAGTGAAATGGCAGGGGACAGGGCGACGTGGAGGCGATTTGTTTGTGGCCACCCCAAACGGGATTGGGGCTTCTGGCAATAGATAGATAGTCTTAGGTTAGCT
The DNA here is from genome assembly GCF_032717465.1 of Coenobita brevimanus. Taxonomy (NCBI): domain Eukaryota; kingdom Metazoa; phylum Arthropoda; class Malacostraca; order Decapoda; family Coenobitidae; genus Coenobita; species Coenobita brevimanus. The sequence continues at coordinate 28,610,102 of NC_137046.1, forward strand.
TCTTTTACAGCTGTTAGGCCATTTAGATTGGTTTTATATTTGGTTCGGGAGAAACCCAAGGCACAGAAACGCATCCCCATACTTTACATGTTTAATCGTCCCCGATTTACGTTACCCCGCCTAGTGATGGGTTTTTACTTAACCAGTGGCATCGTTAAACCGGGGTTGCATGTACAGTAATCACTCTAATATCCGGACGCCCAATATCCGAACATCCCCACTAACCGAACCTTATCGTCCTGGGATCAAACATTCCCAAAATGGTCCGAAAATCCAAAAAAATTGGAAAAAAAATCGATTTTTTGCCGTCCGTAATTTGAACTTGCCGCGCGTGCCGCGTGAGAGCATTGTTTTGGTTCGTCATTCCTCCGACGTCCGATAGAGCGCCGCTGCATCCTCCCCACTTCCCGCCTGTCTCTCACCGCGACAAGACCTACGCTCTTCGCCATGGCTGCCCACGTGCTCGCTTTTGTTGTGGTGCCGTACTTGCTGCAAGGCCTCCTGCTGCTCTCTGCCCTACTCTTAGTGTGTGTGATGATGGCCCCGCCTCCTGAGAAAAGGAAGAGAGTGGTGTTGACTCTGGAGAAGAAACGGGAGATATTGGAGAAGGTTGATGCGGGTTGGTCTTCCTCTCGCATTCTCCGCGAGTTCAACCTGGCCCGGTCGACTTTGTTCGATATCAAGCGTTCCCGAGACAAGCTCATGCAGTACACGGCTGACTTCTCGTCGAGAAGCAAACGCAACGTGGAGAGGAAGGTTATGTTTACCCCCAAGTTTGCAGAGATCGACCGCTCCACGTTGATTTGGTATCGACAGCAACGTGCAGCTGGTGTGATGGTACGTGGAACGGAGCTGAAGGCTGCTGCTGAGAAGTTTGCAAGGCTTCACGACGCCCTAGACTTCAAGGCATCCGAGGGTTGGCTCTTCGCGTTCAAGTTGCGACATGGCCTTACTAACCGTAAAGCACATGGCGAAGCATTGGACGCTAACGAGGATGGAGTGGACGAGTTTCGGCACAAGGTGAAAGGCTTGATCGACAGGGAGGGCCTCACTCTCGGTCAAGTCTATAACGCTGACGAAACTGGCCTATTCTATCGCTCGGTGCCAACGAACACTCTCGCCGATGAGACGGAGAAGCGTGTACCTGGCCGCAAGCTTTCTAAGGAACGGATATCTGCTTTGTGTTGTGCCAATGCTAACGGCATGCACCGGCTTAAGCCCGTTATTGTTGGCCGTGCAAAGCAGCCTCGGTGCCTTCGTGGGGTGATGGATGTCCTTCCTGTCGTATGGTACCATTCTTTGAAAGCATGGTTCACAGCTGTGATTTTCAAAGACTGGTTTCACCATCACTTCGTCAAGGAGGTCATACATTACCAGACGAAGACACTGGGAATTCCTCGCGACCAGGTAAAGGCTCTCCTTCTCCTCGACAATGCACCTGTCCACCCATGCGACAAGGACTTGGTTGCTGAGAATGGCCGTATTAGGTGCATGTTTCTGCCACCTAATACGACTGCTCTCATTCAACCAATGGACCAAGGAGTGATCGTGGCAACAAAGCGCCTGTACCGTCGGAAGTTCCTGGACGAGGTGATGGTGGTTCTCGAGGACGAGGACGAGCGCAGGGAAGGACGTGACACTTGAGGCAAGCGGACTTTGGAAAACCTTCGCCGCTACAACATCAAGTCTGCGCTGTACAACTGGGCTAGTGCATGGAAGGAAGTCCCTGTGAAAACTCTTGAAAATGGTTGGTCTCGTCTGCTTCTCGGAACAGATGTGGAGTACGATTTCCTAGGGTTTGACGTGGATGACTTCCATGCACGGCTACGTAAGCACGGCGACGATGTTGATGTGGACGATGTTCGTGAGTGGTTGGACGACGACGAGGGCGATCCTGGGTATCAGACGTCTGATATCGAGATCGCGTCTTCGGTTGCTGGTGTCAGTCCCGAACTTGAAGATTCCGACGACGAAGGCGATGATGATGCAGACTCCGCCCAGCAGGACACTACTCCAGCCATCCCCGAGCTGAGCGCACTCCGGGAACATCTAGAGTTCGTCCTAGACTACCTGGAACACCCGGACTGCGACAGGGAGATGGGGCCCTTGGGACTCGTGGAGGAAGTGCGTGCTTTCCGGCAGCGCATCATCAATCGCCAGAATCGTCGGTCCTTGCGTCAGTCAATGATTGACAGTTTTTTCAGGCCCGTGACCCCCGCTGTGCCAAGCCCTGGTTCCACTCCGTTGCCTCCCCAAGACAGGCCCTCATGCTCCGAGCCACAGCCCAGCACATCAGCTACAGTGGAGTCACCGCTCGACGTGAGTTTGCGGCTGTCTTCAGAGTCTTCTGTAGTCGGTACGCCATCACCACTACCCACCGATGCACCCCTTGGACGCCTGCCAGTGATACTCTCGGGCTCTGACAGTGAATAAACAGCAAGAACTTCTCCACTAGACCACACGGGAATTTTGAGTGTTGTGCAGTGAAAAAAACGGTGTGTTGTGTTAAGGTTTTCAAGTTGGGAGAAAAGACTAAGTAGAAAAGAAATTTAATGTAAGTAACCTTCTTTGTTTTGGCTTTGGAAACTTAAAAAAACTTGGGAAAAGTTAATGTGCAACACTTAAATTTAATGGAACATTATTTGGACTAAAGTGAACACTGTGAAAAGAACGGACTTCTGTGTGTTAGTGACTAAGTTCAGTGCAAGACTTCAGGAAGAGTGTAGTGCAAGTGCTTCAGGAAATCGTTCTTACTGTCAGAGTCCGAGAGGAGGCAGTTATTCATCGAGGTGGCCAGGGACTTGCTGTAAGTAGCCAAAATGTTTCATGTTGTACTATTTCCCATACTATATTTACCAGAATGTTTCATATTGTATTTTTTCCCATACTATACTTACCAGAAAGTGTCATACTGTACTTCTTTCCATACTAAACTTACCTCATGCATGTGCAGTAGGAATGTGTTTTTCAGAGTTCGGTTCGGTTCGGTTAGGTTAGGTTCGGTTAGAGTCCATAAGTACCAGAATGTTTATTAATGTATGAACATACTTCTAAACCCACATTTTATGTGTCTATTGTATTTATTTCAGTCATTTATGTGCCTTATTGGTGTGATTTGGGTGTTAAATAGGTGCTATGCATGTCCGGAGGGAGTTGTATAGGTGTTTCTCTGTGTTAGGGTCCGTAAGTACAAGTCCATAAGCTGGGGCCCAATATCCGGACAAAACCAATATCCGAACCTACCGATGGCTCTATTGATCCGGATATTGGAGGGGTTACTGTATATACAGTATATGTACTGCATATATATTTATATATATATATATATATATATATATATATATATATATACATAATTTTGTTTTGTTTTGTTTTTATAGGCTCCAACATGCTTGCATGCATTGGCCTTGGTGACCTAATGGCAGCTCTCCATGCTGCTCAATCTGTGGCAGCCTCCCTGTTCAGTCCCTTAACCCTGAGGTCACACTTAATGACCTCATCATGCATCTTTCTCGGTCTGTCCCTCACAACCCCACCCCCAGTATTAACACTTCTCACCCTCTGCACCCAATTATTATCCCCATCCTCTCCACATGCCCAAACCATCTCAATCTACCTCTCCTCATCACAACACCAATACACTCCAGTCCCATCCTACCTCTCAACTCTTCCATTGTAAACTCAGCCCCCCCAGGCCTTGCATGCAGGGACGCACTGCATATCCACCTAATCATTATCATTTCTATACATTTGAGCCTTCGAATATCCTCTTCCTTTGCTGCCCAGGTCTCATTACCATACAGCATCACACTCCTAACACATGCTGCATACAAAGACCCCTTAGCATGTAGGGAGGGTCCTCTCAGCGTCAGGAGAGGCAACAGCTCCCTGAACTTCTTCCAGCCCCTTCTCACCTTAGCCACAGAGCTAGTTCCAGCCCCACCTCCAGCACATAACATGTCTCCCAAATAACAAAACTCCTCCACACACTCATGAGACTCACCAGCAAGTTCAATCCTTTCATGCCTGACATCTCCACCTGCTCTCCCTGACACGCCGCACACATAAAATCAGCATTTTCTTGCAGTCTACCTCTAAGACCACTACATCTCTTGTGCACCCAATTTTCTCAAACACTGCACAAGATGGAGTTACTTCCCATGCCCTTGTGGCAGATTGCACATTGCTGCTCTCCCTCTTCTTTGGCTGTACCACCACCAACCCGAGATATCATCACTTTTGTTTTATCAACATTTACCCTTAAGCCTTTGTGCCCCATATCATCTCTCCATTTCCTAAATCTTTCCTCTGCCTCCCTTTCATTCTCTGCAATCAATACCAAATCATCAGCATGCAACATTTCCCACGGGAGTCCATTTCTGAAGTCTTGTGAGAAGACTTCAAGTACCATGATAAACAACAAGGGACTCAAAACTGACCTCTGATGCATACCAACATTCACAGAAAACTCATCACTCAAATCTCCATTCACTCTTAGCTGGGTAAGAACACCCACATACATGGCCTTAACCACCCTAACCAGCCACTCCTCCAACCCAGGCTTTCTCATTGCCTACTTCACCACATCTCTAGGGACTCTGTCAGAAGCCATTTCCAGATCAACAAAAACAAAATACAGATCCCTTTTCTTTCCAATATATTTTTCCTGAAGCTATCAAACAATGAATGTGACATCATTGGTTCCCCTGCCTGGCATAAACCCAAACTGCATCTCATCAATATTCACTTTTTCTCTAATCATACATTCAGGAACTCTTTCCATTACCTTCATTATCTGATGTAAAAGCTTTATACCTCTATAATTTCCTCTTTCCAGGGCATCACCCTTCCCTTTGTGCACATTTACAATTACACTCTTTAGCCAGTCATCAGGGACAACACACTCATATATAATCATATTTATCAGGTCAGTGACTAACCTTTCCCCTGTATCTCCTGAGGCCTTCAACATTTCGGCAGTCAACCCCAACACACCTGCTGCCTTCCCCACCTGCATCCTGCCTATTGCCTCACTCACAGTAGCAGCATCAGTCAAAGGCCAAGGGCCAAACACTGGATCTGCTGACTTCAAACCTTCCCTGTCCCAGTCAAACTCCTCATTCAACAACCGGCTTTAATGCTTTTTCCATGCATCATTAATATCCCCACTGTTCACCACTACCCTTCCTTCATCATTCTTCACACATTGCTCACATATGATATATACAGGTATATATATATATATATATATATATATATATATATGTATTGATAGATAGATAGATAGATAGATAGATAGATCCACTCACTCGATGTAGTGCTGCTATCAGGTGTCTGCCTTTTCCTCCATCCTTCTTTCCTTCCATCCTCTTCTGTCTTTCTTTCCTTCATATTGCTTGTCCTTCTGCCTACGGGTGACTTTACACTCCCTCTTCTCTCTTTCTTTTCTTCATTGTTTCCTCCTCCTTCTGCCTGTGGGTGACTCTACACTGAGTGACAAGCCAAATGGTTTCCTGAACACCGGGAAAGCATTTACTATGTTGGGTGGTAAACATATAACCAAATTTTGGCGCCTGGTAATTTAGTGGGTAATTATTGCGCTCCAGTCGGATTGAGCCGGTGAAGGTTTATATCCAAGGGGTGGTTGGGGTCGATTGCTCACATAATGCCACACAGGGTTGAGTGAGGCTGGTCACTCTCATCTTAAATGTCAGGACCAACTGCCTAGCCCCGAGCTCCTCATGGGGCAATGTAGGATTGGATGATAGATGGATAGAGAGAGAGGGAGAGAGGTCCCAAAGATACAAGCAGTTAGGTTTTATTTGGCATAGTCGTATAATGAATTCTCATATACAGAAACACGTAACTTATGGGAAAGTATTGGTTGGGTTCAAGGACCCCATCAAGGGCAAGTTTGCAAGTTAAAATATATGATACCTAACGCAATAAACGTATCTATATTGCTGAACTGTAGAGAAAACAACCTGAAAGAGCAAATGGTATGCAAATAACATGATTGCATTGTGGCATTGTTGTGGATATGATAGGAAGCATTAGGAGAAACACATTGAGGTGGTTTGGCCATGTGGAGAGGATGAAGAGTGAGAGACTGTTGAGGAGGGTGTATGTGAGTGAGGTGGAGGGAGGGAGGCTTAGAATAGATGGAGGGATGGAGTGGAGAAGTATATGAGAGAGGGGGGTGTGAGCTGGGAGCATGGCAGTGAAATGGCAGGGAACAGGGTGACATGGAGGCATTTTGTTTGTGGCATCTGGCAATAGATAGATAGATAGATAGATAGACATTAATTAAACATATAAAACATGCATAACACTCATCTATAGGTGGTAATGTGTTGGAGGTGGAAAGCCTGCGGTCTCTTGCTGAGCAGCATTGCCAGATTCCCAAATCCATACTATCGTACTGAACACGTTAAAATTATCGCTTTTTTATCAATATTATCACTTTTATAAACAAAGGCATTTCTTCACATAAATCAGTAATTACTGTGGAATAATATATTTATATGTGGATTGATTAATTAACATTACTGAATTTGTTTAACTGTTAAGTATCTACCAGATTATAATATTGGCTATCATAAGAGTTACTAAATCCTACTGTTCTACTAGTTTTACAGTAGACTTGTTAATTTTACAATCCCTGATTTATTTTTCAGTTATGAAATTATGAAAGTTATCACATTACTCGTATCACATGCATGCTATCGCATATCACAAAGTGTGCCAAAATATATTTAACGATAATTATTGCAAATCTGGCAGCGTTGCAGCAGAGCATTCAGGCCAATTCTCTCCGAGGTTGAGAGAAAACAGCGGTGACTGCGTTTGCTGGGATGACTGAGTTAGAATCGTCCCACCTTGCCCCAGATTGAATGTCGTATCATTGGATTTTCGAGATCATATAACGAAAATAATCACTAGTTTACCCAGGTTGTATCATGGGTTTCTTGTATATCAAGTGGTCGTATGACGGGACCTACCTGTATACAGTAATCCCTGTAATATCCGGATGCCTCGTACCCGGACACCCCAATGTCTGGACATTTCGGGCCCAGGCTTTAAAAAAAAAAAAAAATCTGATATTTTTTTCACCTGTATTTTGAACATAGCACGCGGCACTGACCATCTGTGTTTTGCTACGTACTTCCACTGACGTCTGCCAGGGTGACGCTGCTTCCTCCACATTTCCCGCTTACCCGTCATCGTGAGTGCACGCTCGTCACTATGGCTGCCCACATGCTCGCTTTTGTGGTAGTGTCCTACCTCCTGCAGGCCCTGTTGTTCCTCTGCTTCCTCTTACTCATGTGTAATGATGGTCCCGCCGCCTGAGAAGAGGGAACGAATGGTTCTGACTCTGGAGAAGAAGAGGGATATTTTGGAGAAGGTGGACGCGGGATGGTTGATGGCTTATATCCTCCGAGAATTCAACCTGGCCCGCTCTGACTTGTTTGATATCAAGAAATCCCAGGACAAACTCACCCAGTACACAGCTGACTTCGCATCGAAGACCAAACACAATGTGCAGAGGAAGGTGATGTACCCTCCCAGGTTTGCAGAAATCGACCGCTTCACGTTAATTTGGTATCAACAGCAATGTGCTGCTGGTGTGCTGATGCATGGTACGGAGTTGAATGCTGCCACCGAGAAGTACGCCGGGCTACACAACACCCCAGACTTAAAGGCATCTGAGTGTTGGCTCTTCGCTTTCAAGTTACGCCATGGACTTACCAACCATAAGGCCCATGACAAAGCTCTGGATGCCAACGAGGAGGGAATAGAGGAGTTTTGACAGAAGGTGAAGGGCTTGATTGACAGGGAGGGCCTCACTCTCGGTCAAGTCTACAACGCAGACGAAACTGGTCTATTCTATCGCTCGCAGCCAATGAACTCACAAGCAGAGGAGACTGAGAAGCTTGTACCTGGCTGCAAGCTTTGCAAACAATGGATATCCGTTATGTTTTGTGCCAATGCTAACAGCATGCACCAGCTCAAGCTCGTTATTGTTGGCTGTGCAAAGCAGCCTCGGTGCCTTCGTGGGGTGATGGGTGTCCTTCCTGTTGTGTGGTACCATTCAGTCAAGGCTTGGTTCACAGCCAAAATCTTCAAAGACTGGTTTCACCAGCACTTCGTCAAGGAAATCATCCATTACCAGATGAACACACTGGGAATCCCTCGCCACCAGTTAACCTCTAAAAGACGGGCATCATAATGTTTTGACACACGCTCAGGACGGGTATAATCGGCGTGTGCGATATGGTGGGGGATTTGTGGGGGGAGGTGTGGAGGGGTGTGGGGGTTGTGGGATGGTGTGGGAATGGGGCCTGGGTGCTTGGGGGAGGGTGGTGGGTGGGGGTGGTAGGTGGGGGGTTGGGAGGGGGGTGTGGGGAATAGAGTGGGGGTTTGGGGGTATGGGGGTGGGGGATGGAGGAGGGTAGGGGGTTGGGGTGGTTGGAATAGGGGGAGGGTAGTAGGGGGTGGGGGATAGGGGGGTGGTGTAAGTTGGGAGGTGGTGGGTGGTGGGGAAGCTGTTGGGGGATTGCAGATTGTTGGGGGCATGGGATATGGGGGTTGGGGTGGGGAAGGTAGGGGTTATGAGAGGGTGGGGGTTAAGGATGGTAGGGGACTGTGGAGGGTATTGGGGGGATTTGGGGGGCAGTGGAGGTTGGGGGTTGGGATGGTGGGGGGTGGTGGAGGGAGGGCAGGGGGTTGGGGTGGGGGGTGAGGATGGAGGTGGGTGGTGTGTGGGCATGGTGGTAGGGTTTGGGGGGATGGGGAGGGCGTGACCGCATATGCGGACACCCGTCTTTGTGGCCCTAGTACCCTTGGACAGCATATGTGGACACCCATGTTTTAGGGGTTAAAGGCTCTCCTTCTCTTGGACAGTGCACCTGCACATCCGTCCGACAAGGAGTTAGTGGCTGCGAATGGCCACATTAACCCTTTGAGATTCAAATGACTATTTCGATCATCATTTCAAATCCAACCTCTGAGATTTGGATGATGCTTTTAATCGTCATTTTAAGAAACTTTTCTAAAATATTCACCATAAATCCCATTTACGCATCATAACAAAGAGGCTCAAGCATGATGTCACGGAATGGTTGCTCTGTGTGTGGCGGTACTGCACAGCTGGTCTGACTCGTGGCTTTGTTTCTTTATAACTTTATTCTTGGTGAATATTTTTCTACAGCAAGGTATAAAATTTTTGTTTTTTGCCTAACTTCAACTCGTCACTTTGACTTTTTATTTTCCTTGTTTTCCTTTTATGAACATACTATGATAAAAGTACAACTGTTCAGCTTCAAAATAACACTGCAACCACCATCCTGACATAAAAAGTGTATTTACACTGACCGATCAAAGAAAAACATCGCGAAGCGAATATGCGGCCGAGACTAAAATAAAATTGTGCATCTCTTTCCTTTTGTTTTACTGCACAATGAAATGCAAAAATTACCATAATCTATATATCATTGTAAAGGTAATTTATTGTATTTTTGCATGGTTTAAACCAAATTTACAAATCTTTACTCATTATATTTTGCCGAATATTTTTCTACGGCAAGGTATAAAATTTTTGCTTTTCGCCTAACTTCAGCTCATCATTTTGACATTTTATTTTCTTTGTTCTCCTTTTTTGAACATACTACAATAAAATACAACTATTCAGCTTTAAAATTACACTAAAACCAACATTCTATCATGAAAAGTGTATTTACACAGAGCAATCAAAGTAAAATATCAGGCCACGAAGATGTGGGTCAGCTTGAGTGGTTGACTCTGGCACAGACATAATCTGCCCAGCCCAGAAACCTGATAGGGTTAAGTGCTTGTTTTTTCCACATAATACGACTGCTCTCATCCAACCAATGAACCAAGGAGTGATTGTGGCAGCAAAGAGGCTGTACCGTCAGAAGTTCCTGGACGAGGTGATGGTTGTTCTCTAGGAAGAAGGCGAGCACAGGGAGGGGTGAGACACACGAGGCCAGCGGATTGTGGAAAACCTTTGCCGCTACAACATCAAGTCAGCCATCTACAACTGGGCCAGCGCATGGAGGGAAGTCTCTGTCAAGACTCTGGAAAGTGGTTAGTCCCGTATGTTTCTCAGAGCCAATGTGGTGCATGACTTTCTAGGTTTTGACGTGGATGACTTCCATGCACATCTTCATGTGGCTGGCTACTATGTTGATGTGGACGAAGTGCATGAGTGGTTGGATGACACCGAGGGTGATCCTGGGTATCAGATCATGCCTGATATCAAGATCACATCTTCAGTTGCCGGTACACATACCCAGCTTGAAGATTCCGATGAGGACAGAGAGGATGGTGAGGACTCCTCTCAATGCGCCACTACTCCAGCCATCCCCAAGCTGAGCGCACTCCTGGAGCATGTCGAGTTCGTTCCGGACTACCTAGAACACCCGGACTGTGACAGGGAGATGGGGCCCCTGGGACTTATGGAGGAAGTGTGCACTTTTAGACAGCGCATCATCACTTGCCAGAATCGTTTTTCCTTATGTCAATCAACCATTGACAGTTTCTTCAGGCCCATGATCCCTGCCGTGCCCAGCCCTGGCTCCATGCCACTGCCTCCTCAAGACCGGCCTTCCACCTCTGAGCCACAGCCCAGCACATCGACCATGGTGGAGTTGCCACTGGATGTGAGTTTGCGGCTATCTTCAGAGTCATCTGCAGTGGGTAGTCCATCACCACGTCCCAGTGACTCGCCCCTTGGCCACATGCAACACATACTCTCGGACACTGACAGTGAATAAACAGCAAAAACTCGCCACTAGACCACATGGGAATTTACGGTGTTGTGCAGTGTAAAGAACAGAATGTGTATTATTAAAAAATTAGAATTCAGAGTGCAAAGGATTAAGTGCAGAGTGCTACTGTACAGTGGAGAGTTTCAAGTGCAAGAGCAAATAAGAAAAGAATGTGCAGTGTTAAGAAATTAGAATTCAGAGTGCAGAGGCTTAAGTGCAGAGTGCAACACTGGTGAGTTTCAAGTGCAGCACAAATGAGAAAAGAATGTGTAGTGTTAAGAAATGAGAATTCAGAGTGCAAAGGATTAAGTGCAATGCAACACTGGATTACTGTAGGTGCTTCAGGTGCACCTTCTTACTGTCAGAGTCTGAGAGGAGGTGGGTTATTCATCGCAGTGGCCATGGACATGTTGTAAGTATCCTGGTTACTGCCAAGTATTTTCCATACTCACCTCTAAATCCTCATTCTGTGGTTCCTTTTCATTTATTTCATGCTGTTTGTCCCTTATTTGTGTGAATAGGGTCTTAAATAGGTATATGTATGTCCAGTAGGGAGTTATGTAGGTTGTTTTCTGAGGTAGGGTGGGTTAGGGTCCATAAGCACCTGTCAAGGAGGCATTTTCCAAATTTCTGGACAAGCCCAGTTTCCTGACATGCTTTTGGCTCTATTACATCGGATATTGGAGGGATTACTGTATACAGTATTTCCTCATATTTTGACGCATTTTACTTCGACGCCTTGTTTTTCGTGCTAGAAAAAAGTTTCTGAGTTTTTTTGCACTGCTAGTTTCCCCACACTTCAACGCTCCCAGCCGGCAGCCGTCACTCAGCAGACGATGCGTACAGATGGCCAGTCTGGGCATTGTCCATTTTTCTATGCAACGGTTTTCCATGAACTTTATACAGCTGGTCCAGTGGGGCAATAGACACACGTGAGTTTTTTATTGTTTGTGATCGTAACGTACGATTTTCAGCCGTGTTGTTAATACACAGCAGGTCCTTCGGGGCAGTAGACACACGTGAGTTTGTTATTGTTTGTGATCGTCATGTACGATCTTCAGCCGTGTTGTGAATACACAGCAGGTCCAGTCGGGCAGTAGACACATGTGAGTTTGTTATTATTTATGATCGTAACATACAATCTTCAGCCATGTCGTGCTACTATTTCTTAATGAAGAATCGTTACATGTTTCTCGTAACACTATTTATTTTTGTTTTGATGGACAGATACATGAAATGAATGTAAAATAAAGCTTATCGATATTTAAGGAAGGAAAGAATAATAACCATCTCAATACAGAGATGGTAGACTCAGCCCACCAATTTTTTATTCTATTTGACTATATTACAGTCTCTCTTCCTTGTAGTGGTGAGTAAAGTAATGTTGTTATAATTTCTCCATTCCTTTTAGTGACAAAGAGGGCATATAAAATGACTGGGGTTTAGTTGACCTACTTTGATGTCGAAAATTGAATAATGTGGTGAAAAGTGGCAGTTTTTCCTTGGTTAGTGACATCAGGAACCAGCCCATCCACCCTCAACACACCTTCACTTGCCACTCAAGCCAGTCTTTACTTTTTTTCTGGTAAGGATTTTTGGTGTTGCAGCTCTTTATACTGTAACAGTTTTAATGTCTTTTCAGGTACATATTTTTTGTGTTATGCAGTTTTAGCACTAGTAAACACTCTTCATTTAATTTTGGGTAGGGCCTGTTAGGTGTTATAGTACTTTCTGATAAGGTAGGTACATACATGTCCCACCGGAATGCTCCTCTATTTTTCTCGTTGATTCTTAACTTCACACTTTGACGTTTCACGTTTCGTGAGGTTTTGGCAGAACATCCAGCCTGCGAAAAATGAGCAAATACTGTTTATATATAGTGTGTGTGTGTGTATATATATATATATATATATAATATACAGGGTGATTTACAAGTTTTTCCGGAAACTCTGAGAAATGCAAGTTTATGCAATTCTAAGCATAAAATACTCTGAAAGTATAGGTGTTTAATGTAATGGTTTATAAGTGGGGAAATTTTCAGATCTGACAGACATGTCAGTGGGAGACGGCCAGGCTGGCGGCAACCATGCTGTGTTGCCAAGTTACTCAGTTTTCTTTTAAGTTTTACACGTTGTTCGCATTCTGAATTAAACTGTTCTTTCATGAGTCATCAGGTATCACAGTGTGTATGTGGACCAGCCGAGTGACGATGAGAGGCAGTGGCGAGGCACTGAGGTACTGTACACCCACCACACCAGCCAAACCGCCACACACAACTGTTATTGTACAGCAAATTTTCTCTGGTTTTGACTTTTTTTCCACACCATCCATGAGGTAAAAGTCTAGGCATATTCTTTTTATATAGGTTTCCCCAGGAGGCCTAATTCTCTCTGAAAGTTCTGAGATGTTGATAATGAATGAATACAGTTGAACAAACTTACAAAATTAATGAAGTTCAAAGTGACCGCCATCAGCTGCTGTGCACATCCTTGCACGATCCAACAGACTGCATAGCCTTCCTCAGAACTGCTGGGTTGTTCCTAATAATCTTTGCTGTTTCCTTGATTTGATGGAGGAGTTCTTCTCTGCTGTTTATCTTTTTCTTGTATGCCAGTGACTTCATGTGTTCCCAGAGGTGAAAGTCCAGTGGTGTTAAATCTGGGGATCTTGAGGGCCATGGGTGAGGTCCACCATGGCCTATCCATCGATCTGGGAATTCTTGATTGCGGTATTCAGTCACTTGTCTGCTGTAATGTGGAGGTGCCCCATCTTGTTGAAAAATGATACGTCGCCGTGTCTTCAGAGGCACATCTTAAAATAACAAGGGAAGTTCATTTCTGAGAAGATTAACGTAGACATCTCCTGTAAGCTTCCCTTCAAAGATATGAGGTCCAGTCAGCTGGTTGTCAATCATACCGCACCACACATTAACTGAAAATCGGTGTTGAAAGTTTGGTTCAACTGTTTCCTTGGGATTTTCTTTCGACCACCAATGTGCATTACGAGTATTATGTGATCCACTGCGGGTAAGTATGGCTTCAGCAGTGTATAAAATGTACTTGCACAGCTGAGGATGATCTAGCCAAGTACGGAAATCCAGCCGTTGAGCAGAATCCCCAGGTTGTAGATGCTGAACTTGTATGTGATATGGGTGCAGACCTTCTCGCTTTAATGTTCTCCATACCTTCGCGTGTGGAACACTGAGATGGGATGAAATTCTTCTTGTACTGATGCTAGGGCTGCGATGTGCCATTCCTACGATGCGTCGTACCTCATCTTGCCTCCCCATGTGTTCAGCTGTGGCTCCAGCTCCAGGAAAGCAACCTTTGTCCCGGAGGTGCTGGTAGACATGGTAAAACACTTTTGCATCAGGGCTCCTGTTTGGATATTTCCGTCTGTATTCTCTTGCTGATGCTTCAGCGTTGCCATTGCAGAACCCATAGATAAAAACCATATCTGCATACTTCACATTTGTAAAAGTGAATGGCACTGAAGTGAAATGTGGGTGAAACCATCCCTGGAATAACTAGCCCTTCCACACTTGCCTAGCCCTTGGCAGGAACTGTCACTTTGAGCTCTGAGGTACCTCATCTCGTATCACTGGTATGCCATGTTTACTCCTTCAGTAGTAGATTTATTTGTCACTTTAAAGTGACATACTTTTCTGTGTAGAACAGTTACTTACATGATGATTAATGAAAGAACAGTTTAATTCAGAATGAGAACAACGTGTAAAATTTAAAAGAAAACTGAGTAACTTGGCAACACAGCAAGGCCTTCCAACCCGGCCATCTCCCGCTGACATGTCTGTCATTTTTTAAAATTTCCCCACTTATTAACCATTACACTAAACACCTACACTTACTGAGTACTGTATTTTATGCTTAGAATTGCATAAGCTTGCATTTCTCAGAGTTTCCGGAAAACTCGTGAATCACCTCGTGTGTGTGTGTATATATATATATATATAAAATATACAATATATATATATATATATATATATATATATATATTTTATATTTTATATACTGTATATATTATATACTGTATATATATATATATATATACAGTATATATATATATCAATCAATCAATCAGTCATTTCCTGTAGCACCCTCGGGGATGCATAGGGCCTCGATGAACTCACACCACCACATCCTATCTTGTGCTAACTCCTCAAGATCTCCCCAACACTCATCTCCAGCTTCCCGTCTGATTGTCCTCACCCACGTCTCTTTTGGCCTTCCTCTACCTCTCCTACCAAGTGCCGCCCACCCTGGTGTACCTCGTACTATTCCCTGTCTCCTATACACATGTCCTAGCCACTTCCATCATGAGAACCTAACATATTCATCGACCGGCTGCACTCCCGTTATTTCTCTAATTCTACTACAGTAATCACTCTAATATCCGGACGCCCAATATCCGAACATCCCCACTATCCGGACATAAGAATGTTTCATACTGTACTTTTTTTCCATACTATACTTACCTCATTTCACTCTTTAATGTCCTTTATTGGTGTGAATAGGGTGTTAGGAGCTATGCATGTGCAGTAGGAAGGTGTTTTTCTGAGTTAGGCTAGGTTAGGGTCTATAAGTACCAGTCCAGGAGCCAGTCACCAGAATGTTTATTATTGTGTGAACCTACTTCTAAACCCTCATTTTATGTTTCTTTTGCATTTATTTCAGTCATTTATGTGCCTTATTGGTGTGATTTGGGTCTTAAATAGGTGCTATGCATGTCCAGAGGGAGTTGTATAGGTGTTTCTCTGAGTTAGGGTCCATAAGTACAAGTCCATAAGCTGGGGCCCAATATCCGGACAGAACCAATATCCGGACCTACCTATGGCTCTATTACGTCGGATATTGGAGTGATTACTGTATTTGGTATCCATCCCCACCACTTAACTCCTAATATTCTTCTAAGTGCTTTGTTTTCAAACACCAAGAATTTATTTTCCATAGTCACTCTGCTGTACCAAGACTCGTG
Source organism: Coenobita brevimanus (assembly GCF_032717465.1). Taxonomy (NCBI): domain Eukaryota; kingdom Metazoa; phylum Arthropoda; class Malacostraca; order Decapoda; family Coenobitidae; genus Coenobita; species Coenobita brevimanus. Next base: position 28,625,884 of record NC_137046.1, read on the forward strand.
TCCATAAATTAAGATACAATAATCCCTCTAATATCCGAACGCCCAATATCCGAACATCCCCACTAACCGGACATAATCCTCCTGGGATCCAATATTCCCAAAATAGGCCAAAAACCGCAAAAAATTCGAAAAAATCTGACTTTTTTTCCCTCCCATAATTTGAAATTCCCGCCTGGCGCCGAACAGCTGTTACACCATGGTCCCTTCACCCCTTCCTTCCTCCCCCTCCCCCCTCCCCTGTCAGGTTGCCATTTGGTATTTTTCATTACCAAGTGTGGGCCAATTTGGTAATGAAAAATTCGTTTGGTAATGAATTAGAATAATGCATTACCAAATGGATTTTTCACATGTATGAGGATACACAGGATGGAGATGGTGGATTGTTTGCTCTCTCTGATTAATCTGCTACCCTACATAGTGTGAAAATAATCAACATGGTGTTAGTTATAAGGAGAGTGATTACATGTATTTCCACTTATATATATAATTAGTGAAGAATATATGCTAGCTTTACGAATTTGGTAATGAAAAGTTATATTTGACAATGAAAGTTGAGGAGATTGGTAATGTGGCTGTTGCGATCTGGCAACTCTGTTACCCCACCAACGTCAACAGTCACAGCTTAACTCCGATGGAGAGCAGATACTCATAACAGTGCAAGCCACAGGTGCTTGTTTTTTGTGAATAAACAGTGAATAAACTGCAATACCTTGCCACTAGAACACACAGGAATTTACAGTGTTGTGCAGTGTTAAGAAATTAGAATTTAGAGTGCAGAGGATTAACTGTGGACTGCAAACTGGCGGTTGAAACCAGTCCAGGAGCAAGGGACTTGTAAGTACCCAGAATGTTTAATATTGTATAAACTCACCTCTAAAACCTTATTTTATGGTTCTTTTGCATTTATTTCAGTCTTTTATGTCCCTTATTGGTGTGATTTGGGTCTTAAATAGGTGCAATGCATGTCCAGAGGGAGTTGTATAGGTGTTTTTCAGAGTTAGGGTCCATAAGTACAAGTCCATAAGCTGGGGCCCAATATCCGGACAGGACCACTATCCGGACCTGCCTATGGCTCTATTACGTCGGATATTGGAGGGATTACTGTACTCCTAACCATTACCTTATAAAGTTTGATTTTTGTATGCACAGAAAAATTGTTATTATTCCAAATATTTTTAAGCATTCCCATTGCCTGATTAGCCTTCTTTAACCTTTCCTCGAATTCAGAGTTCAAAGAACCATCCTTGGCTAAATAAGTACCTAAATATTTAAACCTAAACTTGCTTTACAACCATACCTCCAATTACACATTCCTGCGCATTTTCCATATTCATATTGATTATTTCAGTTTTTCCACAATTAATAACCAAACCCACCTTGCGACCTTCACTCACCAAACAGTCCAACACTCTCTGCATCTCTTCTGGCCCATCACAAATCAAAACTATATCATCTGCATAATCTAAATCCAAAAGTTTCCTGTTCTCTCCTCAAAGTATACCTGCACCGGTTTCTGTTCCAACGCGTTTCATAATGTAATCAATGACCAATATAAATAGTAAAGGCGATAGAACACCACCTTGAATTACTCCGGACCTGACTTCAAACGAATCACTCAGACAACCATCAACCATCACTTTACAAAATGTGTCCTCATGCATGTTCATAATGACCCTCACAAACTCCTCTGGTATTCCATAATGTCTCATGATCTTCCCCATAGTCTCTCTCGAAACACTATCAAAAGCCTTTTCAAAATCAACAAAACAAAGACTTAACGGTACTCGCATTTCATTAACTTGCTGCATCAAATGCCTAACTATAAAGATCTGATCATTGCAACCATGTCCCTTTCTAAAACCAGCCTGTTCATCCCTCAGAATACCCTCAACCACCGACTCCAACCTATTTAACAACACTCTACTGAAAACTTTCAAAGCTATCGGTGACAAAGAGATTCCCCTCCAATTACCACATTCACTCAGGTCTCCCTTCTTCGGAACTTTAACAATTACACCATTCTTCCAAACTGATGGTAGTAACCCCGTAACCCATATCTTATTGAATAGCTTGGTCAAGATCATTATTAATCTATCCCCCTCCACTTTAAACATTTCCGGAAATAAACCATCCTCCCCTGGTACCTTATTATTCTTTAACTGTTTTACTGCTTTCTCCACTTCTGCAAGCCTCAACTCTCCTGTTTCTATATTTAAATCTTCCTGAGCAGACGGTATATCCTCTTCTGGTGGTATTGGTCTATTAAGAACTGTCTCAAAATGCTCTTTCCATCTATTTTTAATATCTCCATCTTTGGTCAATAAATTTCCTTCCCTGTCTCTAACTGGTATTTCCTTGCGTTTACCTGCATTACCACTCAGTTCTCTAATCGATTCATATGCTTTTCTTTGACTCTGTCCATCATTTTTGTTTATTAAGATTTCAGTCTCTGCAACCTTTTCATCCACACATCTTCTTTTATCTCTCCTAGCTAACCTTCTTACTTCTGAATTCAAACTCCAGTACGCAGCTCTTGCTAATTCAATCTCTCGTTCATCAACGCATTGCATCTCACTCCTCAATTTAGCCTCACCTCTCTTTTTTTATCATATCCCACATTTCCTCTGATATCCATTTCTTTCTCCTGATTCTATGTCTCCTTCCAATCGTACATTCAGCAGTCTCATGCAAAACTTTGTTCACATCCTCCCACGTCTCATCTACACTTCTCTCCCCCTCTTCCAATATATATATATATATATAATATACAATATATATATATATACTGTATATATATATATATAAAAACCGACACACACACACACACACACACACACAGTAAAATCTCACTATAATGGACTAATTTGGGCCCAAGCCATTCCAGATAAACGAAATTCCGATAAAAGCAACATCCGGACTTCCCCCTACTAACTGGGACTTTTTCCGATAAATCAGTAATTAGTCCAGATCGCACCAATGGTTTTTAAACCGTTTTCACTACCATTGCACTACTATTTCAGCATTTTTACACTGAGTGACAAGCCAAATGGTTTCCTGTACAACAGAAAACCTTTTGCTACTCTGGGTGGTAACCATATAACCAAATTATGGCGCCTGGTGGTTTAGTGGGTAATTAAGGTGCTTCAATTGGATTGAGCGTATGCAGATTTATATCCAAGGGATGGTTGGGGTTATTGCTCATGTAATGCCACTCAGGGATGCATGAGGCTGGTCACTTTCATCTTAAATGTCAGGACCAAGTTGCCTGGCCCTGGGCTCTTACGCTTCTTGTGGGCAAAACAGGATTAGATGATGATGATGATTAAAACAACCTGAAACTCAAGTGCAAGTCAGGTGAAAGTTAAAATGATTTTGACTGCTAAGTTTTCACAAAAGCACAGTACTGGATGTTTTTTTCCACAGGTGCTGACAGCCATGACTGCACCCTCGACACAGTTGGTTGCAGCCACTACTGATGCTACACTAAAGTTTATTGACCTCCGCACCTGCAGCTACACACATGAGTTTAAGGTATTCATATCCCAACCCCAGGAGGGGTACAGGCAGATTTTCTTTTTCTTTTTTTTTTTTCTTTTCTTTTTTTTTCACTCCTTAAGTTGCTTGTTTGGCACATAAAGAAATCAGCAGTGCTACCTCAAACATCCTATGCTGGATAACAATCTGAACTGAGGAGAGAGGTACTGAAACCTCATTTGCATCTACTTATATCTCTTGGTACCTTTTTTTTCACTTGTGTTGCAGTCATCCCTCATTTCTGACAGAGGTTAGGGAACCAGAATGCCAGCAATCAGCTAATGTGTGTAACCCCACCTGCTTAGGCCCACAGTCATAATTTAATTGTTGTACATGATGACCTAAAAATTCTGTGCAACAACAGATGCCAGAATCTAGTAGTTTAAAGTGTATTCTGAGGTGATTTAATAACACAGTGTAGTAATATACTCTAGCTAAAATATAGCTAGAAAAGTTGGCTTGATTTAAATTAAGTGATTTAAAATCATGATACAAAACAGTTTAAATCAGCAGTTTTTGACACATAAAATGTTATATAAATGTCAGAAGTGCATAATTTCACAAGCAGTATAATTTATTTACTCATATTTTGTCTCCCCCACCCAAAAACCACTGCTGGGAGGAAAAATTGTAATTAATGATAGGGTACAGGGCTTCATGGTTCCAAGTCTTCCACTTCCACCCAATAGAGAGAGGCTCTGTGGTTCCCAATCTGCTGCTTCCACCCAGCAGAGAGGGGCCTGAACCTGGGAGTGTCCCCTATGAAGCTGCCTGATCATTGGGTGTATAATGGTAGGGCAATTACAAAACCAAGACATGCTTGGAGGGTGTCCTTCAAGCTGTTCTGGCAGGGTGTCCCAAGGCCACTGGCTGCAGCTGGTAGGCTGTGTGTCACTGATGCCCTGCCTGGATTTGGGACTGTGCAGGTGGGCAGGGCCTGTGGTCCATCTTCTCCTTTATTTACCATCAACATGACAAAAATGAAACAAAGCAAAAGCAAGCCCATGAAAACCAAATCACCAAAGGGATTCAGAGTTGGAGTGTGAAATGTGGGTAGGTTGAAGAGTAGAGGTGGGGAAGTGGTGGAGACTGAGTAGGAAGCAGGCAGGTATATGTTGCTTACAGGAAGTTAGGTTCAGGGGAGGGTGGGTCAGCTAGGATAATTGTTGGCAAGGGCCATAGGTACAGTGGCCTTGCATCCAACATGCATTTCTTTAGTACTAATCACCTTTAATATGGTCGACATTCAAAATATTTAGTGAAAAAAAAAGATATTTGTTTAGTATGGAATAATGACCAAATCTGAGGAGTTTGGGGGGGTCCGTTATTCTGGGAAGTCCCAGGAGATGAGCTGCAGCCAATAAGAACCTGAGCTGAATGTGAGAAATGCATCAACTAGTCAAAACACTCATTTGTGTGTAATGTCATGGAGCATCAGTCTCCCTGTGCTTTCTGGCATGTTGGGACATACTGGAGGGGAGCTCACATCATTTCATATCGTAGCTTTTGTAAAGGCTTCAGCATGCTTGCATGCATCAGCCATGGTGCCTCTTGACACTGCACAGTCTCTGGCAACTTTCCTATTCAGTCCTTTATCCCTGAGGTTACATTCTGTTATCTGTCCCAGATCTTTTTCAGTCTCCTTCGCAGTACAACCCCAGACTTTCACACTTCTCATCTTCCTCACCTAATTGTCATCGTCCATCCTCTCATCAGGCGCAAACCATCTCAGTCTACCCCTCCTCATCCTCACAGCAACAATATATTCTAGTCCCATCTATCCTCTCAACTTCTCAATCATAATCCTAGCCTCCCAGGCCTTACATTCAAGGATGCCCTACAACTAATCAATGTTATTTCTTTATGTTTCAGCCTATGATTATCCTCTTTCTTTACTTCTCAGCTCTCACTACCATACAACATTTCACTCCTAACACATATCACATACAAAGATCCCTTAGCATGGAGGGAGAGCCCTTTCAGTGTTAGGAGACGCAACAGCTCCCTGAACTTCCTCCTGTCTCTCCATACCCTAGTCACAGAGCTAATTCCAGCCACACCTCCAGCATGACATGCTCCCCAAATAGCAAAACTTCACACACACGAGAAACTCTCCAGCAAGATCAATCCTTTCACCCCAGATAATCGCTGCTTGCTCTTTGACACACTGCATGCTCAAAATCAGCATTATTTCCAAGTCTTCTATTAATATCAATTTTATACATCTCTTCTGCACCCACCTGTCACAAATACGACACAAGATGAAATTACTTCCCATACCCTTGTGGCAAACTGCACATGGCCACACTCCACCTGCTGTGACAGAACCACCACCAGCCTTAGATATAATCACTTTTGTATTATTTGCATTTACTCTCAAACCCTTGTGCCCCATTCCATCTCTCCATTTCATAAATCTTTCCTCAACCTCCCTTTCATTCTCTGCAGTCAACACCAAGTCATCCACATACAACATCTCCCATAGGAGTCCATTCCTGAAGTCTCGTGAGAGAGCATCAAGCACCGTGACAAACAGTAAGGGGCTCAAGACTAACCCCTGATGCATGCCACCATTCACAGAAAACTCATCACACAAATCACAGTTCACTCTCACCTGGATGCAAGCACCCTTATACAGTATAATCCCAATTATCCAGTTATCAGGCACCTGGAATTATCAGACAAACGGGAAATTCATGGACTGACGAGTGTATAAATAATATAAGTGTGTGCCATTTTCATTGGCCACCCCAGAGCGGGTTAGTCACGTGAGACTGGGTGAAGTAGGGGGATGTGACGTGAAGGCATTTCCAGTTCAGGTCGTTTCCTAGTTCATCCCCTTTCCAGCCCTCCTCCTCCCCTTCCCCCTCCTCTAGTTTTAGTCACCCTACATACGTCCACAAATTATCAGTCAGCTTTCCACCATCAGTCAGTAAACAAGCACTCTCTCTGTTTTGCTATCTCATGTTGTCATGTCCTGATTAGTGATTTGTACTCTGATGCCTAAAGTGCAAACAAATCTTAACACATTGTGGTCACCTTGAAACAAAAGCTGTACAAATGCAAGTCTTCAAAATGGTGAACATTGTAAGAAAATGATGACAGTATTTAATGTAGGAAATTCCACGAGTTTTGATATGAAATCCCAGGGACCCAAGCTATTTGTGTGTGTGTATTTATCTATTTGTAGTATACAGGAATTGAGCAATGCTCGTGTTGTCCTGTCTCTATATCCACATTTATCAAGTCTACCTTTACACACATAAATGTTTTTCTCCTACACCACCTTTTCATCTAAGTCGTTCCAAATACTTATGTATTTACCTAATATACCTAATTGTGATATACACGAAATGTGCTGTGCTCGTGGGTTTCCGTCGCTGTTTCTCAATAAGTCAGATTTAGCTTTAAACTCGTTTAAGTTTTTAGACTGAACGATCTCTTTGTCCAGGCTATTCCATAAGTCTGTACTTCTATAAGGAAAGCTATATTTCTTGATATCCTTCAAGCAGCTTGACTTTTTCAATTTCATTCCATGTCCTCTTGTTGCTCTCTTATCCCATAAAAACAGATCTTCTTTGTCAATTTTATCTACTCCCACCATGGTCCTGAACACTGCAATCATGTCTCCCCTCTTTCTCCTTTCCTCTAACGAAGGCAAATCCAGCTTTTCCAGCCTCTCTCTGTATGACAGATCTGCCAGACTGGGAACCAGTGTGTGTGTGTGTGTGTGTTCTTACCTAATTGTTCTTACCTAATTGTATCTTTACAGGAATGAGTCAAGCTCGTACTGTCCCATGTCTTAAACCATATTTATCGTACATATCTTTAAATTTGTGAATTGTTTTGGCACACACTATTTCATTCGGTAGTGCATTCCATTGATCAATTGCTCTGTCTTTATCACCTCTCTTCTTATGCACTTTTTTGCAGTGTCCTCTTGCTGATGCTTCTCCATATGTTAAGTAATCATTTATGTCTATTTTCTCCTTTCCTGATATGCACTTATATAGCATTATCATGTCACCTCTTTTCCTTCTCTCCTGTAGTGTTGGTAGATTCAGTTTATTTAGTCTTTCTTCGTAGCTTAGGTCCCTTAAGCTTGGTATCCATCTTGTAGCGGCCCTTTGAACTTTTTCAATCTTGTCTATATGCTTTTTGAGATGAGGACTCCAGACTACTGATGCATATTCCAGGGTTGGTCTAATGAATGATGTTATTATCCTTCTTAGCATGTCTTCATTTATGTATGTGAATGCTATTCTCATATTTGCAAGCAGTGTATACATGTTCCGTACCTTCTCGCTGATGTGGTCAGCCGGAGATAGTCTGTTATTGATAATCACACCTAGGTCTTTCTCACATTCTGATGTGTATAGGGTTTTATTTCCTAACTTATAATCCCAATCAGGTCTTTTTCCACTTTTACCAAACTTGATTACATGACACTTGTCCACATTGAATTCCATTTGCCATGTACTACTCCATTCATGAAGTTTATTTAATTCTTCTTGTAGCTCGTTACAAGAGTCTGTGTTAGTAATTCTTCTTTGTATTTTTGCATCATCTGCAAACATATTCAGATAGCTCTCATTTCCAGTGTTACTGTTTATATCATTTATATACACTAAAAACATGATTGGTGCCAGCACTGAACCCTGTGGTACTCCACTAGTCACTTCTTTCCATGATGAGTAGTTTCCTCTTAGTACTGTCCTCATTTCTCTTTTTATGAGAAAGTCTTGCATCCAACAAAACAGTTTGCCTCGAATTCCTCCTTGATGGTACAGTTTCCATAAAAGTCTTTGGTGTGGTACTGTGTCAAAAGCTTTCTTGCAATCTAAATAGATACTGTCCACCCATCCTTCCCTTTCCTGTATTGTGTTTGTTACTCTGTCATAGTAGCTCAACAGATTAGTAACACATGATTTTCCTTTTCTGAAACCAAACTGTCTTTCTGTTATCATACTGTGTTCTTCTAGATGGTTTACCCAAGCTTTTCTTATAAGTTTTTCTAGTACCTTGCTTACAACACTGGTCAGTGATACTGGTCGGTAGTTGAGTGGATTTTGTCTATTTCCTTTCTTGAATAAGGGGACAATATTTGCTTTTTTCCAAATATCAGGTAGTTTATCTTGACTCAAAGGTTTCTTGAAAATTAAAAATAATGGTTTACTTAACTCCTTTGCACATTCTCGTAATACCCAACATGAAATTTCATCAGGACCACTTGTTTTTCCTCTGTCTAATCTACTTAACTCCTCCTGTATTACTTTTTCTGCTATTTGTATATCTGGTAGTATGTGTGGACATGCGTGTTCCACATAGTCCCTCTCAAAATTTTTTTCTTCTGTAAAAACTAATTGGAAATTCTTATTTAGTGCTTCACAGATATCTTTCTCTTGTGTATAAGTGATTCCCTCGTCCATAATGGATTGTATTATATCTTTTACTTTAGTTTTGCTTCTGATATAGCTGTAAAACAGCTTTGGTTGATCACTACTTTTATTTATTATATCCTCCTCAAACTGTTTTTGGGCTTCCCTCCTTATTCTTGTATAGTCGTTTCTTGCCTGTTTGTAATTATTAGACGCCCTTTCACTATTGTGTCTTCTGTATCTATTCCACAACAAATCTCTTCTTTCTTTTGATTTTTTACATTCTGTATTGAACCATTTCTGTATTTTCTTATCTGCTTCTTTGTGCTGTGGGATGTACTTCTGGACTCCTATTTCATAAAATTCACAAAAATTTTTATATACAGCATTTAAATCTTGTCCTCTAAGCTCATTTTCCCAATCAACTTCTAAGAAATACTTCTTTAGGTCTTGATAATTTCCCTTTTTATAGTTTAGGCTCTTTTTGTAACTATCATTGTTGTTTACTATGTCATATGCTATCCTGAAGTTATAATTTAGTACTGCATGATCGCTTTTGCCGAGTGGAGGGTGATATATTAAACTATCAATATCATTTTCTTGCCTTGTAAATATTAGATCTAGCACTGAAGGTACATCAAGTCCTCTTTTTCTGGTGGTTTCCCTCACATGTTGCGTTAAGAAAAACTCTTGTACAAGATCCAGGAGCTTTTGGTCCCAACAGCTTTCTTGGGTATTTAAATATCTAGAGTATTCCAATTTATATTTGTATTGAAGTCCCCAGTTAGTATAATTCTTTCCGATTTCTCTTCCATTTTATGTAGCAATGAATTGTACTCTCTGCCAGGTCCTCATATTCGTCTTTTTCCCATGTGTTTGATCTGGATGGCATGTACAAATTGGCTACAATTACTTTACCTTCAGATGTGTCGATCTCTACTGCAATCAGTTCTACTTGTGATGGTATATCTAGTTTTATTTCCTTGACTTTTAGATTTTTCTTAGTTAATATTATAATTCCTCCTCCTTTTTTTAAATATCTGTCTCTTCTCTATATATTGTATTCCTCTAAGTTTAGTATGTCGTTTGATATCCTTGGTATTAATTTTGTTTCAGTTAGGCATATTATTTGTGGTTCATTTTCTCTGACATATCTAGTAATTTAGATACCATTCCATCCACATTTGAGTACATCAACTTTATCATCTTGTTTATATACTTGTCATGACATGGTTCCACTACCTTCCTCCTTTTTCTTCCATCCTGTTTGTGTACCACTTTCTTACCTGCAATCCTGTTACTTTGTAAAAAAATTTCTTCTTCTCCTCTTCTGATCTTCCCTCATTTTTTGTTTTTGCTTCCTCTCTTTTCTCTTTCAGTAATTCCAGTTCCTCTTGTGTTAGGCATCTTTTTATCCATACATTTTTGAACTCCTCTTTTTCCTTAAGATTCTTTGCATTTTTTAGTATCTCTTCCACAGTGTTTACACTCTGTAAAGTCACCTTTAGAGGTCTTGTCTTGCTTTTCTCGTATTTCCCTAACCTTCTGTGTTCCTCTATGTGTTTACTACAGATTTCCTCTGATACTTCTTTCAGTAAGCTCATTACATTTGCCATCTCCTTTTTGTCTCTTGTGATCTTGTTTTTAACTTCTTCCTCTTCTATACCAGTGATTACTATTGATTTGTTTATATCTACTGAATCTCTGACTAACTTTGGATTGTTTTGATTATTCTTTTCACCTCCTTCTTAATGCTTTTTTCCTCCACCCTTGTTTCTAAGTCTGTCTTTACTTTCACCATTTCAGCATACGTGGTTTCTGCATCATTTTTGTAGCTTTGCACAGCTTCATTCACTTGTGTTATCTTGTCCTCAATATCACTGCTCTGGTCAATAAGACTGCTAACTTGCCTAATTGTCTCTGTGTCATTTTTGAACTCTTCCATAACACTCTCGTGATTGACTACTGTACTTGCCATTTCACTCATTTTCTTCCTAAGTGTACTCAATTCCACTGTTAGTTCACTGATGGTTGTGTCTTTCTTATTTGCCTCCTTTCCTAGTTTTTCTATTTCTTCCTTTTGCAAATGCATCTGCTTCTTTATTTCATCAATTTCATTTTTGAAAGCCATTTCTAGTTTGTTTACATGTTCAGCCAGTCTATTGTGAGTCTCTACTTCAACCAGTTCTTGGTAGAAATCATCATTTTGCTTTTTACCTTTATCCCTTTTCTTTTCCAAATTTGTTTTACTGAAGTATGTATCCATTTTGCAATACTTAAAGTGCAAAGCATGTACTTACAATCTCCTTGTTGTTGTAGTCTAAACAAACCTCAGAGATGACTCAGTGTATTCTTTCGTCTTGGTTTTATTTCCTGTTTGAACAAGTCTTGTTTAAACTTATTTTTTTTTCCTTTTGATAATGAACAATCATTTAGTCTAACCTGGTACTGAGCTTGACTCATACAAAGATACTATTTAGGTAATGCCACTGGCCGTGATGATTTGGTACGGAGCGCCGGTGTCACACGTCCGCCTAGATTGAATCCCTGTGTGTGTGTGTGTGTGTGTGTGTGTGTGTGTGTGTGTGTGTGAAAAGCAAGATGAATAATTCCACTGAAAACAAAACAAAACAAACCAAAGGGAAATAGTCCAGTAATGGCAGAGTTCTCTGATCTAATTACCACACTGGATGCAAGGGCACCATATGAGCTATTTCGGTGTGAAAGTGTAGATGATATGGTGGTGTTGGCATGCTGGTCAAGAAGAAATGGGTGGAATATGTCATGAATGTGATGAGAGTACATGAAAGGATGGAGTGAAAATATTATTTGGAAAACTCATAGTTACAGTTTTACCATCATATGCCCCACACATTGGCTCGGATGTTGAAGAAAAAGGTTGATGCCAGGATGACATGTTATTTGTGGTTGGTGGTATAGGAGATGATGATACCATGGGTTTGGATGGAGATTTAAATGATCATGGGGTTGAAGCAAATTAAATAATTAAGAAATATGAAAGTTGTAGTATCATGGATTTAATGGTATTTCGTGCATTAGGAAACCTTCAGGAATGTACTGTTAATATTATGGTGTAACTTTAACTTTAGTTTGAAAATGAATGACAGTTTGTACTAAACTGAGACAGATTTTGGAGTACTATATAAGAAACAGGGAAGTGGGCATGGAAGTACAAAAGTCACTGCATGATAGTATTGTGATACCAACTCTAACATATGGAAGCAAAGTTTGGACCTTGTCAGAAGGACACAACAAGAGTGAATGTGAGTGAGATGGAGGGGGGAAGAGAGTGGAATATGCCGAGGATGTGATGGAGGGATGGAGTTGGGTATATGAGAGAGAGGGGTGTGAGCTGGGGAGAGGACAGTGAAATGGCAGGGGAGTGGGCAACATGGAGGCGATTTGTTTGTGGACAGCCTATACAGGATTAAGGTGTCTGACTATACAGTAGATAGATAGATAAACTTGATTATTGCTCATCAAACCAAGAATAATATATGATTTAACTTCATCTTCCAATCAGCAGTCTTCAGATTGAAGTAATTATTTAATTTCATCCTTTCAAATTGAAGTGAATGTTTCATTATACCAAAGGAAATTCAGTACATTGTAGTAGTTCTATAATTGGTCTGATTTGCCAATACCGATTTTTGCAGTCAATATTGGCATGTTGGTTTTGGAGAGAAGACATATTTACAGTATTTGCCTTTATTCAAGAAGTTCCTTCATTGTCTAGTCTGCTTCTGTGTGAAGTAGTGTTGTTGCCATGACACTGTTTTGCATCATAATAAGGAAATGTCTTACTAAAAACTATTAAAAGGTCAAACATGGCTTTCCGTACAACTAATCTTTCTGCTTACATTGTTAATCTTTTCTCTCTATTGAGCTCCTCTAGTAACAATCTTATAACTTTAACCTGTCTTGTCACTGCAGTGGGGCCTGTAGACCCTCCTAAGAAGTGGTAGCTATGGCACTTTGGAACTGCTGATTTGAAGGTCTTCAGGCAGTTCTATAGGTACTTTCATTTTCCTTGCCATAATTATTGCTTCTATGGCTGAGAACCATCTGAGTGTGGTTAGTGCATTACAAAGACAGTGTTCTTGGGCATGGAAGCATACATTCCTTCTTCTTGAGAGAGAGAGAGAGAGAGAGAGAAAGAAACTTGGTTTAATCATGCTTATTTTAGTTCTGTCCACAATAAGTAGAAGGCCTACAAAAGGTTCTGGTTTCAACCCATCCCTGAATCTCATCTCTTTTACATATCTGCCCAGCATCGTACCACATCTGCTCTTTGCTATAGTAAGAATAATTTATTGTGTACTAAGTGCTCTGAACTGTCTGACTCAAATTCTTCCTGCTCTGTCTGGCACTTTGACAAAACTCTTTCTAACCACTGTAAGTTATCCTCCTTCCTTCTTCTTTTCCATTGTAATGATTCTGTAGATGTTTTTCTGCTGAAAAGGCACAGCTCTTCACCCAGAGTTTCTCCTCCAGTTTCACCGTGGACAATTTCAGAGCTGTTCCTCCATCTCTTCACCCCTTTAACTTCCTCATGACTTATAATAGAATTTCATTAGCTGATGTACTTTCTGCCCCACTGGCCTCAATACTATCAAGGTGTATGGGCCTGATAGGGTCTCTCATGTTCTCAAGATTTGTGCTTCTATGCTTTGACCCTGCCTAGGTAAATTCTTTTTGCCCTATCTGTCGACTTGTACCTTTCCCTCTTGCCAGAGGTTTGCAGTCATTCAGATCATCCTGAAGAAGGGTGACCGTTCCCAGCCCTCTGGCTATCACTGAGATGCTGTAACATCCTCTGTTCCTAAATTTTTTCAAATCCATTATTAACCCCTACACCGCGGGCTTGTTTACCAATGACTTGCGTGTCCTGCTGGGTTATTTGGGCTCCGACAGACTCTCAAAAAATATTTGCCAAAAATCAGTTATTAGTCCTAGAATAATAAAATTACATATGCTTATGGCACATACCTTCAGCTTTCTCCTGGAATGATTGTTGAGCCTTCGTCGGTTACCGTAGGGCTTGTGGAGACCTCTGAAGTAGGGTAACGAAGTCTCCACTTTACACTTCCCGACAACCCGTAATATGATTACCACAGCCAGATACAAACACTATAAACACTATTCTACAATTTTCAAGTAGTTTGGGATCCATACTCAAAAAAAAAAACACTGTGAAAGCAATGGAAATTACGAGCGCGTCTCATCGTCGCACTGGCGCTAGTTCGCTCTTGGTACTCTATCATTTATTATTCATAAAACCCCTCACACTTTATATTTCTATTACTATATAACACTTATATATATCTACAGTCTTTATCCATAAGTTTCCTTCAGTAGTATTAGTTTATTGTCACTGTAGGGATTCAATTTCTTTCAGTAAAATACGTAGCATTCACTTTCTCGTCCTGTATACTAGCATTGAGAGTGAATGTCACTTTCATCTTCACTCTCATAACTCATAGCATTCAGACATGCTAGAGTGAAACTTTCACTTTCATTACTACTAGGGTATATACTCGTATTCTTATAATACTACTCATTTACATTTCTATTTACGTTCTCTATTTTATTTATGTTATTTACATTTCTATTTTATTTACACTGTGTTATGCACTGTCACTTGAAGTAACTTATAAAACTATTTTCCATTGTTCACATATATTTACATTCATTACTTTCACTTGCTGTTTACACATTATTTACACATTATTTACAATTCCACTTGCACTGTTTTACTCAATAGAAAGATCGTAGTTACTCTTTTATCAATTGTCAGCCCTTTACCTCTTTCCACACGAGGTTTAGTAGGGGGTAAAGGTCACAGGGCCCTTTGCATGTGGGTGAAAAAGTCCTTGAAGTCAGCAAGAAGAAACATACGTACCCTCACTTCAGAAGATGAGAGGAAACTGATAACAGAGGGCCGGGGTTGAGGCCTACTTAGGGGATATTCAGAGCTACCAATGTTAGCTCTTGAAACAGCTATGTCTAGCACTGAAATGATTGGCAGGAAATCTAGACAATACATTATAAATTAGGTAGTTCCAGGTGAATGTAAATATCACTTAGGCTTCTCCCTTCCCTCCTTACATGTGTATTTATTACGAAAATAGATTATACGGCATATTTCAAGGGGAAAAAAACAGCGAAAATTAGCGAACGATTGCACGTGAGGTGTTGTCAGGTGATAATTAGCCAATTCCAGGTGTATGGCACTCTCACTTACCTTATTTCTTTCTTGTATATATTATTTGGTATAAGAATAGGACATAGGGCTTATTTCAATGGATGAAATCAGTGAAAAATTCCAGGGAAGATTTACTTAGTGTAGCACGGCCGGGCAGGCGAGAGGATAGGGTAATGGAGGGGGGGTAGGGAGGGGAGTCAAGAATGGGGAGAAATGGCTAAATTGTCAACAATGGATGGGAGTACAGATGAGATTAGGAGTGCTGACTAGTGTTGGACATTGGCAGTACTGATAGATGATACAAGCCCCCACTTGGAAGCCCGGGTGAATTCAAAATAACACAGAATCACAAAAGCGACGCCCCGCGGTATGATCCCTTGCTCCCAAGCGTCACGAAAGTGACACCCCGCGGTTAAGGGGTTAACAAAAATTTTTAAGGTATCATTCCTACCATAACCTTTCTGGTCACCAGAATAGATTCTGCCAGGGATACTTCACAGGATATATTCTCACTTTCCTTTCAAATTCTGTATAATCTTCCTTTCAGGGGGTTTGGCAAATGCCTTGCCATTGTGCTTAACATCTCAAAGGATTTTATGATTGAGTCTGACATAAATTCTTAATTTTCAGACTCCCCCTTATGGTTTCTATCCCTGTATTTGTGCCTTCATCTCTAGCTTCTTTCTGGTCACTCTGTAGCCAGTGTTGTAGATGGCCATCAGTCTTCTCCCAGAGGTATAATAGAAGTGTTCTTCTGGGTTCTGTCCTGTCACTGACTCTCTTCCTTTTATTCATAAATTTCCTTCTAAGCTGCACAACTAACTCTGTCCACTCATAGCCTACACTGGAGACTGCACTCTTCATCAATCCATCTGGTTCTCATGGCATCCATCACTGCAGTTACTTCAGCAGTTATGGGATGCGGCTATGGTGCACCTAATTTCTGACTTGGTCAGTATCTCTGATTGGAATTAGGTAACTGTGTTTTATTTAATGCATCAAAAACTCACTTCCTGCATCATTTGACCTGCCAAAATCTTCCACAATGATATTCTTTAATATTCAGCAGCATCCAAATCAATTCTGCATCATTTCCCAACACTCTGTTGAATTCATTCTCTTGGTGCTTTTCTTGCAAAGATCATATTACCCCTCTAGCAAAATCTGCCTCCAAGAGATTAGGTGTGCCAAGCTGACTTCATGCCTTCTTTACCTGTGCACAGTGGTTAACTTTATACATGGGTTTTTATTTTTTATTCACCCCAGTGTCAAGTACAACTCGTGTGTGTGTATTTATGTATTTGTATTTACCTAATTGTAGTATACAGGAATTAAGCAATGCTCGTGTTGTCCTGTCACCATATCCACATTTATCTAGAGTTCTTTTACACACATAAATGTTTTTCACCTGCACCACCTGTTTCTCTAAGTTGTTCCAAATATTTATGTATTTACCTAATATACCTAATTGTGATTTACACGAAATGTGCTATGCTCGTGGGTTCCCATCGCTGCTTCACAGTAAGTCAGATTTAGCTTTAAGTTTTTAGACTGGACGATCTCTTTGTCCAGGCTATTCCACAGGTCTATACTTCTATGAGGAAAACTATATATCTTGATATCCTTCAGGCAGCCCGACTTCTTCAATATCATTCCGTGTCCTCTTGTTGCTCTCTTATCCCATACAAACAGATCTTCTCGGTCAGTTGTATCTACTCCTGTCATGGTCCTGAACACTGCAATCATGTCTCCCCTCTTTCTCCTTTCCTCTAAGGAAGGCAAATCCAGATTTTCCAGCCTCTCTCTGTATGACAGATCTGCCAAACTGGGGACATCTTGGTTGCTGTTCTTTGTATTCTCTCAATCTTGTTTATATCTTTCTTTTTGTGTGGGGACCACACTACCGCTGCATATTCTAACCTGGGATGGATCATGGCCATTATCAATTTTTTCATCATCTCTTCATCCATGTAATGAAATGCTACTCTTATGTTACTCAAGAGTTTATACGATTCTCTAAGTGTCTTGTTAATATATTTTTCAGGTGACAAACTGTATTGGACCAGCACTCCCAAATCTTTCTCTTCTCTCGTTTTTGTGATTAATTCATTACCCATCAAATAATTCAATGATGGCCTCCTGGTTCTTTTACCCATTTCCAATATTTTACATTTATTTACGTTTAATTTCATTTCCCACATCCGGCTTCAATCATGTATCCTGTCCAGATCCTCCTGCAGCATTTTACAATCCTCCTCAACCTCTACCTTCCTCACGACCTTTACATCATCAGCAAACAGACTTGCATGACTGTTCACTCCATTTACCATATCATTTACGCAAATCAGGAACATTACTGGCGCCAACACCGAGCCTTGAGGGACTCCACTTGTTACTTCCCTCCATCCAGACATCCTATCCTTTATTACTGTCTTCATTTGTCTGTCTCTCAGAAAGTCTCTCATCCATTCCAGGAGTTTCCCCTTCAGTCCTCCTACAGTATATAGTCTAGTTTCCACATTGGTCTCTTATGGGGTACCTTGTCGAAGGCCTTCTCTAAGTCTAAGTACACACAATCCACCCAACCGTCTCTCTCCTGTACCGCGTCAATCGCTCTTGAGTAAAAGCTCAACATATTGGAAACACATGACCTTCCACTTCTGAACCCAAACTGATATTCAGCCAAGATATTCATCTCTTCTAGATATTTTATCCATCTGTCTTTCAGGATTCTCTCATACAATTTTTGCAACCATGCTGGTTAGAGACACTGGTCTATAATTCAGGGGTTCTTCCCTGTTTCCTCCCTTATAAATTGGTACCACATTTGCCCTCTTCCATTCTTGTGGCACTTTCCCATCTTCCAGAGAACACACAATTAAACTGAGAATTTTATCCACCAGTTGTTCTCTGCATTCCTTCAGTACCCAATTAGAGATTCCATCTGGTCCTGGGGCTTTCCTTACATCTTGAGGTTCTAGTAATTTATACACTTCCTGTACCTCCACTTTTATATCTTTTATCACCGATACATTTCTAATCACTCCCTCCCCTTCCACAAACTCCTTTTCTTTAGTGAAACCCGATTGGAAACATTTGTTCATTATTTCAGCTTGCACGGCTGCATCGTTATAGACCTCTTCTTTTACTTTCAGATTGGTGATTCCTTCCTTTTGTTTCAGTTTGCCATTAACAAATCTATAAAACAGTTTGGGTTCATCTTTTCATTTGTGTATTATACCCTTTTTCAAAATTCCTTTCTTCTTCTCTACTTATCCTTGTGTATTCATTTCTAGTTCTTTTATATTCTTCCTTTGTTCTGTTGTTACCTCTCATTCTTCAGTTGTTCCACGCCTTATCTCTCTCTTTTTTTGCTATCATGCACCTTCTGTTAAACCACTCCTTTTTCCAGTTTTCTTTCCCCCTTAATCTTGGTACAAATTTTTCCACTTCCAAATTATAGAGGTCTAGAGAGATATCCCACTTCCTCTGTATCTCTCTTGTTTCTCTGAATTTTCTCCAATCCTCATTTTCGAAAAATTTTCTCAATCCTGTAAAATTTGCATTCCCAAAGTTGTATCTTCCCTGCCTATAAAGTTTGTCTCTTGGCTCGACATTCCTTATTATCATCTGGAACTCAATGACCACATGATCACTTTTTCCTATAGGACAGAAATATTTCAATGATTCTATTACTCTGGGTTCTTTGGTAAACAGTAAGTCTAACCTTGGTGGTGTGTCCTCACCTCTGAACCGTGTCTCTTCTTTGACCCATTGTGTCATCACATTATTCATTATTATATTTAATAATATAGTGTCCCACGAATCTTCGCTGCCACCTGAGTCCCATTCCTCCCAGTTCGCCTCTTTACAGTTGAAGTCACCCACCAAAATTATATTGCTGCCTTTCTCAATTATTTTTTGTAAATAACTAGCCATATCTGACAACATCTCCTGGTATTCGTCATCATTCCATGCTCTTGTCTTAGTGGGAACATACACTACTGCCATCTCTCTCTTAACATTCTCTCCAGTTTCTAATTTCATATTTATCACTTCAGCCCTGCCTTCTCCCATTTCCACGGTAACTACATTTATGTTGTTCTTCACTGCTATCATCACTCCTCCTCCCGTTTTTTCTTTTCTGTCTTTTCTCCACAGTTTGTATTTACCATCTCCCAAATGAACATCAATATCTTCTCTTAATTTGGTCTCTACAAAGCACATGACATCAGGTTCATGTTCTCTCAAGAAATCGTTAATTTCGAGCCTTGCTGATATTAAACCATCTACATTAGTATATATCACCTTCAAATTATTTTTGATGTTTTTTATACCCTCTTCTCTCCTACTCTCCTTCAGTACCACTTCCTCAATTTCTGATCTTTCACAGCCATCTCCCTTAGTTTCCTTTACTTCTATTTCCTTAAATACCATTTCCTTACTTTCATAACCATTACTCTCCAAAAAAAAGTATTACATTCTTCCTCTGTCCTCTTATCATTTTTTTCCTTTACTTCTTCCTTCAGTGATTTTAAAACTTCTCTTTCTTCTTCATTCAAATCTTTTCTTATTACAATATTTTCCATCCCTGCCTCTTTGTTTAATTTCCAGGTCACTTTAAGTATATCATTTACTACACCTTCTGATGTAAACTTGACTCTCATTGGTCTTGTTTCCCCTTTCTTATAAGGCCCTATCCTCCTTACTTCCTCAATTTCTTTTACCCACTTGTCTCCTTCGGGGTCAATCTTGCCTAATATTCCTCGCACCAGGTTCGTGTCTCTCTTGAGTCTCACGAACCTAACCTTTTCTTTCTCTTCCCTGTTTCCAAATATTACCACACATCTGTTCCTTTCTACAGTTTCTCTCACTATTTTCTCTTTTTTCTTCAGTATTTTCACTACATTTTCTTCCATTTTTTTTTCATGTTCATTTCCCTTTCTTCCTGGATGATTTCTCTTAAGATGACCACTTCTTTCTGTTCTTCTTCTACGTGTGCCCATTTTGCCTTCTGCTCTTCCAATACACTACTCACCTTCTCCGTTATATTAGTACTCTCTTCTAATTTCCTCCTCAATTAGACATTTTCCCGCTTCAAATTTCTAATTTCCTCATTCGCTATCTCATTGGACTGGATCTGACTCTGTATAGTAGTCTCTGTATTTTCAGACACGTCCTTTATCACTAGACACTCTACTTTCTTTTCAAGTTCACTAATCCTCATAATCAGTGTTTTAACCAGATCCATGACATTGTCATTTCTATCAAATCCTTGAAATTCGAGTCCCTCAATGTTTACATTTTCGGCCATGTTTGATATTGGTTAAAGTACCAAAACAGCTGCTACCGAAAAATACTACAAACATTCATGTATACTCTAGCCAATAAATCTTTACATTTTTGGTAGTCTATTAACTTTCATTATTTTAAATTTAAAACAAGACCTTAGGAGACAGGACAGACTAAATTCCTGAAAACTACTTAAGGTTCACAGCGATGTCTGGGACGTCTGCTCTCTCTGGCTGTTCGCTCTGTGTGTGTGTGTGTGTGTGTGTGTGTGTGTGTGTGTGTGTGTGTGTGTGTGTGTGTGTGTATTTACCTAGTTTTATTTACCTAGTTGTGATATACAGGAAATGTGCTAAGCTTGTGGGGTCCCATCTCTGTTTCTTCGTAAGTCAAATTTTGCTTTGAACTCATTAAAGTTTTTAGATTGGATGGTCTCTTTGTCCAGGCTATTCCACAGGTAAAAGCATCTATATTGAAAACTATATTTCTAGATATTTTTCAAGCAACTTGGCTTTTTCAGTTTCATTCCGTGTCCTCTTGTTACTTGTTACTCTCCCATCCCATACAGACGGATCTTCTCTGTGAAGTTTTTCTACGCCCATCCTGGTCTTGAACACTGCAATCATGTCGTCTCTCTCTCCTTTCATCTAAGGAAGGCAGGTCAAGTTTTTCCAGCCTTTCCCTGTACAATAGATCTGCCAGGCTAGGGTCAGTCCTGGTCGCTGTTCTTCATATTCTTTCGATCTTGTATATTGTCTTTCTTTTTATGTGGGGATCACACAAGTGATACATATTCCAACCTGGGGCAGATCATGGCTACTATCAATTTTTCATCATCTTCTCATCCATGTAATGAAATGCGTCTCTTATGTTAGTCAAGATTATACATCTCTCTAACTATCCTGTTAATATGTTTTTCAGGTGACAAATTGTTGTGGACCGGCATTCTCAAATCCTCTTCTCTTGCTTTTGTGATTGGTTCATTACCCATCAGATAATTCAGTGATGGTTTCTTTGTACTTTTACCCATTTCCAATATTTTACATTTTTTGGCATTGAATTTCATTTCCCACATCCAGCTCCAATCATGAATCCTATCCAGGTCCTCCTGCAGCATTTTACAGTTTTCCTTAACTTCTGCTCTCCTCATGACCTATGCATCGTCAGCAAACGGACTTGCATGACTGTTCAATCCATCTTCCATATCATTTACCTAAACCAGGAACGTTATGGGTGCTAACACCGAGCCCTGTGGGACTCCACTTGTTACTTCCCTCCATCCAGACATTGCTAACACTGAGCCCTGTGGGACTCCACTTGTTACTTCCCTCCATCCAGACATTGCTAACACCGAGCCCTGTGGGACTCCACTTGTTACTTCCCTCCATCCGGACATCTTGTCTTTTATTACTGTCCTCATTTGTCTCTCTCTCAAGAAGTCTCTCTTCCACTCCAAGAGGTCTCCCTTCAGTCCTCCTATATGCTCTAATTTCCACATTAGTCACTTGCAGGGCACCTTGTCAAAGGCTTTCTGATACTATCCATCCAACTATCTCTCTCCTGTAGCATGTCAGTCGCCCTTGAGTAGAAGCTCAAGAAGTTGGAAACACATAACCTTCCACGTCTGAATTCAAACTGGCCTTCTGCCAAAATGTCCATCTCCACCAGATATTTTATCCATCTGTCTTTCAGGATTCTCTCGCAAAGTTTTGCAACCATGCTGGTCAGGGACACTGGTCTGTAATTCAGGGGTTCTTCCATGTTTCCTCCCTTATAAATTTGGTGCCACATTGGTCCTCTTCCATTCCCGAGGCACTTTCCCTTCTTCCAGAGAACACACAATTAAACCGTGAATCTTATCTGCCAGTTGTTCTCTGCATTCCTTTAGTATCCAGTTAGAGATCCCATCTGGTCCTGGGGCCTTCCGCACATCTTAAGTTTCCAGCAATATGTATACTTCTTGCACTTCAACTTTTACATCTTTTAACACTACATTTCTAGTCACTCCCTCATCCTCCACAAAATCACTTTCTTTAGTGAAGATTGATTGGAAGCATTTGTTCATTATTGCAGCATACATAACCGCATATTTATAGACATTTCTTTCTACTTTCAGCTTATTGATTCCTTCCTTTTGTTCCAATTTGCTATTAACAAACCTGTAAAACAGTTTAGGCTCTTACATATGTCAGCAATACCTTTTTTGAAGTTTCTTTCTTTCAGTGGATGTTTTCTTGTATGTTCATTTCTATTCTTTTATATTTTTCCTTTGTTCTATCATTATATCTCTTTCTCCATTTGTTCCATGCCTTATCCCTTTCTTCTTTTGGTATCATACACCTTTTGTTGAACCAGTCATTTCCCCTGTTCTCTTTCCCACTAACTTTTGGCACATAATTTTCCATACCCTTATTATAGAAGTCTTGAAAGATATTCCACTTCTTCTGTATCTCTCTTGTTTCCAAGAAATCTTGCCAATCCACTTCTTCAAAAAATTTTCTGTCCTGTAACATTTGCTTTTCCAAAGTTGTATCTTCCATGCTTGTATAGCTCATCTCATGTCTCCCCATTTCCTTCTGTTGTTTGTTATTCTGTCAGTACATGAGCACTGTTTCCTATAGGACACAGATGTCTCAGAGATTCAGCTGCATCAGGTTCTTTGGTAAGAATTAAATCTAGTCTTACTGGTGTGTCTTCACCCCCAAATCTTGTCACTTCCTTGACCCACTGGGTCATTAAATTTTCTGTTGGCCAGTTTACCTCTCTACAACTGAAGTCACCCATCAGATTATGTTGTTGCTTTTCTCATTCATTTTCTGTAGGTGCCTAACCATTCCCTTTATCTCATGATATTCCTCCTCATTTGTTCCCTTTTGTGTGTGTGTGTGTGTGTGTGTGTGGACACCAGGCTGGTCAGTGTTTCCCGCGTATCCATTCTTTTACCGAACAAAATTCATTAAATGAACATAACGTTCAGCTAGCACAAGGTGGTTGTTAAAACCTAAATTCATTAAAAGAGGGTTCAGTATATCAAGCATTTACTGTACTGAGATATTTCAGGGTTATTGCTCATGTAATGCCACTCAGGGATGAGTGAGGCTGGTCACTCTCATCTTAAATGTCAGGACCAACTTGCCTATCCCTGGGTTGCTGCGCTTCTCATGGCGCGATGTAGGATTGGATGATGGATGGATGGCTTGGGAATATATATCTGATTTGCAGTCTTTCTGGTTTGAGTGAGATTCTGTTGTTTCTTTTAAATTGCTCTTCTGTAATGCTGGGTAGTTGAAGGTGGAGGAGATCTTATAAATGAGAAAGTTTTTATGTGTGGGTGTTAAATCTTTCAGGTCCAGTGATTCCAACCATGTTTGTGTGTTGAGTTCATGGTGAAACTAAACAGCTTACTGTGGTCAAGACTGTCAAATCCATTCAGTATCTTAATTTTGAATGAGCTGGCCCCATAGTCTATAAGATATTAATGAAAACAGTCCGAGAGCCCTCAGGCAGTCCAGATAACTCTGTCTCATGATGGACCAAATAAGCTTTGTAGCTCTAACCTGAACTCTTTCAAGTTGATCTATGTCTTTCCCAAAGGTATGTAACCAGAACTGCACAGCATATTCCAGAATTGGGCGTATTAAAGAGTTACAGAATCGACAAGTGCTCGTGGGCCCTTCGGGCCCCTTGCACTTGCTCCTGCGGAGGGCTCTTGCACTGCTGTAGCTATGGGCAAAAAATTCTACGAAGATCCTATACCGGGCGCCGAGAGCGGCATTTTTTAATCAAAATATGATCGCTCATTAAGTACAGTAAAAGTTTTTCAATTGTGATGGGACCAAGTTTTTTCACATCAGCGAATTTTTTGTGATTTTTTGTGCCAATTTTGGTGCAGTTTGAATCTGTAGTTTCGGCTGCCCAAAATACACACACACACACACACACACACACACACACACACACACACACACACACACACACACACACACACACACACATTTGCTCCAAATTTGGTGTCATCTGCAAACTTTAAGATCACACTTAACAGGCCAACAAACGTATCAGACAGAGAGAAATTATTGAATTATTCCCTACATTAGCTGGAGAGAGAGTGAGACCATTCTCTGTTTTTCCTCTTGGTCCTCATGCCTCCAGATTAAGAACTATTGTTTTAGATGCTCTTTGACAGAATGCTGCTGCCGTCAAAACTGGTAGCTTGTCAAGGCAACACACCGCTGGCAGAAACAACAGACCCTTTCTGGTTAGTGATAGACTTGGTGCAGGCATGGTACTGCTGTACTAGGCATAACCTTCTCTAGATTTTATTGAACCTTGGGACAGTTTCTACATTTCCTGTCGAGCAGTGGAGTGTTAGCACCTCTCTTCAGCTAGGCTGTGTTGAGATGGTCGTATCATTAATCACTGTACAATGAGCTGTACAGTAGTTACTGGTAGTGGTTCCTTGGCTGCATATTCTCTTGCTGGAAAAAAAAAATAAGTTATGGGCTACGATAAGCTCTATTGTTTTTATGCAAGGTTTTGACATTATTTGTGTTAATGACTGTACCATTGTAAAATTTTTGAAAAGTGACCTCACTAATCCACAATACAGGTGTCACTGGGAGGAGCTGGGCTGGTGCGGTGTGTGGATACAAGTGGGGATGGCCGGCTAGTAACAGTGGCTCATTCATCTGGGGTAATATCAGCTCTTGATACACGAACTGGCCACCTTCTTTCTACGTGGAAACCACATGAGGGAGAGGTAACATATTATTTTATTTATAGCATTACATTACCCTTTTGTGGACAATATACATACCATACACTGCAACTGATTTCGTACCTCAACCATCGTCAGTGTTTTGTTTCTCACCGTAAAAATTTCTTACGGACTTCATACTAATATTTTTTCACCAGGCTCCCTCCTTGGAGGTACCTATAGAAAGAATGATCAGGCATTTTACAGCATCAACAAGGAATCTTTAGTGAAGATGAGAAGAAGTGCAGCATCCCCTCATTTTATAATTAGGATGCCTATGAAAATATCCTTCACATACAGTAACGACTGCATATCGATGTTACCATATTTGGCAGCATCTAAGATAATGCATTGTGAATGATGCACCTTATTTCCGGAAAGACAGTTCTGAGGAAAAAAAGTTCGTCTCAACCATCACTACAGAAAGCATTGATTGAGTTGAGACATTTTCACTCAAATGCACACCCACCATTCAGAATCTCAATTCAGTATGGTTCATCAGTCATTGTTTTCTTTATTTTTTGTAAAAGAACAGTACAATAAAAAAAAAAATTCCTCACAAAAAAGTTTCTTTATTGCCATGCCACCATCTTTACACTGTTTGTGTTCTGAACTGTCCATTTTTATTCATCCAATAACTGTAATTAATATTCATCTTCATTAAAGCATAGCTTACATACGAGGTCAGTTCAGAAAGTATCTGACCTTAGGCTGTAAAAAAATAAATAGCCAATCTGTTGAGCTAGGACACTAATCCCCCTCAAAGTAGGCCCCGTCTGACTTGACACACATAACCCAACATTCTTTCCATTGCCCAAAATATTTTTCAAAGTCAGTTTTCAGTGTCTCCTGCAGGTGCTTTGTCGCATTCGTCACGATCTCTTCTCATGTCTCAAATCAGGAACCCTTCAGCAGAGTTTTGAGCCTAGGGAGTAACCAAAAGTCACACGGAGCCGTGTCTGGTGAGTAGGGGGCCTGCTGGACCTTCAGGATGTTGTGCTTGGCCAAAAATTCGTGAAGCAGTTGAGAAGAGTGGGCAGGGACTTTGTCATGGTGCCACTTCCAACTTGCCACTTTCCAAAGGTCTGGTCTCCTGCACCAAACTGCATCACAAAGACAATGGGTAACGTCGAGGTAGCAATGTTTGTTGACAGTCTGACCTTCTAGTGTGTATTCATGATGCACAACACCAAAGTAGTAAAAACAACAACAACAACAACAACATGCGAGTGCATTTCACCTTGCTGTGGACCCGTCATGCTGTTTATGGGTGAGGTGACCCTGCATGCTTCCACTGGGACGACTGTGCTTTGGTATCTGTGCGCACCCATACACCCAAGTCTCATCTGCAGTGATAATTGTCTTCAGAAGGTCAGGAACACAATAAGCACACTCCAACATGTCTTGAGCAATGTTCATCTGAGAGAAGAGCTCATGTTGAATGTGATGAAGCACCTGCAGGAGATACTGAATACTGACTTTGAAAAATATTTCAGGCAGTGGAAAGACTGCTGGGCTATGTGTGTCAATTCAGAAGAGGCCTACTTTGAGGTGGATCAGTGTCCTAGTTCAACAGGCTAGCTATTTATTTTTTCAGAGCCTAAGGTCAGGTACTTTCTGAACAGATTTCGTATACCATACACTCAATCCTCGTAAATCGCGGCAATTTGGGTCTGGACCACAGCCGTGATTTATGAATTCCGTGATTTATGAATAATAACTCTTATGTGAAAAATTAATTTGGGTCTGGACTTTGGCCTACCCACCCCTACAGCACCCTACCTACACCTATCTAGGCACCATCAAACACAAACATACAAATTTAGGAATATTCAGTGCATGTATTAAATAGAAATAAGCTGTGTTAAGGGATCCCAGCTTAATCCTATGACGAAATTGCTTAAGTGAATGGAGTGGGGTGGTGTTGGGAAGAACTTAGAACCTCTCAGCACTTGTTCTTCCCAAACTCTTTTGCCAGCTTTGAAAACTTCTCTCCCCTCTCAACATGACGAATGAGCTCCAAATGTTGACTGTACAACAACTGCAGCAGCTTCTTGATGCCATACTGCTTAGAGCGCTTCATTGGGGGGCCGGGAGGGGCCATGGCAGGTAGGAGGCGGGGGGAAGTTGCACAGAAAAGGCAGTTAGCTTTCATACTCCATGGCGACAGTCTGTAGCGTGCTGACTGGCAGGACAAGAACAACAACAACGTGGCGGCATTAGTATGCACATATGCCACCAGGGACGCACAGTGATTGGTTGTCGGGTCGCGATTTTCAATTTGAATGCTGCGGTTTACAATTCTCCATGGAAAAGGCCCACTTGGATGCCTAGATCTGCAATTTTCGTAACTTAACAGTGATTTAAGGTTGCCAGCAGTCTGACGGCCACCTAGCCGTGATTTACGAATCCGTGATTTATGAGCACGCAATTTACGAGGATTGAGTGTATTTCACGGTGTATGAGGCTCACCTTTTTTGTCTCAATTTAGCTTGAAATATCCCCATGCACCTGGAAGCCAGACTAGACAGATTAGCTTGGCTCCATTTAGAAAGAACTCTTATGCCGATGATCATCTCATTACTTGGCAATCACGGGTATTTACTAGATTATAAAGACTGTTATGTGGTAGGTGGGGGCGCTCACCATCCACTCACTCGATGTAGTGCTGCTCTCAGGTGTCTGCCCTTTCCTCTCCTCTCTCTGTTCCTTCCTCCCTTCATTCTTTCCTCGTCCTTCTGCCCACAGGTGACTTTACACTCCCTCTTTTGTCTTTCTTTCCTTCATTCTTTCCTCTTCCTTCTGCATATGGGTGACTCTACACTGAGTGACAAGCCTAATGGTTTCCTGTCCTGCACACCAGGAAACCATTTACTACACTGGGTGGTAACCATATAACCAAATTAGGCGCCTGGTGGTTTAGTGGGTAATTACAGCACTCCAATTGGATTGAGCCGGTGAAGGTTTATATCCAAGGGGTGGTTGGGGTTATTGCTCATATAATGCCACTCAGGGATGAGTGAGGCTGGTCACTCTCATCTTAAATGTCAGGACCAAATTGCCTAGCCGGGGGCTTCTACGCTCCTCATGGGGCAGTGTAGAATTAGATGATGGAGGGATGGATAAAGACTGTTGATTTATTGTAATAAAATTACATGCATTTGTGTATATACTTAGCATATTTTAGAAACACCCAAGTTCAAGAACACAAAACACTTGCAGTTTGTTTAGAGTACAGCTGGCCATATGATGGTCTAGCAGTACAGTAGTTTAGCATCTAGCATTACCCTACTCTAGCAAGCTAACATAATCACTGGTGAACTGCCTGCTAACCTGAGAGGCAATCATGATCACTTCACTTGCCATCCACTCAGTAACTATCAAGGCAATCATATTGGAGAGACTTTGGCTAGTGAGACTGCTGAGTCATTATAACAGGCATCTGTCGTATGGAAATTGAACCACTCATGTTAGACTGGTTTCTCTTATTCATACAGTGGAATCTCCTGAATCTTGGTCACATGAGACTGGGCACAGGCCGGGATTTGAGAATTCTGTGAGTTAGAAATCATCATCATCATCATCATCATCATCATCATCATCATCTGGACCTCCTTTCTCACCCAAGGGCAGGGTGAGGAGTAGCAATATCCAGACAGCCCAAAATTGCCCAGTCCAGTGGGCCACACTTCTATTCACTCATCATTCAAGCCCCTGGAATCCTGGCCCTATCGGATACGTCAAAAACATTCACTACGTTCTGTAGCTTCACATATCGTATCCGACAGAGTCAATCCAGATGCTGCCACATTAAAAAGGGGTGCCAAAAATCCCTGATCATGCACATCTCCTCACAAAATTCATCCAGCCAGCTCGATCTCCTGTCAGTTCCCTAGCCTCACCGACTTCCAAACCTCTCTTCCTCACACATTCATCCACCATATCTCTCCACCTTCTCCTTGGCCTACCTCGCCTCCTCCCTCCTTCAAATTCGCTCAGATATACCTTCTTCACCACTCTATTGTTATCCATTCTCTCCACACGACCATACCATCTCGGTACACTCTCTTCGATTCTGGTGTCCACCGACTTCCTCACTCCGCATCTTTCACGAATCATATTATTTCGTATCTTACCCACCCTCTGTACTCCACATACATTCCTCAGCAGTCCCATCTCCACTGCTCTTACTCTTGACTTTTCATTTTCATGCCACACGATAGTCTCACATCCATATGTTAAAGTTGGCACTAACACTCCATGTAAGCCTCGTGCATCTGCAACACTCAAGCCTCTGTTTCTTATCAAGGCCTTCATTGCACCAGCTACTTTTCTTCCTTGTGTCACTCTACTTTCAACTTCTTTTGCATATTTTCCTCTCTTTTCTGTCACTGTACCCAGGTATTTGAACTCTCTCACCAATTCCAGTCTCTCTCCATTCACTGTTACATTGCACTGGGAGTCACCTTCTCTCTCAATAACCATCACTTTACTCTTTTCTACATTTACTCTCAAGGAAAGATGCTTACAGACTTCAGCAAAACTCTGCACTAGCCTACCAAGTTCTTGTACGGTACTTACAAGCAGTACAGGCCTCTTTCGTTTTATGATTGGTATGTGTTCCTAGAAAGGCAATCGTAAACCAAAATATCATAAAGCGAAATGAAGGTTTAATGGGATAAATAGGGATGCATTCCTGGACTCGTGTATAAGGAACCCAAGATCCATACAAGTGATCTAATATGCAATAATAATGATGATGTTTTATGTATTGTAGAGTCGTGCTTGTCTCCCCAACTTTCTTAATGTTGACAGCATGCTTTATCACAGTCAATACATTCGACTGTGCAAGACTCATGGAACGAGCGATGGAGTTTGCCCCCGCACCTGCTTCGTGCTGCTTCATAATATTAAGCTTAGACTCCAGGGTTAAGGACGTTCTTGCTTTCTTTGGCTTCATATCACCAGTACCAGATGTTGCAGGGCATTTACAAGACATCACAGTGGTGGCACTAGGGATGCAAAATATGAAGAACAGGAGAAATAGTAATATCATGGGCACTGATGCACACAGATGCACGGAGGTTGTATGCTGAACAAGCACGTGGATGAGACTGGCAAAAGCGTGGGAAACTGTGTGGGTGGGGCGGGTATGCCACGCATCTCTCAGCTGATCTGCCTGTGAGTGCAGGATTTCCACATGCCCAATCGTAAGTGGGAGGGAGCTCAATCGTAAAATGAACACTTGGTACTAAAGAAGAAGGATCAGTAAATGCAAAATATCGTAAAACGATACAACGTAAAACGAGGGAGACCTGTACTGCATCATCAGCATACAACAAATTTGAGATATTCCATCCATCACCATTCATTACCAATGCTATCCCTCTCTCCATTACTCGTGTTTTCACTTGTCTCATCACCTCATCCATATATACATTGAACAACCATGGGGACATCACACAACCTTGTTGCACGCCCACACTGATTGTGAACCATTCACTTAGATGCCCATTAACCCTGACTCATGCTTCACTGCCATCATAAAAACTCTTGACAGCACTTAACAGCTTACCCTATACACTGTACGTGCTCAAACTTCCACAATCCTTCTCTGTCCACTTTGTCATATGCTTTTTCCAGATCCATGAATGCCATAAACACCTTATGGTTCTTCTCACAAGCCTTCTCTACTATCTGTCTCACTGCAAATATTTGGTCCACACATCCTCTGCCACTCCTAAAGCCACCCTGTTCATCACTCACTAGGACTTCTGATATCTCTCTTACTTTCTCTATAATAATTCTTCCATATACCTTCCCTACCACACTCAGTAAGCTTATGCCACGATAATTCTTGCACTCACTTCGTTCACCTTTATGTTTGTACAGGGATACAATCACAGCCTTTTTCCACTCTGCAGGCACAGTTTCACTCATCCATGCCTTCTTACATATCTCCAACAAGCACTTAATTCCATTCTCTCCACTACATTTAAGCATCTTTGCATATACCTCATCAACCCCAGCTGCTTTCCCATTTTTCAGCCGCTTCACAGCACTCTTCACCTGTGCGAGTGTCACGTCTCCTGGCACTACATTCCTTCTCTGCACACCATCAAAACCAATCATGTTTACAGCTGCTCTGCTTTCTCTGTCCCCATTCATCAGGCTCAAAATAGTCTTTCCATCTGGTCCTTACTTCATCTCCATGGGTTAATAATCTACTGCCTGCATCCTTCACGCCATCCCATTTCTTACCGCTTTCACTTCTACATTTCCGCACCTCTTTCCAGAATAGAAATAGAAATAACTAATCTTATGGGGAAAATTACATATGAGTCTGTGAACTTGAAAAAGTTGCCCCCCTTACCCTCAAACCTACATCAAAACTGGTCAAAACCTACATGAGACTCATCACCAGCAAACACTAACAATCTGGAAAAGAAATTAGAATAGCATATTGAATGGAATTGAACAGTAGATAGGTATATGTGAAGCTGCAGAGAGTGGTGAAATTTTTTTTGTCCTATCTGAGGGAGTCAGGATTCCATGGGCTTGAATGATCAGTGAATGGAAGTGTGGCCCATTGAGATGGGCAGACTTAGGCTGTCTGGACGTTGCTACTCCTCACCCTGCCCTGGGGTGGGAATAGAGGTCCAGATGATGATGATAATGAACTTTATTGTAAGATTCTTACCTGACCCGGACTGACGACATTGCTTGGATGGACAAGGGAGGGGATAGAGTTCAGGACTACCCGGCTGTATTTATTTTCAGCCCTTATCCTGATAAGCCGAGGTCGTTTAGGCCATACCTAACCTAACCTAATCTATATTTTGGCCGTAAGGCAATTCATCCATTTGCTACTTTAGGTCGCTATTGCCGAATTGGTTTACCGCTGAAACGACTGGGATGTGGGGGGAGGGGTTCTGAGGCTTGAGGTGGACTACAGCATCTGAGCACAAAGCAAGTGTGTTGCTCCCTCATGCTGCCACCTCTGTGCTGCTTCCTTCTCATCAGCCTCCCTCAGGAACCCCTCATAGATCAGTGTGGAGGCAGTGGAAGTGGGTCATCGTTATCCTCAGCTGCTTCCATGTTGTCATAAGAGTTGTTAATTGAGCTTACCAAATGGGTGTGGCCTTTCCATATTTTCTATTGAAATTAATCTTTCACGAGTTACTTCTTATTCCTGGATTACCACAGCTACTGGGCATTTTTATGAACTTACCTTTGAAAGCTGTGAATGAGGAGTTAGAATGCTTGATACACTGATGCATCCAGTCAGAGTGGTGGTTGAGAAACCATGTGGCCAGTTGGTGAGATTGCTTTCCACTTTTAACAAACTTAATTCAAAGCATTTGTCCACATTCAGTTCCATTTGCCATGTAATTGCTCCATTCATAAAGCTTATTTAATTCTTCTTGTAGCCCTCTGCAAGAGTCTGAGTTTGTAATTCTCTTTTGTATTTTTGTATCATCAGGAGACATATTTAGGTTGCTTCCATTTCCAATATTCCTGTCTGTATCATTTATATATACTAAAAATATAATTGGTGTAAGAACTGAGCCTTGTAGAACTCCGCTAGACACTTCCCTTCATGATGAGTAATAACCCCTTAGTACTGTTCTCATTTTCCTTTTTTCTGAGAAAATCCTGCATCCAGCAGTACAGATTGCCTTGGATTCCTCCTTGATGGTAGTTTCCATAAATTCCTTTGGTCTGGTACTCTGTCAAATGCGCTCTTAAAATCTAAATAGATACTGTCTACGTATCCTTCTCTTTTTTGTAGTGTTTCTGCAACTCTGTCATAGTATGTAGCTTAATAGATTTGTAACTTATGATTTTTCTTTTCTAAAACCAAACTGTCTTTCTGTTATCATGTTGTATCTTTCCAGATGGTTTACCGAGTTTTCTTATTAGCTTTTCTAGTACCATGCTTTCAGTACTGGTCACGGATACAGGTCAGTAGTTGAGTGGGTTCTGTCTGTTTCCTTTCTTGAATAGGGGAACAATGTTTTCTTTCGTCTAAGTATCAGGTAGTTTACCATGACCTAAGGATTCCCTGAATATTAAATATTTTAGTCTGCTTTACTCTTCTCTACATTCATGTATCACCCAACCTGAAATTTCATTAGATCATTGACTTTTCCTTTGTCTAATTAACTCAACTCTTCCTGTACCTCTTGTTCTGATATTCATATTGCTGGTAATATGTGTGGACTTGCATGTTCCTTATCATCTCTCTCAAAATTACTTTCTTCTGTAAAAACTGATTGGAAATTTTTGTTAAGAACTTGCAAATCTCTTTTTCTTGGATATAAGGTTATCCCCTTATCCATGATGGATTGTATTTTATCTTTAACTTTGGTTTTTGCTTCAGATGTATCTGTAATAAAGCTTTAATTGATCACTACTTTTATGTATAGTATCTTCCTCAAACTGTCTTTGAGCTTCTCTCCTTATCCCTGTATAATCCATTCATGCCTGTATAATTGTTATATGCCCTCTCACTATTGTCTTCTGTATCTGTTTGACAGCAAGTCTCTTTTCTCTCTTGATTTTTTACATTCTGTGTTAAACCACTTCCTTATCTTAATTTCTGTTTCTTTGTGCTGAGGGATATAATTTTGGACTCCTGTTTCATAAAATGCACAGAACTTTCTATATATAACATTTATATCCTTTCCCAATCTCTTTCTGTGAAGCACTTCATTAAGTACAGTACAATAAAACCTCGATATAACAGACTTCAATAGACCAGAATTCGCTTTTATCGGAATTGAGGAGCTACTGGACTAAATTTCTATATATTGGAAAAAGTCCGATAAAGTCAGAAGCGGTCCTGACTGCCTGACCACTTCGACTATGTTTACCACAATAAGGTAAATAAAAGACATATTTATCAGTGTATAGTACAGTATTATTTATATATATTATGCCATTTGCTTCTTGTAGTGAAGTTATAACACAGTACAGTACTGCAGTGGTAGTGAAAACAGTTTAAAAACCATTAGTGAAAACAGTTTAAAAACCATAGGTACGACCTGGACTAATGTCTGATATATCGGAAAAAGTCCGGGTAAGCAAGGGGAAGTCCGGATGTTTTCTTTATTGAAAGTTCACATTTTCCGGAATGGCTTGGGCTCCAATTAGTTTGTTATAGTGAGGTCTTACTGTACTTGCCCCCGGTCCACCACCCCCTGTGGTGGGGTGGGGGAACCAAATAAGGCCGCGCTATGGGGAGGTACTGCACTACCACTGTGCAGCCAGATTGTGTTAGGAAGAATTTTGCCACCGTAGTCCATGCGTGTTGTAAGAGGTGACTAAAAGGGGCGAGATGAGGGGACTAGGGACTCCCTCCTCTGTTTTTTAGTTCCCACAGTGAGACAGGGCATAGAAAGGGATGGGGATTGAGTTATCCCCATACCCTGATGATTGGGTCAGTGAATGTGCATTGATGTAGTACGATTGAGGCTAAAAGGGAGGAGGCTGAGAGAATGTTTGTGAGAAGAAAGTTGGATGTCATAGCTTTGAGTGAAACAAAGATGAAAGGGAAAGGTGAGTGTAATTTTGGAAGTGTGGATGGAAGGATGTCAGATGTTGATAGTAGAAAGACGAGAGAAGGTGTGGCCTTGCTAGTAAGCCCAGAAGTACAGCAGTGTGTGATTGAATGGAAGGGGGTTTCATTGAGACTGATGTGAGTGAAAGTGAAATTTGGCCGTGATTTGTTTTATTTGTGAGTGCATATGGGCCTGAAAGGGATGCAAAAGAGAGGGAGTCATTTTGGAATGATGTTGATGAGTGTCTGCAGAATTTTGGAGCAAATGTGAATGTAGTAATGATGGGAGATCCGAATTCTAGAGTGGGAAATGTAGCAGTTGAAGGTGTAGTTGGTATGCATGATGTGCTTGGAGGAAATGAAA
The DNA here is from genome assembly GCF_032717465.1 of Coenobita brevimanus. Taxonomy (NCBI): domain Eukaryota; kingdom Metazoa; phylum Arthropoda; class Malacostraca; order Decapoda; family Coenobitidae; genus Coenobita; species Coenobita brevimanus. The sequence continues at coordinate 28,660,993 of NC_137046.1, forward strand.
ATAGGGAACAAATGATAGGGATGTGTGTTGGTGATTGGAAATACAATAATCTTTCCAATATCGGATGTAATAGAGCCAAAGGCGTGTCCAGAAACTGGGTTTGTCCGGATACTGGGACCCTGCCTCCTGGACTGGTGCTTATGGACCCTAGCCCAGCCTAACTCAGATAACCACCTACATAACTCCTTACCGGACATGTACGACACCTATTTAAGATCCTGTTCACACAAATAAGGGACAGAAAGCATGAAATACATGAAAAGGAACCAGAGAATGAGGAATTAGAAGTGAGTATGGAAAATATTGAGCAGTGTACAGGGTATTTTCTACACGTCTGTGGCTGTTACGAAGATTAACCCGCCTCCTCTAAGGCTCTGGCAGTGGTAAAAATGGTCTTGAAGCACATACAGTAATCCAGTGGCATGCTGCACATAATCCTTTGTACTGTGAATTATAATTGTTTAACACTGCACATTCTGTTCTTCGTTGCACCACACCAGTTGCAACCGCTAGTTTGCACTCTGTACTACTTAATCCTTTGCATTCTGAACTCTAATTTTTTAACACTGTAAATTCCCATGTGGTGTAGTGGCGAGGTATTGCAGTTTATTCACTGTTTATTCACAAAAGCGAGCACGTGCGGCATCCGTTGCGATGAGCATCTAGTCAGAATGGTAGTTAGGCGGTAACTGGGGAGGGGAGGAAGCAAGCGGCAACATGTAAACACAGCTGTTCGGCGCCACACGCCAAGTTCAGAGTACGATTGAAAAAAATGTTGTTGTTTTTTTTTATATGTTTTTTGGCCATTTCTGGGTTCCGAAGGCTGAGGCCCAAAATGTCTGGACATTGGGGAGTCCATTTATTGGGCATCAGGATATTACTTTTGTTTGAGTAGAAAGATATTTATAAGTATACATGGGTGAGACAGGAGGATGGATAGGCTGTTGATAGAGCATTGATGGACTATGTGGTTGTGTCCAGGAATGTAAGAGGAAGACTGTTGGATGTGAGAGTTTTGGAAGGGGAGGGTGGAGGTATGTCTGACCATTACCTGATGGAGGGAAAGTTGAGAGTAGGTATGACATGGGTGAGAGCTAAGAGATTTAGGTGTGGCAGGGAGGTTTTAAAAGTGAGTGAATTGAACAAAAGAGAGAAAATGATAGCATATCAGGAGAGGTTGAAAGGTGAGTGGAATGCAGTGAAAGATCAGGAAAATGGCAGGGTGGAAGAGGAATGGCGGTTTTTAAGAGTACTGCAGAAGAGGTGTGTGGTGTGAGACGAGCAGGTGGTGGTGTAAGAAAGGGAAGTGAATGGTGGTATGAGGAATAAGTATGGCTGTGGCTGAGAAGAGACATGCATATGAAGTGTGGCTGCAGGGGAAGGATGAGGTGTCATATGAGAGGTATAAGGAAAAGAGGAATATGGCGAGAAGGGCTGTGTGTGATGCTAAAGTGGCAGCAGATGAGAGGTGGGGTAGGCAGTTGACTGAGAATTTTCATCCGAATAAGAAAATGTTTTGGAAGGAGGTGAAAAGGGTGCAAAAGGGAGAGTCTGGGAAGGAAGAGTGAGTAAAAGCAGAGGATGGAAGGATGTTAACTGAGATGGATGCAGCAAGGAAGAGTTGGGCAGAGTATTTTGAAAGATTATTAAATGTAGAGGAGGAAAGGGAGGCTGAGATTGTGACAGATGGAAGGGTGCAAGGAATAAATGTGTTGGGAGAGTTGAATGATTCTTTGATCACGATGGAGGATGTGCAGGAGGCAGTAAAGGAGATGATAGCAGGGAAAGCTGCAGGTATGGATGGGTGTGCTGTCGAATGCCTGAAGGGTGGTGGAGCGACTATTGTTGAGTGGTTAGTAAGATTGCCGCATGTGTGTTTTGTGAGTGGTATGATGCTGTTTGACTGGGCAAGTGCTTGTGTGGTTCCATTGAATAAAGGTGAGTGTGATAAGTATGAATGTACTAGCTTTAGAGGTATTAGTCTGTTGAGTGTTGTGGGTAAGGTGTATAGCAGAGTGTTAATTAACAGAGTTAGAGAGGGTACAGAGAGAGTGATTGGTGATGAGCAGTGTGGCTTTAGGAGAGGAAGGGGATGTGTGGATCAGGTATTGGCTGTGAGGCAGGTGTGTGAAAAGTATTTGGTAAAAAGTAAGGATGTGTTTTGGATGTTCATGGATTTAGAGAAAACGTATGATAGAGTTGATAGGGAGGCTTTGTGGACTGTTTTGAGATTGTATGGATTTGATGGTAGTTTGTTATAAGGAGTGAAAAGTTTTTATGTAAATAGTAGAGCGTGTGTAAGAGTGAGAAATACTGTGAGTGATGGGTTTCCTGTGAGAGTGAGGCTGCAGCAGGGATGTGTAATGCCACCTTGGTTGTTAAATATTTATATGGATGGTGTTGTAAGGGAGGTGAATGCGAGAGTATTAGATGTAGGTTTCAGTTTTTTTTTGTTTTTTTTCCCCTGCTCTGGACATAGGCTTCACAGCCTGCTCTCAAGACCTAGTAGTCCTCCTACTGTACATGCCATACACTTCTACATGTCACCACTTCGGCGCTAACACCCACCTTCCATATTGAATACATGCTAGGGCTGCCTCATATAGGACTGGTGTATTAGTATTAGCGGGGGTATTTTTATAACATGTCAGTGGGTCTTCTGGTAGATCAGTAAAGTCTGATTGTATGAAATTCAAATCCTTAAACTGTTCCCTGCCCTAGCACGGATTTGAACCTAGGTCCAGTAGGACTGCAGGCCACCTGTCTACCGATTGAGCCATCGCTGATGGTATAGTGTGATCTGAATCAACTTGTTTTGTGCTGATACTGAAGTGGTGACTGATTTGGAGGAGAGACTGAGACAGTTGGTTGAAGAGTTTGGAAGGGTGTGTGAAAGGAAGAAATTGAGAGTAAATGAGATTAAGAGTAAAGTGATGAAGTGTACGAGGTTGGTAGATGGTAAGATGATGAATATAGTTTTGAATGGTGAGTTACTTGAGGAGGTAGAGTGGTTTAAGTATTTCAGGTCACATGTTGCTATGGATGGAAGAATAGATGTAGAAGTGAAGTTTAGAATGAATGAAGTAGGAAAGGTGCTGGGAAAATTGAAAAATGTGTTTAAATGTCATTCACTCAGAATGGATGTAAAAAAAAAAGACTGTATGAGGGTGTAGTGGTACTGACTGCATTATATGGGGCTGAAACATGGAATATGAGTGTAGCAGGGCAGAAAAGTTTGAATGTAATGGAGATGAGGTGTCTGAGGAGTGTGCGTGCAGTGACGCGTATGGATAAAGTGAGAAATGATGAAGTGCAAAGGAGAACTGGAGTTATGCGAGAGATGGCTGATCGAGTTGAGCAGAGAGTGTTGCGATGGTTTGGGCATATCAAGAGAATGGATGAAGAGTGATTGGTGAAAAAGATAACTGGATCAGATGTGAAAGGTGTAAGGCTGAAAGGAAGACCACATATAGGATGGATGGACAGTGTGAAGAGAGCATTAGATGCGAGAGGGATGTGTGTTGAGCAAGGAAGAGTGGCTACGTGCGATAGTAATGATTGGAGAAAAATTATGAATGAATAAATGGTGATGTGGCCCTGAGGGGATATTCTTCTGCATTAGGTCTGATCAGGTGATCAGGTCAGATCTGGGTAAGGGGATGGGTTCATTATGATGTGGCAGGGGTAAACCAGCTCTGCTGTCGGGCCCTGCTGCGGATGTCACTGATTGCACTGCGCAGTTGACCCTCGTGTGATGTGGTGCAGTGAGGATCTGTCCCTTTTGCCCTTGGGGTAAGACACAAATTAATATGTGTGTGTGGATGAGTAAATTGGGAGTGTGTCATCCTGTCTGAGCTACCTCCCTTTCTTTGGGGAAAGCAGCCTAGGTATATAGATAGATAGACTTCTTTAAGTCATGGTAGTTGCCCTTTTTGTAGTTTTGGCTCTTTTTGTAACTTTCATGACTGCTAACTATATCATGTATAGTCTTTAAGTTGCAATTTAATACTGCATGGTCACTTTTGCCAAATGGAGGGTGATACATTATGTTGTCAATATCATTATCTTGACTGGTTAACATAATATCTAGTAATGGTGGATTCTCTAGTCCTCTTTTTCTGGTATTTTCCATTACATGTTTTGTTTTGTTTTTGAAGGCTCCAACATGCTTGCATGTGTTAGCCTTGGTCACCTAATGGCGGCTCTCCATGCTACTCGATCTCTGGCAGCCTCCCTGTTCAGTCCCTTAACCCAGAGGTCAAACTTAAATGACCTCGTCCAAGGTCTTCTTTGGTCAGCCCCTCACAACCCAACCCCTTATATTAACGCTTCTCACTTTCTCACTTTCTGAACCCAATTATCATTCCCGTCCTCTCCACATGCCCAAACTACCTCAATCTACCTCTCCTCATCACAGCACCAATCCACTCTAGTCCCATTTTACCTCTCAGCTCTTCCATCATAAACCTAGCCCCCCCAGGCCTTGCACTCAGGGACACATTGCACATCCACCTAATCATTGTCTTTTCTGTACATTTGAGCCTGCAAATATCCTCTTCCTTTACTGCCCAGGTCTCACTGCCACACAGCATTACACTCCTAACACATGCTGCATACAAAGATCCCTAAGCAGGTTGGGAGAACCCTTTCAGTGTCAGGAGAGGCAACAGCTTGCTGAACTTCTTCCAACCACTCCTCACCCTAGCCACAGAGCTAGCTCCAGCCTCACGTCCAGCACATAACCTGTCTTGCAAATAACAAAACTCCTCCACACACTCAAGAGACTCACCAGCAAGTTCAGTCCTTTCACGCTTGCTTTCCCTGTCACACCGCACACATAAAATCAGCATTAACTATCAGTCTGCCTCTAATGCCACTACATCTCTTATGCACCCACTTATCACAAACACTGCAAAAGATGAAATTACTTCTCACACCTTTGTGGCAAATTGCACATGGCCACTCTTCATCTTCTTTGACAGTACCACCCCCTGCCCTAAGATATCATCACTTTGGTTTTATCTGCATTTACTCTTAAGCCTTAGTGCCCCATACCATCACTTCCTAAATCTTTCCTCCGCCTCCCTTTCATTCTCTGCAAACAACACCAAATCATCAGAATACAACATCTCCTATGGGGGTCCATTTCTGAAGTCATGTGAGAGGGCTTCAAGTACCATGATAAACAACAAGGGACTCAAAACTGATGCACACCAACATTCACAGAAAACTCATCACTCAAATCTCCATTCTCTATTACCTGGGTGTGAGCACCCGCATACATGGCAATAACCATGTTGTGTTAGGAAAAACTCCTGTAGAAGATCCAGGAGCTTTTGATCCCAATAGCTTTCAGAGCTTCTTACATCTGGAGTATTCCAATTTATATTTGTATTGAAATCTCCAGTTAATATTATTTTTTCAGATTTCTTTTCCATTCTGTCTAGTAGGGCTCTTAAACTCTGAATTGTACTTTCTGCAAGTCTTCCCATTTGCCTCTTTCTCAAGTGTTTGTTTTGGGTGGAGTGTAGAAATTTGCCACAGTTATTTTCCCTTCAGATGTGTCAGTGTATAATACAGTCAGTTATACTTTTGAAGGTATATCTAGTTCTGTCTCTTTGGCTTTTAGATTTTCATTTATTAATTCCAGAACTTATCTTCCTATTTTCCAGATTTCTATCTCTTCTCTATATATTGTAATCCTCAAAGCTTAGGGCGTCATTTGATATCCTTGGGCTTAATTTTGTTTAAATTTGGCAAACAATATGTGGTTCAATTTCTTTGTTATAGTCTTTTATCTCTAATAATTTGGACACCATTCCGTCTACATTTGAGTACACATACTCTTAATCATGTTGTTTACCTATTTGACATAGCTTGAGTCTACTACCTTCCTTTTTCTTAGTTTCTGTTATTTATTTGCCATTTTCTTACTTGTAATCCCACAACTTTGTAACAAAAAATTACTCCTAGGTTTCCCTTATCTTTCCTCATTTTTAGTTTTAGCTTCTTCCCTCTTCTCTTATAGCATTCCCATTTCTTCTTGAGTTAGGCATCTTTTTATCCATACTTTTTGAAATTCCTCTTTTTCCATGAGTTTGCATTTTTTAGTACAGTAATACCTCGACATATGATACCCCTAGATGCAATACCCCAGCTTAACAGTGGGGGATAGAAATAACAACATACCTTGCCTAACGATGGCCAAACCCCAGTTTAACGATGGGTTTTGATTTTTTTACTGATTTTGATGATATCGTAGACTAAATTTATGTGTTTAGGTTAAATTATAAACTGCTTTTAGACTTACATTAATGTGTTTTAGTCATAGCTGAGGTGAACATTGTCATTTTGGGGTACAGTTTACTGAGTTTGATTTTTTTCCAGACTTATATTTGATGATTTTCAGATTTTATTTGTAGGTTTCAATGAGTTATTTATAGGTGTTAGGCCTAGGTTAGCTTCCTTGACAGCTGTTAGGCCGTTTAGATTGGTTTTAAACTAGTTTTGGGGCTCATTTGGGTGGGTTTTGGGCTTGATTGGGGGGGTAACCCAAGACTGGTAAATGCTCCACATTACATGTTAAAATTACCCCAATATATGATACCCTGCCTAGCGATGGGGTTTTACCCAACCAATTACATCCTTAAACCGAGGTATGCCTGTATTTCCTCCACAGTATTCACACTCTGGAAGGTTATTTTCGAGGGCCTTGATTTATTTCTCTCATATTTCCCTAGTCTTTTGTGTTCTTGTATGTCATTATCACAGTTATCCTCTGATACTCCGCTCAACATGTTCATTACATTTACCATCTCCTTTTTGTCTCTTGAAATTCTGTTTCTTATTTCTTCATCTATACCAGTGATTGCTATAGATTTGTTGATGTCTGCTGAATCTTTGACCAGTTGTGAGTTGTTTTCAGTTATTTCTTTCACTTCCTTTGTAATGCTTTTTTCTTCGACTTTTGTTTCAAAGTCTTTCCTTACTTTTACCATTTCAGCATATGTAGTTTGTACTTCATCTTTGCAATTTCTCATCATTTCATTCACTTGGGTTATCTTCTCTTCGATATCACTGCTTTGGTCTATCAGATAGCTTGCTTGCCTAATTGGCTCTATCATTTCTGAACTCCTCCTAATACTCTCATGGTTGACAGTTGTACTCACCATTGCACTAGTCATCTTTCTCAGTGAAACAACCTCAGCTGACAGCTCATCTTTTTTTTTTTTTTTTTTTTTTTTTTTTTTTTTTTTTTTTTTGCATGTGTAATTCCTTCTTAATTTCATCTGTATCACTTTGAAAAGTTTTCTCCAGTTTATTTGCTTTCTCTACTAATTATATGTTTCCACTTCAACCTGTTCTGTGTAGAATTCATCATCCTGTTTTCTGGCTTTATCCCTTCTCTTAACACCTTCCATATTCACTTTACTAAAGATGGTGCTCATCTTACCCCCTGGGGGTAGGAGGTTTTCAAGAATACTCCCCCAGTATCCCTGCTTGTCATGCGAAGCAACTAAAAGGGTTGGTGGTGGGTTAGTGCCCCACCTCGAAAAAGAATTAACTAAACAAGCAAATAAAGCGCCTCAGACCAGGACGGACCATACTTTAACAACAAAGAAACGGCCAAAGGACATTCTAAGGGTGGGGACATGGAATGTGAGAGGAGTGAATGATGAAGTGAAAGAGAGGGAGATTGTTCAGGTGCTTGAGGATGCAAGAGTGGATGTATGTGGATTAACTGAAACTAAATGGAAAGGTGAAAGGGTGAGAGAATGGAAATACGGTTTAGGAATATGTGCAGGAGTTAATGAGAATGAGAGGACAAGAGAGGGAGTATGTCTGATGATAAGCAAGAAGTGGAAGGAGAATAGGAGAGTATGGAACAGTAGGTGCAAGGATTATGTGGGTGAGGATGAAAGTAGGTATACAAGCTTAGGCGATTGTATGTGCATATTCACCGACAGAGGACCGAGTGGCAAGAGTGAAAGATGAGTTTTGGGCAAGTGTAGAAACATGTATGGACAAGTTTGAGAGGAGTGAGAGAGTGTTTTTGATTGGAGACATGAATGGCAAAATTGGGAATGTACGAGTGGATGGAGTGGTTGGTCAGTGGGGTGTGCCAGCTGAAGTAGATGGGAATGGTAGTGTTTTGGTGGACATCTGTGCCAGTAAGGGGTTGGCAATAGTCAACACCTTCTTTCAGCATAAGATGATCCACAGGTATACATGAAGAGTCATGAGGAGGATGGATGGGGAACTTGTTGAACTAAAGGCAGTGATAGATTATGTGTGAGTGGATGAGCGAATGAGAAGACAAGTGTTGGATGCAAGAGTGTGGAGAGGGTGGGGGAATGGAGTCTCGGACCATCTTTTAGTGATGGTCAAGGTAAGGCTGCAAAGAAAATGGGTTAAGAGACGAAGGGGACGACAGGAGGAAACAGCTCCTGTGAGAAGAGTGGAGAAGTTGCAAGATAGTGAGGAAATGGCAGAGTATAAGACCACAGTAGAAGATTGGGAAGGTATGAGTTAGAGCAGATGGAAGGGGTGGGAGATGTATGTAAGATATTAACAAAAGAGATAGGCGCAGTGTGTGTGGTGGTTTGTGGAATGAGGAGGAGATGCAAGGGTGTGCAAGGGACAGCATGGTGGAATGATGAAGTGAAACAAGCTGTGGAACAAAAAGAAGAATGCATATAGGTAATTGCTAAGGAGTAGAGGTAAAGGAGAAGATGAGAGAAGAGAGAGGTATATGTGAGTGGGAAAAGGGAGGTGAAGAGATTGGTGAAGGAGAGTAAGAAGAAAGTGGATGAAGAGTTTGGGAGGAATCTGTGTGTAAAATGGAGGGAGAGTAAGAAATTGTTTTGGCAGGAGGTAAAGAAAGTAGGGGAGTGAAAGATGGGAATAATAGATTGTTGGTGGAGAAGAGAGAGAAATTGAGGAGATGGAAGGAGCACTTTGAGGATTTGTTGAATGTAGAGAGTGAGAGCAGTACGAGTATAAGTGGTTGGGGAATGGCTGGGAGAAGAAGAGATGAGAGGAGGGAGGAAAAGATCAGTACGACGGAAGTAGTGGAAGCAGTGAAGAAGATCAAGATGGGAAAGGCCCCAGAAATTGATGGAGTGTATGGTGAAATGCTGAAGTATGGGGGTGAGATTGTTGTGGAGTGGATATGGAAGTTGTGTAGATTGGCTTGGGAAGAGAGAAGGGTTCCAGAGGACTGGAAATCAGGTATAATTGTTCCTTTATACAAATGAAAAGGGGAGAGAGAAGTTTGTGGTAACCACAGGGATATTTGCCTTCTTAGTTTGACTGAAAAAATATATGGTAGAATACTCATAGATAGGGTTAGGCATATACCAGAGGAACTAGTTGGAGAAGAACAAGGGGGATTTAGGAAGGGAAAAGGGTGTGTAGATCAGATATTTGTTCTAAGATATTTAGTGGAGAAGTATCTAGAGAAAGGAAAGAAAGTGTATGCTGCCTTCATGGCCTTGTAGAAAGCTTATGACAGAATAGATATGGAAGGTATGTGGAAGGTATTAAGAATATATGGAGTGGATGGGAAGTTGCTGAATGTTGTGAAGAGGATGTACGAAGGAGCTAGGGCTATGGTGTGAGTGGATGGTGAGCTGAGCAAGTCCTTTGATCTAAATGTGGGACTGAAATAGGGATGCGTGATGTCTCCATGGCTGTTTAATATATTCATGGATGGGGTTGTAAAGAAAGTGCAAGGTAGGGCGGTGGAGGTGGGGGTGGCTCTAATGAATGAGGGTGAGATGTGGAAGATTCCAGTGTTGGTGTATGCTGATGATACAGTATTGTTGAGTGAAGATGAATGGGAGTTGCAAGGGTTGGTGAATGAATTTGGGACAGTGTGTAGGAAGAGGAATTTGAAAGTTAATGTAAACAAGAGTAAAGTTATGGTGTTTGAGAGGAATGAAGTCATAGAATGAACAGTGAGGTTGGATGGTGAGGATATGGAGAATGTGAGTGCATTCAAATACTTGGGTAGTGTGATGAGTAAGGATGGAACTTTGGGGGATGAAGTGCTTGAAAGAGTACAGCAGGGAAGGAAGGTTGTTGGTTCACTGAAAGCAGTGATGAGAAATAGGGAGGTAAGTATGGAAGTTAAGATCACTACATGATAGTATTGTGATCCCTACCCTGACATATGGAAGCGAGGCATGGACCTTGCTAGAGGGGAACAAGTCAAGAGTGAGAGCAGTGGAAATGAGTTACTCGAGAGGAGCGTGTGCAGTGACGTCGAGGGACAGGTTGATGAATGAAGAAGTGGAGAAACGTTGTGGGGTGCATGTGGATGTGGTTGAAAATATTAGGAGACATGTGGAGAGAATGGAGAATGAAAGACTGACTAAGAGGTGTATGTAGGTGAAGTGGAGGGAGAGAGAGGGAGGGGAAGACCGAGAATGAGGTGGAGGGATGGAGTTGAGAGGTGTATGAGGGAGGGAGGAGTTAGTTGGGCAAGGGTAGTCAAATGGCGGGTGACAGAGCGACTTGGAGGTGTTTTGTCTGTGGCCACCCTTTGCGGGATTAGGGCATCGGGCTATAGATAGATAGATATTCACTTTACTAAAGATGGTGCTTATCTTGTGGTAATTTTTACTTAGAAAGATAATTTTTACTTTCAAATTTGCATCTCCCTGCTACCCGCCTGGTGACAGACGATACCTTTCTGATGATGCTTTGTATCAGTGGATTCTTGCACTAACTTGGATGTATTCTTTAATTTGGACAATACTTTTGCTTATACTTACTGTACTATATTAGAACTAAACTTGATTTAGGATGGGAAGAAGGAGTATTTGCAAGGAGAATGAAAAGGTTACAAGAGGATGAGAAAAAGGCAGAATATAAGAGAGAAGTGGAGGAATGATTGGGCAAATATGAATTGGAGCAGATGGGGGACGTGGAAGGTGTGTGCAGGATATTCAAAGAAGAAATATGTGCAGCATATGATGTGGTGTGTGGGATGAAGAGGAGACGGAGGGGGGTGCAAGGAACAGCGTGGTGGAATGAAGAAGTGAGACAGGCTGTGGCACAAAAGAAGAAAGCATACAATGAATGGATGAGAAATAGGGGCATGGAAGAATTTGAGAGGCAGAAGAGAGAGTTATATGTAGAAAGAAAGAGAGAGGTGAAAAGATTAGTAAGAGAGAGTAAGAAGAGAGTAGATGAGGAATTTGGAAGGAATTTGAGTGTAAAGTGGAGGGAATGTAAGAAAATGTTCTGGAAAGAGGTGAAGAGAGTAAGACAGGGCAGAAGTGAAGTTATCAAGGGAGTGAAAGATAAAAATGGTAGATTACTAGTGGAGAAGGGAGAAGTAAGAAAATGTTCTGGAAAGAGGTGAAGAGAGTAAGACAGGGCAGAAGTGAAGTTAGCAAGGGAGTGAAAGATAAAAATGGTAGATTACTAGTGGAGAAGGGAGAAAAAGTGAGCAGATGGAGAGAACACTTGAAGGAATTGTTGAACATAGAGGATGGAAGTAATGCAAGTATAAGTGGCTGAGGAATGGCTGGGTGGAGGAGGGAGGTGAAAAGACAAGAAGAAATCAGTAGGACAGAAGTTGTGGAAGCAATGAAGAAAGTTAAATTGGGGAAAGCCCCAGGAATTGATGGAGTGTGTGGTGAAATGCAGAAGCATGGGGGAGAGATAGTAGTAGAATGGATGTGGAAGATGTGCAGATTGGCCTGGGAGGAAGTTAATATCCTGGATGATTGGAAGTCAGGTATAATTATTCTTTTGTACAAAGGAAAAGGGGAAAAAGAAGTGTGTAGTAATCATAGGGGCATTTGTCTTCTTAGTTTAATAGGAAAAGTGTATGGTAGGATACTTATTGATAGAGTAAGAGAAAGAACAGAGGAATTAGTTGAAGAACAGGGAGGCTTTAGGAAGCAAAGAGGTGTGTAGATCAGATATTCATTATTAGATCTTTAGTGGAAAAGTTTCTAGAGAAGGGAAAGAAGTTGTATGCGGCTTTCATGGATTTGGAGAAAGCATATGACAGGGTGGATAGACAAGGATAGTGGAAAGTATTAAGAATATATGGAGTAGATGGAAAGTTGTTGAATGCTTTGAAGAGTATGTATGATGGTGTTAAGGCTGCAGTGCTTGTGGATGGTGAACTGAGTGAATTTTTCTCTTTTAAGGTTGGGTTGAAACAGGGATATGTCATGTGTCCATGGTTGTTCAATATGTACATGGGTGGGGTAATAAAGAGGTACAAGGTAGGGTAGTGGATGTTGGAGTGGCCCTGGTGAGAGAGAATAGTGTTTGGAAACTCCCTGTACTGTTGTTTGCAGATGATACTGTGTTGTTGAGTGAAGACGAAGGGGAGCTGCAGGGCTTGGTGGATGGGTTTGGGAGAGTGTGTAAGAAACGGAATCTGAAGGTGAATGTAGGGAAGAGTAAAGTGATGGTCTTTGAGAGAGGTGAAGTCAGTGAATGTACAGCGAGGGTGGATGGTGAGGAATTGGAAAATGTGAGTATGTTTAAGTACTTGGGTAGTGTGATGAGTAAGGATGGAGGTTTGGAGGGTGAAGTGCTTGAAAGGGTACAGCAGGGAAGAAAGGTTGCTGGTTCCTTGAAGGCAGTGATAAGAAACAGGGAAGTGAGCATGGAAGTGAAAAAGTTACTACATGACAGTATTGTGATACCAACTCTAACGTATGGAAGTGAAGCTTGGATGTTGTTGGAAGGACACAAGTCAAGAGTGAGAGCAGTGGAAATGAGTTATTTAAGAGGAGCCTGTGGAGTCATATGGAGAGACAGGCTGACAAATGAGGATATAAAGGAGCGTTGTGGTGTGGATGTGATAGGAAGCATTAGGAGGAATACACTGAGGTGGTTTGGCCATGTGGAGAGGATAGAGGTTGAAAGACTGATGAAGAGAGTGTATGTGAGTGAGGTGGAGGGGGGGGAGAGGGAGGGGGAGGCCAAGGATGAGATGGAGGGATGGGGTGGAGAGGTATGTGAGAGAGGGGGGTGTGAGTTGGGAGCACGTCAGTGAAATGGCGAGGGACAGGGCGACGTGGAGGTGATTTGTTTGAGGCCATCCCGAACGGGATTGAGGCGTCTGGCAATAGATAGATAGACTTTATTTAGCCTAGTACGGAGCTTGACTCACACGAAGATACTATTTAGGTGTGGCCAGTTGCTGTCAAAGGTGGCCAGTGCAGAGTGAAGTGATAAACGTCCTCCCTCTCGCAGCCATTGTGTGTGTGTGTGTTTGTGTTTGTGTGTATGTGCACAAATTAACTTAAATTCACTGTTGTCCCCACTGCAATGGGCTGGGGTGTGGGAACCCAACAGGAAGCATCACTGTAAGAGGTTTTATCCAGTAAGAGAATAACCTTTTCAATATATGAGGCCCTGCACGCCATAAGGGGCAAAGTGACACATTTACGATTTTCCACAAATCGCCTTCAAAGTCTGGCGACACAAAAAAGTTCATAGAAATGTTGCTTTTCAATTTTAGTTTCTAAAATTTGGACATAAGGTGCATAAATGTGAGTACTTTAAGGGCAGTATCTAAGAAATTTGGCACAACAATATTTTCATTGTTAAAATTACACCATCATCAGCAGAATTTTTTTTGCTTGTGTCTTGCCAAACTTTGAGAGTGTTTTGCAGCCATTTTTGTTTTGTTTTTCTTATTCAGACCAATAAAGTATCATGTTCATCCAATACTATGATAAATGTAAGTTGTTTTTTAAGGGCAATATGGTAGAAAATGGTAAAGTGCAAAGCACCACCCGAAACAAGGTGTAAGTTCCTGGGGTGCTTTGTGCTCGGCAGAGGTGGCGCTGAGACTGAGCAGGTAAGGTGCCACCCTCGAGAAAATCAGCAGCTCTAAGTATCCGTGCGTGGGAGACATAGCATGTTCTGACTGGCTGGCTGGTCGGTGCTGTGGGATGACATATGAATGGAGTTTACCCTTTGTGGCGTGCAACAGAACCTACACCCCAGACCAAATGTCAGCACGGGGGCTTGGAGCACATTTCTCACTTCAGACTTTCACCTGCACTAATTGGAATTGAGCAAAGTGACTGTGCATTCGTAGGGTAGTGTTTAAGGGAGCGGCTGGTGGAAAAAAATAGGTTTCAGCAGGTATGGCGCTTTACCCCTTGTGGCGTGCAGGGCCTTATATATACATACAGTATATATATTTTTTCAGTATATATATATATATATATATACATGTAGGTCCCATTATATGACCACTCGATATATGAGGAAGCGATGATATGACCTGGGTAAATTGGAGACTGTTTTCGATATATTATCTCGAAAATCCAATGATACGACATTCAGTCTGGGGTGAGGTGTGAGGATTCTAAGTCAGTCATTCCAGCAAACGCTGTCATCACTGTTTTCTCTCAACCTTGGAGAGAAATAGCAGGACTGGTCAGCTGCAGCGTTGCCAGATGTGCGATAATTATCGCAAAATGCAATATTTTGGCACACTTTGCAGTATGCAATAGCATGCATGCAATAATGCGATGACTTTCATAATTTCATAATCTGAAAGATAAATAAGAAATTGCAAAATTAACAAGTCTACTGTAAGACTTAGTACAGCAGTAGGATTTAGTAACTCTTACAATAACCAGTATTATAATCTGGTAGGTACTTAACAGTTAAACAAATTTAATAACGTTAATTAATCACTCCATATATAAATATATTAATTCCACAGTAATTACCGATTTATGTGAAGAAATGCCTGTGTTTATGAGTGCGATAATTTTGATCAAAAAGCGATAATTTTAATGTGCCAGGTGTGATAATATGGGTTTGGGAATCTGGCAGCACTGCTCAGCTGGTGACCGCCAGGCCAGCTTTCTACCTCCAACACAACATTACCACTTATAGATGAGTGTTATGTATGTTTTATATGTTTAATTAATGTGCAGTCATGTTATTTGCAAACTATTTGCTCTTTCAGGTTGCTTTCTCTACAGTTCAGTAATATAGACATGTTTGTTGCGTTTGGTATCGTATATTTTAGTTTGAAAACTTGCATTTGGTGGGGTCCTTGAACCCATCCAATATTTTACCTTTAGTTACATGTTTTGTTATATGAGAATTCATTATACGACTATGCCAAATGGAACCTAACTGCTCGTATCTTTGGGACCTCCCCATAGATATATATATTGCATTACTTACAACTTAATCAGACTTGTCTCCATCAAAATTCCTCCACTGTTGATACAGCATTCCCAATATTTTTTACCAATTTTGGAATTCCTTGTGAAATGCATTTCAGGGGTGGTGCGAAGTTCTCATAGAGAATTTTCTTCTATCTCTTCTGTCCTGTGAAATCGGCGACTTTTCAGGGTGGCTTTCGACTTTGGGAACAAAAAAAAAAAAGTCCACAGGGGCCAAACTTGGAGAGCAGAGCTGCTGAGGGATGATAGTCTTCTCATGCTTTGCCAAAAAGTCACTGATAAGCATTAACACATGAGTAGGTGCATTGTCATGGTGCGGCATCCAGGTTTTGTTTGTTCTTGCATCAGGTTTCCTCCTTCACACTGCCTTCCTCAAACACTTCAGGACATCCAAGTAAAACTCTTTATTCACTGCCTGATCATGTGGAGCAAACTAATGATGAATGACATCCTTCCAATAAAAAAGATGATCGGCATCATCTTCACATTTGAACAACTCTGAGATGCTTTTTCGGTCATGGTGGTGATGTTCCAACTCAATGTGATGACTGCCTTTTAATTTTGGCATCGTAGCCATACACCAAGATTTCAACATGTCAAGACATTTTTCTGAAAGTTTTCATCAACATTCAAACAGTCAGACAGCTCCTGGCTGACTATGACACAGTCCTCTTTTTGGTCATCTGTCAGCAGACACAGCACAAATTTTTTGGCAGCATGATGCATCTTTAGTTTTTTTATTAAATTGTGCAGAAGAAACTTTTACAGATGCCTACTTCTTCGGAAACTTCACAGACAGTCAGCTGATGATTTTCACAGATCACAGCACACATTTTCTCAATGCGATTGTTGTCTCAACATGCAAGGCTGTCCAGATTTAATATTGTCTTTGGTAGATGCTTTTCCCAATTTGAACCACTGGAGCCACTTGTGATATTGTGTATGGCTTAAACAGTCCTCCTCATAAGCCTGTTGTTACATTTGAAAAGCCTCCGTAAAAGTTTTTCCCAATATGAAACAAAATTTCGCGTGAATACATTGCACTTCAAGATCCTTCGTTGTTCAACTTCCAACAAATTGCCAAGTGCACTATACATACACACATTCATTTCAGCACATATACCTTGATGACTAAGTGACATGGCGTGATGCAGATAGTGTTGGACTAAAGCTCATAGTTGCCGCCACACTGCACTCCTGTCACAAGCACACCATGCCAGCTTGTTGGCGTATTATTTATAAAGTTTGGTTTCTTTTTGGACAGACTTTGTTTGTGGTGCTTTCTCACCTCTTAGACCCACAGCAGTGAGGTGGCCACAAGGCCCTACTCTTACGGGTGTTTAATCACCTGATGTTATATTGCAAGCTGTCATTCTGCATATATTCTGTTCAGATTCTTGGTCAGCTTTCCTTTAGAGTTTTGATGACACCTTTGTCATTGACTTAACATATGAGAGACCATCAGCATAAAATCTGCCACAAAATAATATAACATTCAGGCTTCGCTCTTATGGTTTCTGTCCTTCCAACTGAGCCTTCACCTCAGACTTCCTTTCTGGTTGTGCTATAGGTGTTGGTGTAGATGATCAGTGTTCTTTCAAAGCTTTCAGTAGTGGTGTTTGTCAGGGTTTTGACCTTTCAATCCTCTTTTTTTCCTATTCTTCAGTGACACTCACTCTGTTGTTCTGGTGATGGGGACAGTGAAGCACATGTTGTGTTCCAAGATATATTTCTAACCAGACTAGCCTCTAGGTAGGCTTTGTTTGTGGCTTCCTGTAGTTGACTGCAAAGATCACATTCTGATTTGCTCATGATCTGGATTTACATAGTTGTAGTACAGTACCCTCACATCCAACACGATAATATTGTCACCTGAGGGTCCCGTGTAGGACAAGAAACGCCTTGGACCAACACAAGACCTTATGGAAAAAATTATTATTGTCACAAAATCTTCGAAAAGTGCCCCTCAAACATCAGCCTAGACCTATTTTGGCACCAGAACAAATTTCCTCACCTTGAAAGTGTGTGTTTTGAGCTTGTTATCTCCAGCTTAGTAGCCTGAGGTAGATGGCGGCACTTCAGGGGGTTAGCAGACAGTTTTCTAGGTATAATTACGAAAGGAGAGGCAATAACCTAGGAGCAGACACTGAGTGCAACACGTGGTAAGTGTGTCCACGACACTGTTGAGGAAGACAAAAGCACAAGCCCCACCTGATCACCACATGACCAGATGCCAATATTTTATTGGACAATATCGCAACCACGTCACTTTCCTGGGGCGGGAACCATTCTGGACTGGGTGAGACCGTCATATCTGTATTCTCCTCAGATTTGGGCTGTCATGAACCGTTGGTTCCGCATTGGACATATGCAACTGTATTACAGCAATATATTGGATTATTATTTATGGTCTCTGTCTTGGACAAACCCGTCTTGGATGCGAGGGTACTGTATACAGAATCTGAGGTTGGCTTACGTTTCCTGTGTTCATTTGTACCTTTATCTTGACTGTTTTTGAACACAGGAATGTTCTTTTGCTCGCACCACCATCCCTTCCATTCTGTCCCAAATATCTGTGCCTCTGTTTGGGAACAAACTTTCTTTTTTACATAACTATAGCTAATCTCCTGTCACAGGATTCTGAATGTCATGTGTCTTCCCAGACCCTTATGCAATCAACTCTTAGTGAGTCATTGTGGCTGAGAGGTACTGGCTGAAGTGGAGGAAGCCACCTGGGCTATGGCATAGTCAAATTTTTTTGACAAAGCACATATGCCAGTGACTATTTTCAGTGGAGATACATTAATGATTTCCTGCAGTTGCTGAAATCAGTTAGAAATATAAAAATTTGTGGCAGTATTGTAACCAATGAGGTCTTGCCTAAGTGACATATTTGCTGCTGCTATAAAGCTTGAATTGGGAAAAGTTTCAATACCATCTCAGCACTTTTGCGGCACCTTGGTTTGGGTTACCTTTCCTAGAAGGGTAGTCAAGTCATACCCCACCTGCTCGTGGTGACCTCGCAGACACCCTGTTTTTTTTTTTTTTTTTTTTTTTTTTTCTAAATTAGGGTGACACAAATGGGGGCAGCGCTACCCGGGTTTTTCCCGGGTAGTATTGTAATTACGTTTTGCTGTTGTTGTCATTTTGTTTTGTTTTTTGTTCTCCCTTATCATGAGTAAACAACACCAGTGCCCTCGCTGCAGTAGGTCTGTAGCAAAAAGTGCACAAGCACTGAAGTGCGCCTACTGCAGCGAGTGGATTCATATAGCTTGTGAAAATTTGGATGCAGGCGACTATCCATTCATGAAGAGAAGCCACCAGCTGGGCTTTCGCTGGCTGTGTAGCCAGTGTGTTGCACCAGCAGACGAGGTCTTGGCTGGTGGAGGAAGTAGTACCAAGAAGGAATTTGAAGATAAAGTTATTGGGCTGATCTTTCAAGCAGTCAGAGACGTATCAGATAGACTGGAGGCACTAGAGACCAAGGTCTCATCACCCATGGCGGTCACACAAGATCAGGCCAAGTCATTTGCGGATGCTGTTCGCGGGTCTCTCGTGGGGGGAGGGAAGGATCTGCCTGGGGGCGTAATTGAGATCAGTGCTTATGGCCAGAAAAAAGCCATTCATAGTCAGCATGTACTGATTGTGAAACCAGAGAGTGGCGCTGGTGCTTTGACAAATCAGATGGGACCAGAAGACATCAGAGGCGTACTTAACTCGGTACCGGTTGACAGCTGCCTTCAGACCAAGACTGGTGGGCTGGTAATGAAGTTTCCGTCAGCTGAGGCCAAGGGTGAAGCAACTGGGGTGCTGATTGATCATTTTGGCTCTGAGGGCACTTTATGCATATCAGAGCCAAAGAAATTGTTGCCTAAAATGACTGACCGGCCTTTCCTCTTCCTTGGATGACTCTGACATCATCCCAGATATTCTGAGAAAAAACAATAAAATTAAGATGCTCGTTGATCGAGGTTGTACCCTCAACCTTCTCTTCACAAGGACAATGAATGACACCAAAACTGCTGTCTTGAAGATGTTGCCAGAGGTGAGATCCTCCATTGTAGAACAGGGCAATTACATCTATGTGGATCATACAAGATGCCGCGCTTTCGATAGATTCTGGGTCACACAGTGTCATCACTGTCAAGGCTTTGGTCATACATTTGAGAGATGTTCTAGGAAAAGTGATGAACCTAAATGTGTCTTTTGTGCTGGAGCCCATAAATCTAAGGACTGTAGTAACAGAAATTCTCCCAAATGCATCAATTGCTCCTCTTTAAGACATCAAGATGCTAATTCAAAGTCACAGTCGGTTGCCCATTTTGCATCAAGTAGAGAATGTCCAATTATGATTTCTCATAGGAATAGATTGATTGAAAACACCAATTTTGACCCTTCAAAAAACTGACTACGTCCCTCTTGAACCAGTTAAGGATGGGTCTTTTAAATATTCGTTCCATCCGTAATAAGATAGACTATATTAATGAAACCCTAAATCAGCCCAAGCTTGACATATTGTGCTTGACTGAAACCTGGTTGTATGAGTTTGATATCAATATTATTCGTAATGCCTTGCCTAAGACACATTCTGTTATTAGTATTCCCAGGCCTGCTGCTGACCATCCAGGAGGAGGCGTAGCACTCATCTACTCGTCAGCACTTGCAAATGTTTCTCTCATTGACCCAGACCTGACCCCATCTTCATTTGAATTTATGGAAGTATTAATAAATTTCCATCAGAATACCATTAGAATTGCAATTGTCTATCGACCAGGTCATCCGGGCAGAGATCGAGGTTTTATGGAGGAGTTTGGGCAGTTTCTTGAAGGGTTTTCTCTTAAACCTGGAGGACTTCTTGTTTGTGGTGATTTCAATTATTGGGTTGACAGTCCAGAGTCAAAACCATTTTCTTCAGAATTCCTTGAGTTGATCACCCAGAACAATTTTTTCAACCATGTGAGTAATCCAACTCATGTCTCAGGACATGTCCTTGACTTGATCTTGTCCCCTGTTGGTTGCAGGTGCATATCAGATGTGGAGGTTGACTCATTTGACCCCCTCATCTCTGATCATGCTCTGATCACTCTTAGTTTTGATGTCCCGAAATCCCCTTCATATAAGAAGGTCGTCAGGTTCAGAAATTACAACAATGTTGACCGCCAGTTGATGTGTTTTGAAATTGATCAACATTTAAACTCCATCGATTCTTCAAGTCTTTCTTCTGGTGAATTGGTTGATATTTACAACAACGAGCTCAGGTCAATTTTTGACCATTATTGTCCTGAGGTAGTAAAAACAATCACTGTACGTGATAATTCTCCGTGGTATGGTCCATCCATTAATTCTTTGCATAGACAACGTAGAAGGGCAGAATGTGAGTGGCGCTTGCAGCAGACCGAAGTAACTCGTTTGTGTTATGTTTTTGCGAGAAGAGCAGTCGTTCACACTGTAAAAGCCCAAAAGGCTAGGTATTATCAAAATAAAGTTGATTCATGTGGTGGTGATAAAAAAAAAACTGTCTGCAGTTGTGAACAATTTGGTTGGTCGGAGGAATGTAATTGTTAAACCAACTTCTGTATCTGATGCCCAATTGGCTTCTGATTTTGCTTCATTTTTTACAAGTAAGATATCTCGCATAAGAAGTGATTTAGACAGCAGTTCTCCTAGTGAAGCATACTCAGTTGACTTCCAGCCACTGTGCACCGGGGATCATTTGCTTTCAACATTTCATCCGCTGGATGTAAACAAAGTCAAATGTTACATCAGAGAACTAAATAAAACATTTTGCTCACTCGATCCATGTAACATGTCACAACTGCCTGATGTGTATGAGCATGCTGCAGACTTTATCTGCAACATAATAAATAGATGCTTCTTAGAAAGTATTTTTGTGCAGTCTGAGAAACGTGCTTTGCTTAGGCCCCTAATTAAGAAACCTGGCCTTGATGTCGAGAGCATGACAAATTATCATCCTGTCTCTAACCTGTCTTTTTTATCCAAGATTATTGAGTGGGCCATACTCGATCAACTCGTACCACTACTGGAACACAACAGAGTTGTTCCTGTTGTTCAATCAGCATACAGAAAATACCATTCAACTGAAACTGCACTAACAAGGATTCAGAGTGACTTGGTGGCAAACACTTGTAGTAGGATGTCCTCTCTCCTAGTTCTTTTGGATCTGTCTGCAGCTTTTGATACATTAGATCATAAACTATTGTTGGATGATCTGTATTTTTATGGCGTTCGTGATAGTGCCTTTTTGCTCCTTAAGTCGTATCTGTCGGACAGATCTCAGAGAGTGGTTGTTGATTACGCTAGCTCTGATTCTGCTCCTCTTCTATTTGGAGTCCCTCAAGGATCAGTTTTGGATCCAGTTCTATTTACTAGCTACACAAGTAGTTTATTGTCTCTACTTGATGCTCATGATGTGTCCTATCATTTTATGCTGATGACACCCAGCTCTATGTTAAGATGTCAGATATCAACGATACTAAGACAAAGTTTGGATCTCTAATCTCTGATATTAAGATTTGAATGGCTAAGAGGAAACTTAAGCTGAATGATGGTAAAACTGAGATCATCATCATCAGAGGAAACAGAAGGGGTGATGACACTGACAATGCCCTGGCTTTGAACATTGGCGTGTCACAGCTGCATCCAGTCAGTTCTGTTCGAAATCTGGGTGTTTATTTTAATTTTAAGTTAAATTACAAAGAACATATTAATCAGGTTGTAAGAGGGTGTAACTTTGCATATCAGAAATCTGTACTCTGTGAGAAGATTCCTGAATAGACGGTGCCTCTTAACATTGGTCCATGCAGTGGTCTTGTCTCGTGTTGATTATTGTAATTCACTGTGGGTTGGTCTTCCAAATAATATACTAACAAAAGTTCAGTCTGTGTTGAACAGGGTGGCACGGCTTATCTTTGGTCTCCCCCCGAGAACCTCAACTACCCCGTTTCTGATTGAGTTGCATTGGTTACCAGTAAAGGCTAGAATTGAATTTAAACTGTGTCATATTACATTCAAGGTTCTTAAGTTTGGTGAACCGAAGTATCTTGCTGAATTGTTAAAACTCCCATCGACACGCCCGGGTGTGATGTTACGCAGTGAAGATAATTCCTTGCATCTTGGTGAGCCAGGAGACATTCACCAGTCATCTTTCTCTGATCGTTCTTTTGCATATAGAGCCCCTAGATTATATAACAGATTGCCATTGTCCATAAGACAACTCTTTACTGTTGAATCCTTTAAGAGACAGCTGAAAGCCTTTCTTTTTTCAAAATGCTATGACCTGGAGAGAGGTACTATGACGGATGATTATAGGGTTTAAATATTGCCACTTTCATATATATATGATGTAGCTTGTATTATATACAAGAAATGTCACAATTTTTGTAATTGTAAAAATAATGTATGTGTGTCGAGCGCTAGTGAATTCCCAGAAGGAAGAACTGGTGCTTTTGAGAAACAAAAGGCCAGATTATTATTATTATTATTATTATTATTATTAAATGTATCTTGTAGGTCTTGAGCTTGTAAATAGCGGTGGCCTCCTATACTTCAACTAGTATTTTTTGTTTACTGTATGCTGCATTTTTTTTTTTTTTTTACGTGTCTGACTCTGGACAGAGGCTCAGGGCCTATTTCTCGGGGGACAGTGACCTATCTCAAGGCCAAGTAGTCCTCCTACACCTCCACATGTCACCACTTCGGCGCTAACACCCACCGTCCATATTGAATACATTCTAGGGCTGTCTCATACAAGACTAGGTATTGGTATTAGTGGGGGTACTTTTACGACATGTCGGCGAGTGATCTGGTTGATCAGGAAAGTCTGCTTTTAGGAAATTCAAATCTTTAAACTGTACCCTGCCCCAGCCGGGATTCGATCCTGGGTCCATTACTGTATGACTTCAGGCCGCCTGTCTACCGATTCAGCCACCGCCTCCCCACCATAATGCATATCCCTTTTGTATACTGGTGATACTCATTTATGTTTTAGAAAGAGCATCCTTTTCTTTCTCTACAGGTTTTGTGTATGAAGTGGTACCAAGGAGGCACTTTCATCAGTTCAGCCCTAGACCAGACTGTGTCAGTGTGGAGTGTTGAAGACAGTAAACTGAAATTCACCCTCAGGTAAGTTACTCTTTTTGAGAGATAGCATCCTTTTCATAGGTAAGTCCTTGGGTCATAAAAAGTCAGTCACAGTCAGGAGCTCTACTGTGTTCCTTGAAAGCTGTATCAAAACAGGAGAAGTATACAGTACTTCAGTCTACTACCGAGGGTGTTGTCAAAGTCACCAATGTCAGCATTTCAGAGATTATGAAGCAGAATTGAGAGCCAGAAGTGATTTTGGTCCAGTTTTGGAAATGTGAATTTTTCTCCCAGAAACCTGATCTATTCTGGTTCTGGCAACTACATGTATGTTAGTCATTGCCCAAAATAAATTGATTATGAAGGGGAAATCCAGCTTAAGCCCATTCATTTAAACCAAAAGTTCAGACATAATATATGAAATTGTTACTCAAATGATGAAGGAAATAGTCAAGTACAGTCAATCTTTGAGTAAAACAGATGATATGGACAGGACAAGGACTGTTTTACTCAAATCCGTGTCACTCAAACAATATGTTTGCATGTACAGCAGTATAATATGGTCAGGCCACTTTCCAGAACTCTCACTTTTACTCTGTCTTACCACTCCACCCCAATTAAATTACCCTGTCATACCACCCTACTCCACTTAAATTACCATCCTACCCCACTTAAATCACCCCCTACTTATACCCACTATTAGGTAAACATTGAAAAAGATATAACTTCATTGTAATTATGAACATGCATGGTATTAAAATGGCATTAACAAAACACAAAAGGGTAATTAATACAAACGACAGTGATGTAATGATTTGACCAGTTTTCTTATACATTCTCAAGGAAAATAATTTTATTATTAGATTAATCTCAGGTGATTACCATTTGATATTGAGTCAAAAAATATTGGAGAACAAACAAAATATACCTGCGTGTGATATTACAGAAAGCTGTCTGAATGCCCTCGATAGCATGGTTATTGCCAGTCTCACCAACTGGACATGACGTCAGCACACCAAAGAAACTCCAGTGTATACAAGTTAAAACCATAAATAGCAGTAGAAGGCTAACTGTAGTTGTTGAAAGCTAACTGGGGGTTTCACTTCCCAGACCTTCTCAGTGATTATAACCTACCTCATAACATGCAAACTAAAATGTGCAGTAGGTAAAACTCTCACTCGATGTAGTGCTACTTTGGGTGTCTGCCCTTTCCTCTCTGCCTTTCTTCCTCATCTGTCTTTCTTTCCTTCATTCTTTTCTTCCCTCTGCCTATGAGTGAGTTTACACTCCTTCTTCTGTCGTTCTTTCCTTCATTCATTCCTCTTCCTTCTGCTTATGAGTTGTAAAAATTAATTTATTCAAGTCAGTATCCTTACTCGGCACCAAAAATTTGACCTTAAGTAAATTCACGAAAGTCTCTTAGGTTTAGGTGTTCCGTAACTGTTACCTTAACTCACCTAATTATTACTCTCCTGTCTCCTAGCTAATTCCCTATTGAATTGGCCAATTCGTAAAGGTTACTTAGCTAGAAAGAGTCGGACAGCAGATAACGACGAGCCTGGTGTTTTCTGTCGGTTACTTGGGCTGCCAAGCATCCTTGGGGTGCGTATTTACAGTGTGCTGATTCAGCGAGTTCTAGGAGCAGAGTGAGCAACATGGCAAGCTTCTTTCTCCCTCACAGGATTTGAAGGAGCCAACTATTAATTAATTACAATGCTAAATACAGTTAGATTACATCATGATATATACAGGGCGAATCTAACTAATTAATCTTAGTTTTAGTTAAACTAAAGCCAAACCAAATATTCCCTTTATTTATGTAAATATGTAAAACCTACATCTGCTTTTTATCTGAGGGCCATTTCATCCTCAGGACACGTCATCTAAAGAACAGACGCAGTTTAGATCAGTGGAACTTTCCAAGTAATTACATGTATTTACAAGACAGTTGTCCACAAGGGTTAAATGCAGTAGCATTTAATTTATTATTAATAAAATTATTAAAGAGAATGTAATTTGTGGGTTATAAAAACTGTTTGAATAGGTATTAATGATCTCAGGTTTTCCTCTGCCCTCTAACCAGGGACGACTATTTTTAAAGTAGTGAATGCAACTGCTCTGGGGGAAAATATTTCCCACACGGGTGACTACGCTGAGTGACAAGCCAAATGGTTTCCTGTACACCAGGAAACCATTTACTGCATTGGGTGGTAACCATACCTGTATAACCAAATTATGGTTCCTGGTGGTTTAGTGAGTAATTAAGGTGCTCCAATCAGATTGAGCCGGTGCAGGTTTATATTCAAGAGGTGATTGGGGTTAATTTCCCACATAATGCCACTCAGGGATGAATGAGGCTGTCACCCTCATCTTAAATGTCAGGGCCAACTTGCCTTGCCCCAGGCTCGTACGCTTCTTATGGGACAACATAGGATTGGATGACGGATGGATGGTAAAACTTAACCAAAACAGTATTGTGCATTAAGAGCATTCATTAATCATGGTGCATTAAACCCAATTGTCACACGACCATGCATGAAGCTGATCTTTATATACATCACAGAGAAGATAGCCATTGAAATATACAGGTTAGCAAAATAGCGCTTGGTGATTAAACCAGAACGCATCATACTGTATTTGGTAAAATCTAAGATAAACGCAGTATGAAAAACAATAATGGAAGCTCTTATTTACGAACATTTTTAAAAAACAACATTTAAAAGAAGCCCACTACATACACTAATCTATTAAAAAATAACAAATTATCCTATCAACACTTCATTCCAATAGGAAAATTAAAAATACTGCATTACTGTCATAATAAATAGGAAGAGTTAGGCTGGGTACCTATGTGTTGTTGATATGCAGTTCCCTGGCACTATCACCCAGCTCCCAACCCCTATGTTTTTGTCTTTGTTGAGATGTTGCTGCTCCTGCACTTCCATCTTCAATATCTAAGGCAAATCCTTCAATGTCCAAGGCTGAAGCAGCAGAGTTGACCTCATTGTCAGAAGTGGATGTACCCAGATGTAAGCCAGCCAGTCATGAAAAGTCTGTAGCGTTACGTCACTGTACACGATTTTCTAATTGTGTTACCTGGCCAGCTGACACTTCCGGCATAAGCTCAAGTTTTACCTTGTGTTGTATGACCAGTCTCATAATGCTAACAGTTTAACCCTTTAACCGCGGGTGTCATTCCAGAATGACGTTGCAAAAACTGGACCAAACCGCGGGTGTCATTCTCGAATGTTTGTGAATATTTTGAATACCCCGCGTTTTTTCCGTGCGCCAATTGTTTCAAGGGAGAGTAGCTATTAAGTTCTTTCACTCCAGCCGACCCCCACCTCCCTCTTCCCCCCCCCTGGGGCCCCACCTCCCACCCCCTGGGCCCCCCACCCCACCCCGGACCAAACACGCATCAGTATCTGTCCAGCTGTGTGAGTGACAACACTGCTGATGTGATAGTGAAGTGCAGGCAATTACAGTGCCTTTTACCTGCCTTAGTGAACACAGAGTGGGTGTTTATCGTATGTGCAGTGTTCATATATGTTTATAGTATTATTATCAGAATGAGGTTGGCATTTGGTAATGGTGTGTGAGCGAAAAATAGTGATTACAACACCGCTGATATGGCAGTGAAGTGCGGGCAATTACAGTGCCTTTTACCTGCCTCAGTGAACACAGAGTGGGCGTTTATCGTATGTGCAGTGTTCATATATGTTTATAGTATTATTATCAGAATGAGGTTGGCATTTGGTAATGGTGTGTGCGCGAAAAATAGTGATTACAACACTGCTGATGTGGCAGTGAAGTGTGGGTAATTACAGTGCCTTTTACCTGCCTCAGTGAACACAGAGTGGGTGTTTATCGTATGTGCAGTGTTCATATATGTTTACAGTATTATTATCAGAATGAGGTTGGCATTTGGTAATGGTGTATGAGCGAAGGTAATGGTGTGTGAGCGAAAAATAGTGATTTTACACCCCTCACTTCTAACGGCACTGCCCATCCTGTGAAAGTCAACAAAGTCATGAAACCTACATCAGTGGAAAGCTGAAGGTTAGTACTTTCTAGTGGTACCTTATTTTTTTCTCTAGCTTTATTCTGTGCAGGGTTATTAAGGTTTAAAGGTTTGTTTACATTTGGCTGAAACCCCGGCAGGAGAGGACAGTCAGACCAAAACAATACCCGCGGTTAAAGGGTTAAATACAAAACCGTGTTACTCAACCATGTGTTACTTAACCATGTGTTGCTGAAGGATTGACTATACAGGCAAAACCTGATATGAGGTGCATTGTTAACCGACGATTCACTAGACCGAGCAGAAGAAATGAGGGAACATTCCCACAATCCGAACAGCCATCGATTCACTAATCCGAACAATCAGCCTCCCCCTAGGTTTGAAACGAGCATGTTTGAACGACATGTGGTGGTGCACACGGCCCTCCCTGTCCTCTCTCCATCCCCTTGCTTTGCCCCATGTCCGTTCTCTATCCTTCACCACGCTCAGCACTGCCAGACATGTCTCCCTCTCCATCACCCTGCCCTCCCCCAACCCTGGTTGTCTCCCTCCCTGTTGCCCTACCCTCCCCTGCCCCCTCTTGTCCTCTGAGTGTGTGTGTGTATTTACCTATTTGTATTTACCTATTTGTAGTATACAGGAATTGAGCAATGCTCGTGTTGTCCTGTCTCCATATCCGCATTTATCAAGTTTACCTTTACACACATGAATGTTTTTCTCATGCACCACCTCTTTGTCTAAGTTGTTCCAAATATTTAAGAATATACCTAATTGTGATATACACGGAATGTACTATGCTCGTGGGTTTCCGTCGCTGTTTCTCAATAAGTCGAATTTAACTTTAAACTCGTTTAAGTTTTTAGACTGGACGATCTCTTTGTCCAGGCTATTCCATAAGTCTATACTTCTGTAAGGAAAGCTATATTTCTTGATATCCTTCAAGCAGCTTGACTTTTTCAATTTCATTCCATGTCCTCTTGTTGCTCTCTTATCCCATACAAACAGATCTTCTTAGTCAATTTTATCTACTCCCACCATGGTCCTGAACACCGCAATCATGTCTCCCCTCTTTCTCCTTTCCTCTAACGAAGGCAAATCCAGTTTTTCCAGCCTCTCTCTGTATGACAGGTCTGTCAGACTGGGGACCATCTTGGTTGCTGTTCTTTGTATTCTCTCAATCTTGTTTATATCTTTCTTTTTGTGTGGGCACCACACTACCGCTGCATATTCTAACCTGGGGCGGATCATGGCCACTATCAATTTTTTCATCATTTCTTCATCTATATAATGAAATGCTACTCTTATGTTAGTCAAGAGCTTATAAGTCTCTCCAACTATCTTGTTAATGTGCTTTTCTGGTGATAAACTATCTTGGACCAGCACTCCCAAATCTTTCTCTTCTCTCCTTTTTGTGATTAATTCATTACCCAAAAAATAATTCAGTGATGGTCTCCTGCTACTTTTACCCATTTCCAATATTTTACATTTCTTTACATTAAATTTCATTTCCCACGTCCGGCTCCAATTGTGTATCCTATCCAAATCCTCCTGCAGTATTTTACAATCCTCCTCAACCTCTATCTTCCTCAAGATCTTTACATCATCAGCAAACAGACTCGCATAACTGTTCACTCCATCTACCATATCATTTACGTAAATCAGGAACATTACTGGCGCCAACACTGAGCCTTGAGGGACTCCACTTGTTACTTCCCTCCATCCAGACATCTTTTCCTTTATTACTGTCCTCATTTGTCTGTCTCTCAAAAAGTCTCTCATCCATTCCAGAAGTTTCCCCTTTAGTCCTCCTATATATTCTAGTTTCCACATTAGTCTCTTATGAGGTACCTTGTCAAAGGCCTTCTCTAAGTCTAAGTACACACAATCCACCCAACCATCTCTCTCCTGTACCACATCAATCGCTCTTGAGTAAAAGCTCAACAAGTTTGAAACACATGACCTTCCACTTCTGAATCCAAACTGACATTCAGCCAAAATATTCATCTCTTCCAGATATTTTATCCATCTGTCTTTCAGGATTCTCTCACACAATTTTGTGACCATGCTGGTTAGAGACACTGGTCTATAATTCAGGGGTTCTTCCCTGTTTCCTCCCTTGTAAATTGGTACCACATTTGCCCTCTTCCATTCTTTTGGCACTTTCCCCTCTTCCAGTGAGCATACAATTAAGCTGTGAATTTTATCCGCCAGTTGTTCTCTGCATTCCTTCAGTACCCAATTAGAAATTCCATCAGGTCCTGGGGCTTTCCTTACATCTTGAGTTTCCAGTAATTTATACACTTCCTGCACCTCCACTTTTATATCTTTCATCACCGGAACATTTCTAATCACTCCCTCCCCTTCCACAAGCTCCTTTTCTTTAGTGAAAACTGACTGGAAACGTTTGTTCATTATTTCTGCTTGCATTGCCGCATCCTTAAAGACCTCTCCATCTACTTTCAGCTTGGTGATTCCTTCCTTTTGTTTCAGTTTGCCATTAACAAATCTATAAAACAGTTTGGGTTCATCCTTGCATTTGTCAATTATACCTTTTTCAAAATTCCTTTCTTCTTCCCTACGTATTCTTGTGTATTCGTTTCTTGTTCTTTTATATTCTTCCTTTGTTCTGTCGTTACCTCTCTTTCTCCAATTGTTCCACGCCTTATCTCTCTCTTTTTTGGCTATCATACACCTTCTATTAAACCACTCCTTTTTCCTGTTTTCTTTCCCTCTTACTCTTGGTACAAATTTTTCCACTCCCAAATTATAGAGGTCTAGAAAGATATCCCACTTCCTCTGTATCTCTCTTGTTTCTCTGAATTTTCTCCAATCCGCATTTTCAAAAAAGTTTCTCAATCCTGTAAAATTTGCTTTGCCAAAGTTGTATCTTCCCTGTCTATGAAGCTCGTCTCTTGGCTCGACGTTTCCTGTTAACATCTGGAACTCAATGACCACGTGATCACTTTTTCCCAAAGGACAGAGATATTCCAATGATTCTATTACATCGGGTTCTTTGGTGAACAGTAAATCTAACCTTGCTGGTGTGTCCTCACCTCGAAACCGTGTCTCTTCTTTGACCCACTGCGTCATCACATTATTCATTATTATATTTAATAACATAGTGTCCCACGAATCCTCGCCGCCTCCCGAGTACCATTCCTCCCAGTTCACCTCTTTACAATTAAAGTCACCCACCAAAATTATATTATTGCTTTTCTCAATTATTTTTTGCAAGTAGCTAGCCATATCTGACAACATCTCATGGTATTCGTCATCCTTCCATGCTCTCGTCTTTGGGGAACATACACTACCGCCATATCTCTCTTAACATTCTCTCCAGTTTCTAATTTCATATATATCACTTCAGCCCTGCCTTCTCCCATTTCCACAGTATCTACATTTATGTTGTTCTTCACTGCTGTCATCACTCCTCCTCCCTTTTTTTCTTTTCTGTCTTTTCTCCACAGTTTGTATTTACCATCTCCCAAATGAACATCAATATCTTCTCTTAATTTGGTCTCTACAAAGCACATGACATCAGGTTCATGTTCTCTCAAGAAATCATTAATTTCGATCCTTGTCGATATGAAACCATCAACATTATTTTTGACATTATTAATACCCTCTTCTCTCCTACTCTCTGTCCGTACCACTTCCTCAACTTCTGATCTTTCACAACCATCCCCCCTAGTTTCCTTCACTTCTATTTCCTTAAATACCATTTCCTTACTTTCATATCCAATACTCTCCAAAAAAAGTATTACGTTCTTCCTCTGTCCTCTTATCATTTTTTTCCTTTACTTCTTCCTTTAATGATTTTAAAACTTCTCTTTCTTCTTCATTCAGATCTTTTCTTATTATAATATTTTCCATCCCCGCCTCTTTGCTTAATTTCCAGGTCACTTTAAGTATTTCATTTATTACACTTTCTGATGTAAACTTGACTCTCATTGGTCTTGTTTCCCCTTTCTTATAAGGCCCTATCCTCCTTACTTCCTCAATTTCTTTTACCCACTTGTCTCCTTCGGGGTCAATCTTGCCTAATATTCCTCTCACCATGTTCGTGTCTCTCTCGAGTCTTGCGAACCTAACCTTTTCTTCCTCTTCCCTGTTTCCAAATACTACCACACATCTGTTCCTTTCTACAGTTTCTCTCACTATTTTCTCTTTTTTCTTCAGTATTTTCACTACATTTTCTTCCATTTCTTTCTTGTTCATTTCCCTTTCTTCCTGGATGATCTCTCTTAAGCTGACCACTTCTTTCTGTTCTTCTTCTACGTGTGCCCACTTTGCCTTGTGTTCTTCTAGTACATTACTCACCTTCTCCGTTTTATTAGTACTCTCTTCAAGTTTCCTCCTCAGTTCAACATTTTCCCTCTTCAAATTCTTAATCTCTTCATTGGCTGTTTCGTTGGACTGGATTAGACTCTGTATGGTGGTTTCCGTATTTCCTGACACATCCTTTATCACTAGATTCTCTACTTTTTTTTCAAGTTCACTAATCCTCTTAATTAATGTTTTCACCAGGTCCATGACATTAGTATTAGCATCAAATCCTTGAAATTCCATTCCCTCATTGTTTACATTTTCGGCCATCTTTAACGCACCGGTAAAGTACCTAAACAGCTGTTACCGAATAAACCACAAACATTCATGTATACTATTGCCAACAAATCTTTACATTTTTGGTAGTCTGCCAACTTTCATTATTTTAAATTTAAAGAGAGACCCTAGGAGACAGGACAGACAAAATTCCTGAAACTACTCAAGGTTAGGAGCGATGCCTGGGACGACCTCTCTCTCCGGCTGCTCGTGTGTGTGTGTGTATGTGAGAGTGAGTGTGTGTGTGTGTGTGTGTGTGTGTGTGTGTGTGTGTGTGTGTGTGTGTGTGTGTGTGTGTATTTACCTAGTTGTGATACACAGGAAATGAGCTATGCTCATGGGGTCCCATCTCTGTTTCTCAGTAAGTCAAATTTTGCTTTAAACTCTTTCATGTTTCTAGACTGGACAATCTCTTTGTCCAGGCTATTCCACAGGTCTATACATCTGTAAGGAAAACTATATTTCTTGATATCCTTCAACCAGCTTGGTTTCTTCAGTTTCATTCCGTGTTCTCATGTTACTCTCTTATCCCATACAAACAGATCTTCTCGGTCAATTTTATCTACTCCCATCATGGTCCTGAACACTGCAATCATGTCGCCCCTCTCTCTCCTTTCCTCAAAGGAAGGCAAATCCAGCTTTACCAGCCTCTCTGTGTACGACAGATCTCCCAGACTGGGGACCATCTTGGTTGCTGTTCTTTGTATTCACTCAATCTTGTTTATATCTTTCTTTTTGTGTGGGGACCACACTACTGCTGCATATTCTAACCTGGGGCGGATTATGGCCACTATCAATTTTTTCATCATCTCCTCATCATATAATGAAATGCTACTCTTATATTAGTCAAGAGTTTATACGTCTCTCTAACTTCCTTGTTAATATGTTTTTCAGGTGACAGACTATTCTGGACCAGCACTCCCAAATCTTTCTCTTCTCTAGCTTTTGTGATTGATTCATTACCCATCAAGTAATTCAGTGATGGCCTCTTGATACTTTTACCCATTTCCAATGTTTTACATTTCTTTGTGTTGAATTCCATTTCCCACATCCAGCTCCAATCATGTATCCTATCCAGATCCTCCTGCAGCATATTGCAGTCCTCCTCTACCTTCCTCAAGATCTTTGCATCATCAGCAAACAGACTTGCATAACTGTTCACCCCTCTATACCATAATTCAGGAGCATTACTGGCACCAACACCGAGCCCTGTGGGACTCCGCTTGTTACTTCCCTCCATCTAGACATCCTATCCTTTATTACTGTCCTCATTTGTCTGTTTCTTAAAAAGTCTCTCATCCATTTCGGGAGGTTTCCCTTCAGTCCTTAGTTTCTACATTAGTCTCTTTTGGGGTACCTTGTCGAATACCTTCTCCAAATCTAAATACACACAATCCATCCAACCATCCCTCTCCTGCAGCACCTCAGTCACTCTTAAGTAAAAGCTCAACAGGTTGGAAACACATGACCTTCCACTTCTGAATCCAAACTGACCTTCAGCCAAGAAATTCATCTCTTCCAGATATTTTATCCATCTATCTTTTAGGATTCTCGCACAATTTTGCAACCATGCAGGTTAGGGACACTGGTCTATAATTCAGAGGTTCTTCCCTGTTTCCTCCCTTATACATTCAGAGAACACACAATTAAACTGTGAATCTTATCCACCAGTTGTTCTTGGCATTCCTTCAGTCCCCAATTAGAGATTCCATCTGGTCCTGGGGCTTTCCTTACATCTTGAGTTTCCAGTAATTTTCCTGTACTTCCACTTTTATATCTTTTATCACTACATTTCTAGTCACTCCCTCCCCTTCCACAAACTCCTTTTCATTAGTGAAAACCGATTGGAAACATTAGTTCATTATTTCAACTTGCATTGCTGCATCTTTATAGACCTCTCATTCTACTTCCAGTTTGGTGATTCCTTCCTTTTGTTTCAGTTTTCCATTGACAAACATATAAAACAGTTTATGTTCATCCTTACATTTGCCTATTATACCTTTTTCAAAGTTCCTTTCTTCCTCTCCATGTATTCTTGTGTATTCGTTTCTAGTTCTTTTATATTCTTCCTTTGTTCTGTTATTACCTCTCTTTCTCCAGTTGTTCCACCCATTTCTCTCTCTTTTTTTTGCTATCATACACCTTCTATTAAACAGCTCCTTTTTCCTGTTTTCTTTCCCCCTTACTCATGGCACAAATTTTTCCACTCCCGAATTATTGAGGTCTAGAAAGATATCCCACTTCCTCTGTATCTCTCTTGTTTCTCTGACTGTTCTCCAATCCACATTTTCAAAAATTTTCTCAATCCTGTAAAGTTTGCTTTCCCAAAGTTGTATCTTCCCTCACTATAAAGCTCATCTCTTGGCACCACGTTCCCTATTATCATCTGGAACTCGGTGACCACATGATCACTTTTCCCTATAGGACACAGGTATTTCAAAGATTTTATTACATCGGGTTCTTTAGTAAACAGTAAGTCTAATCTTGCTGGTGTGTCCTCACCTTGTAACCGTCTCTTCTTTGACCCATTGCGTCATCACATTGTTCATTGTTATATTTGATAATATAGTGCCCCACGAATATTCGCTGCCTTCTGAGTCCCATTCCCCCCAGTTCACCTCTTTACAGTTAAAGTCACCCATTAAAATTATATTGTTGCTTTTCCCAGTCATTTTCTGTAGATAACTAGCCATGTCTGACAACATCTCCTGGTATTCATTGTCATTCGATGTTCTTGTCTTAGGGGGAACATACACTTCTGCCATATCTCTCTTACTATTCTCTCCAGTTTCCAATTTTATATTTATCACTTCGGCCCTGCCTTTTCCCATTTCCACGGTATCTGCATTTATGTTGTTCTTCACTGCTATCATCACTTCTCCTCCCGTTTTTTTTTTTCTTTTCTGTCTCTTTTCCACAGTTTGTATTTATCACCTCCCATATGGACATTAATATCATATCTTAATTTGGTTTCCACAAAACTCGTAACAGCAGGTTCATGTACCCTCAACAAATCATTGATTTCTAACCTTGCCGATATTAAACCATCAGCATTAGTATATGCCACCTTCAAATGATTTTTATTGTTTTTTATACCCTCTTCTCTCCTTCTCTCCATCGGTACCATTTCCTCAATTTCTGATCCATAACTCACCAGTAAAACACTGTCATCTCTTCCTCAATTCTCTGTTCGTTTATTGCCTTTGCTTCCTTTACTAACTCCTTTATTTTAGCTCTTTCTTCCTCATTTGCATCTCTCCTTATCCAAACATTTTTGAACCCTTCTTTGTCTGATAATTTCCATGTTCTGTTGTTGATTTCGTTTACCATTACCTGGGACTGAAACTTTACCTTGAATGGCCTCGCCTCTCCTTCATTGTACTTTCCTAACCTAAACACTTCTTCAATCTCTTATTAAACTTCGTTGTTACCCTCCAAAACTACTGATATTATCTCTTTAACCTTTCTCAGTTCTTCTCTTTCTCTTTCTGATCATACTGTCATACATTTTTCTTTTACTCCTGAAATTATTACACATTTTTTCTTATCTGCTACATCCCTGACTAAAGATTCTCTACTTCTCAGTACCCTAACCTCTTCCTTCTCCACCTTTTCCTTGCTTTCTTGTTCTATAATCTCTTTCAGATTTACATTTCCTTCCTCCTGAATTTTCTTCCATCCCTTATGGTGCTCCTTGATTTCCTTAATGTGCTCATCTTGCATCCTTGCTTTGGATTCATACTCATCTAGTTTGCTTTTCATCCTGTCCCTTTCTTCTTCCAACCTTTTATTCTCCTTCTTCTCTCTATCTATCTATAGCCCGACGCCCTAATCCCGCAAAGGGTGGCCGCAGACAAAACGCCTCCAAGTCGCTCTGTCACCCACCATTTGACTACCCTCCCCTCAACTCACCCCCCCTTCCCTCATATACCTCTCAACTCCATCCCTCCACCTCATCATCGGTCTACCTCTCCCTCTCCCTCCCTCCACCTCACCTACATACACCCTCTTAGTCAGTCTTTCATTCTCCATTCTCTTCACATGTCCAAACCACCTCAGTGTATTTCTCCTAATCTTCTCAACCACATCCACATCCACCCCACATCGTTCCTTCACTTCTTCATTCGTCAACCTCTCCCTCCACGTCACTCCACATGCTCCTCTCAAGTAACTCATTTCCACTGCTCTCACTCTTGACTTGTACCCCACTTGCAAGGTCCATGCCTTGCTTCCATACGTCAGGGTAGGGATCACAATACTATCATGCAGTGACTTCTTAACTTCCATACTCACCTCCCTATTTCTCATCACTGCTTTCAGTGTACCAACAACCTTCCTTCCCTCCTGTACCCTTTCACGCACTTCATCCCCCAAAGTTCCATCCTTACTCATCACACTACCCAAGTACTTGAATGCACTCACATTCTCCATATCCTCACCATCCAACCTCACTGCACACTCTGTGACTTCATTCCTCTCAAACACCATAACTTTACTTTTGTTTACATTAACTGGGGGTAGGGGGGTTTCAAGAATACTCCCCCAGTATCCCTGCTTGTCGTACGAGGCGACTAAAAGGGTTGGTGGTGGGTTAGTGCCCCACCCCGTAAAAAGAACTAACTAAAAAAGCGAACAAAGATTCTCCTTCTTAAGATGTTTTATTTCATTAGAGGCAGATTCATTACTCACTTTTAATTCTTTGACTTCTCTTTCTTGTTCATCATTGCGTGTACAAACTTTTTCCAGTTTATTCTGTAGAACTTTGATCTCTTTCTCCTGCTCTAAGGTCCATTCCTGTAACTCTCTAATTACTGCCCGTACCTTTTTTAACTCCTGGACATTCCTCTCTGCTGTTTTCCCTACTCCTTCTACTCTTGTTTGGTTCAGTTTAATACTTCCATTTCCCACATCATCTTCGGAGAAGCCCTCAAACTCTCTTTTGCCTGTTGTAAACAAAGCACTGTCCCTTTCCACCATGATGCAACCATATGGAGAATTTCTATTTCCACTATATCTTGTATTTTTTATGACCAAAACTTTTTTTTTTTTTTAACCACTGTCCGACTGGACCACCACTCACGCACTCATTCACATAATCACAAATAGGCTGGTATCCTTATTGTCGCTGATTCTGCGATTATTTCCCCACAATCCAGGAAAAGCTCCGTCTCTGTAGGTGACCTGTGTGTGTGTGTGTGTGTGTGTGTGTGTGTGTGTGTGTGTTCTTACCTAATTCGTACCTAATTGTTCTTACCTAATTGTATCTTTACAGGAATGAGTCAAGCTCGTACTGTCCCATGTCTTAAACCATATTTATCGTACATATCCTTAAATTTGTGAATTGTTTTGGCACACACTATTTCATTCGGTAGTGCATTCCATTGATCAGTTGCTCTGTTTGGGAAACTGAATTTCCTTACTTCTTTATCACCTCTCTTCTTATGCAGTTTTTTGCAGTGTCCTCTTGCTGATGCTTCTCCATATGTTAAGTAATCATTTATGTCTATTTTCTCCTTTCCTGATATGCACTTATATAGCATTATCATGTCACCTCTTTTCCTTCTCTCCTGTAGTGTTCGTAGATTCAGTTTATTTAGTCTTTCTTCGTAGCTTAGGTCCCTTAAGCTTGGTATCCATCTTGTAGCGGCCCTTTGAACTTTTTCAATCTTGTCTATATGCTATTTGAGATGAGGACTCCAGACTACTGATGCATATTCCAGGGTTGGTCTAATGAATGATGTTATTATCCTTCTTAGCATGTCTTCATTTATGTATGTGAATGCTATTCTCATATTTGCAAGCAGTGTATACATGTTCCGTACCTTCTCGCTGGTGTGGTCAGCCGGAGATAGTCTGTTATTGATAATCACACCTAGGTCTTTCTCTCTTTCTGATGTGTATAGGGTTTTATTTCCTAACTTATAATCCCAATCAGGTCTTTTTCCACTTTTACCAAACTTGATTACATGACACTTGTCCACATTGAATTCCATTTGCCATGTACTACTCCATTCATGAAGTTTATTTAATTCTTCTTGTAGCTCTTTACAAGAGTCTGTGTTAGTAATTCTCCTTTGTATTTTTGCATCATCTGCAAACATATTCAGATAGCTCTCATTTCCAGTGTTACTGTTTATATCATTTATATACACTAAAAACATGATTGGTGCCAGCACTGAACCCTGTGGTACTCCACTAGTCACTTCTTTCCATGATGAGTAGTTTCCTCTTAGTACTGTCCTCATTTCTCTTTTTATGAGAAAGTCTTGCATCCAACAAAACAGTTTGCCTCGAATTCCTCCTTGATGGTACAGTTTTCATAAAAGTCTTTGGTGTGGTACTGTGTCAAAAGCTTTCTTGAAATCTAAATAGATACTGTCCACCCATCCTTCCCTTTCCTGTATTGTGTTTGTTACTCTGTCATAGTAGCTCAACAGATTAGTAACACATGATTTTCCTTTTCTGAAACCAAACTGTCTTTCTGTTATCATACTGTGTTCTTCTAGATGATTTACCCAAGCTTTTCTTATAAGTTTTTCTAATACCTTGCTTACAACACTGGTCAGTGATACTGGTCAGTAGTTGAGTGGATTTTGTCTATTTCCTTTCTTGAATAAGGGGACAATATTTGCTTTTTTCCAAATATCAGGTAGTTTATCTTGACTCAAGGATTTCTTGAAAATTAAAAATAATGGTTTACTTAACTCCTTTGTACATTCTCGTAATACCCAACATGAAATTTTATCAGGACCACTTGCTTTTCCTCTGTCTAATCTACTTAACTCCTCCTGTATTACTTTTTCTGCTATTTGTATATCTGGTAGTATGTGTGGACATGCGTGTTCCACATAGTCCCTCTCCAAATTTTTTTCTTCTGTAAAAACTAATTGGAAATTCTTATTTAGTGCTTCACAAATATCTTTCTCTTGTGTATAAGTGATTCCCTCGTCCGTAATGGATTGTATTATATCTTTTACTTTAGTTTTGCTTCTGATATAGTTGTAAAACAGCTTTGGTTGATCACTACTTTTGTTTATTATATCCTCCTCAAACTGTTTTTGGGCTTCCCTCCTTATTCTTGTATAGTCGTTTCTTGCCTGTTTGTAATTATTATACGCCCTTTCACTATTGTGTCTTCTGTATCTGTTCCACAACAAATCTCTTCTTTCTTTTGATTTTTTACATTCTGTATTGAACCATTTCTGTATTTTCTCATCTGCTTCTTTGTGTTGTGGGATATACTTCTGGACTCCTATTTCATAAAATTCACAAAATTTTTTATATACAGCATTTAAATCTTGTCCTCTAAGCTCATTTTCCCAATCAACTTCTAGGAAATACTTCTTTAGGTCTTGATAATTTCCCTTTTTGTAGTTTAGACTCTTATTGTAACTGTCATTGCTGTTTACTATGTCATATGCTATCCTGAAGTTATAATTTAGTACTGCATGATCGCTTTTGCCGAGTGGAGGGTGATATATTAAACTGTCACTATCATTTTCTTGCCTAGTAAATATTAGATCTAGCACTGAAGGTACATCAAGTACCTTCAGTGCTAGATCTAATATTTACTACGCATGTTGCGTTAAGAAAAACTCTTGTACGAGATCCAGGAGCTTTTGGTCTCAACAGCTTTCTTGGCTATTTATATCTAGAGTATTCCAATTTATATTTGTATTGAAGTCCCCAGTTAGTATAATTCTTTCCGATTTCTCTTCCATTTTATCTAGCAATGATCTTATACTCTGAATTGTACTCTCTGCCAGGTCCTCATATTCGTCTCTTTCCCATGTGTTTGATCTGGGTGGCATGTACAAATTGGCTACAGTTACTTTACCTTCAGATGTGTCGATCTCTACTGCAATCAGTTCTACTTGTGATGGTATATCTAGTTTTATTTCCTTGACTTTTAGATTTTTCTTAGTTAATATTATAATTCCTCTTCCTTTTTTTAAATTTCTGTCTCTTCTCCATATATTGTATTCCTCTAAGTTTAGTATGTCATTGGATATCCTTGGTGTTAATTTTGTTTCAGTTAGGCATATTATTTGTGGTTCATTTTCTCTGACATAATCATTCATCTCTAGTAATTTAGATACCATTCCATCCACATTTGAGTACATCAACTTTATCATCGTGTTTATATACTTGTCATGACATGGTTTTACTACCTTCCTCCTTTTTCTTCCATCCTGTTTGTGTACCACTTTCGTACCTGCAATCCTATTACTTTGTAAAAAAATTTCTTCCTCTCCTCTTCTGATCTTCCCTCATTTTTTGTTTTTGCTTCCTCCCTTTTCTCTTTCACTAATTCCAGTTCCTCTTGTGTTAGGCATCTTTTTATCCATACATTTTTGAACTCCTCTTTTTCCATAAGATTCTTTGCATTTTTTAGTATCTCTTTCACAGTGTTTACACTCTGGAAAGTCACCTTTAGAGGTCTTGTCTTGCTTTTCTCGTATTTCCCTAACCTTTTGTGTTCCTCTGTGTCTTTACTACAGATTTCCTCTGATACTTCTTTCAGTAAGCTCATTACATTTGCCATCTCCTTTTTGTCTCTTGTGATCTTGTTTTTAACTTCTTCCTCTTCTATACCAGTGATTACTATTGATTTGTTTATCTCTACTGAATCTCTGACTAACTTTGGATTGTTTTGGATTATTCTTTTCACTTCCTTTTTAATGCTTTTTTCCTCCACCCTTGTTTCTAAGTCTTTCTTTACTTTCACCATTTCAGCATACGTGGTTTCCACATCATTTTTGTAGCTTTGCACAGCTTCATTCACCTGTGTTATCTTCTCCTCAATATCACTGCTCTGGTCCATAAGACTGCTTGCTTGCCTAATTGTCTCTGTGTCATTTTTGAACTCTTCCATAACACTCTCGTGATTGACTACTGTACTTGCCATTTCACTCACTTTCTTCCTAAGCGTACTCAATTCCACTGTTAGTTCACTGATGGTTGTGTCTTTCTTATTTGCCTCCCTTCCTAGTTTTTCTATCTCTTCCTTTTGCAAGTGCATTTGCTTCTTTATTTCATCAATTTCATTTCTGAAAGCCATTTCTAGTTTGTGTACACGTTCAACCAGTCTATTGTGAGTCTCCACTTCAACCAGTTCTTGGTAGAAATCATCATTTTGCTTTTTACTTTTATCCCTTTTCTTTTCCAAATTTGTTTTACTGAAGTATGTATCC
This sequence comes from Coenobita brevimanus, assembly GCF_032717465.1. Taxonomy (NCBI): domain Eukaryota; kingdom Metazoa; phylum Arthropoda; class Malacostraca; order Decapoda; family Coenobitidae; genus Coenobita; species Coenobita brevimanus. Next base: position 28,702,104 of record NC_137046.1, read on the forward strand.
ATTTTGTAATACTAAATGAACAGAGTATGTACACTTTCCCCGTGTTGCTGTAGTCTAAACAAACCCAGCTGACTCAGCGCATTTTTTTTCCTCGTGGTTCTTTGTTCTATTTGAACCAGTCTTGTTTAACCCCTCACCGCGGGCTTCTTTACCAATGACTTGCGTGTCCCGCGGGGTTATTTGGGCTCCGACAGACTCTCAAAAAATATTTGCCAAAAATCAGTTATTAGTCCTACAGTAATAAAATTACATATGCTTATGGCACATACCTTCAGCTTTCTCCTGGAATGATTGTTGAGCCTTCGTCCGTTACCGTAGGACTTGTGGAGACCTCTGAAGTAGGGTAACAAAGTCTCCACTTTACACCTCCCGACAACCCGTAATATGATTACCACAGCCAGATACAAACAGTATAAACACTATTCTACAATTTTCAAGTAGTTTGGGATCCATACTCAAAAAAAAAAACACTGTGAAAGCAATGGAAATTATGAACGCGTCTGATCGTCGCACTGGCACTAGTTCGCTCTTGGTACTCTGCCATTTATTATTCATAAAACCCCTCACACTTTATATTTCTATTACTATATAACACTTATATATATCTACAGTCTTTATCCATAAGTTTCCTTCAGTAGTATTAATTTATTGTCACTGTAGGGATTCAATTTCTTTCAGTAAAATACGTAGCATTCACTTTCTCGTCCTGTATACTAGCATTGAGAGTGAATGTCACTTTCATCTTCACTCTCATAACTCATAGCATTCAGACATGCTAGAGTGAAACTTTCACTTTCATTACTCCTAGGGTATATACTCGTATTCTTATAATGCTACTCATTTACATTTCTATTTACGTTCTCTATTTTATTTACGTTATTTACATTTCTATTTTATTTACACTGTGTTATGCACTGTCACTTGAAGTAACTTATAAAACTATTTTCCATTGTTCATGTATATTTACATTCATTACTTTCACTTGCTGTTTACACATTATTTACAATTCCACTTGCACTGTTTTACTCAATAGAAAGATCGTAGTCACTCTTTTATCAATTGTCAGCCCTTTAACTCTTTCCACACGAGGTTTAGTAGGGGGTAAAGGTCACAGGGCCCTTTGCATGGGGGTGAAAAAGTCCTTGAAGTCAGCAAGAAGAAACATACGTACCCTCACTTCGGAAGATGAGAGTAAACTGATAACGGAGGGCCGGGGTAGAGGCTTACTTTAGGGGATATTCAGAGCTACCAATGTTAGCTCTTGAAACAGCTATGTCTAGCACTGAAATGATTGGCAGGAAATCTAGACAATACATTATAAATTAGGTAGTTCCAGGTGAATGTAAATATCACTTAGGCTTCTCCCTTCCCTCCTTACATGTATATTTATTACGAAAACAGATTATACGGCATATTTCAAGGGGAAAAAAACAGCGAAAATTAGCGAACGAGTGCACGTGAGGTGTTGTCAGGTGATAATTAGCCAATTCCAGGTGTATGGCACTCTCACTTACCTTATTTCTTTCTTGTATATATTACTTGGTATAAGAATAGGACATAGGGCTTATTTCAATGGATGAAATCAGTGAAAAATTCCAGGGAAGATTTACTTAGCGTAGCACGGCCGGGCAGGCGAGAGGATAGGGTAATGGAGGGGGGGTAGGGAGGGGAGTCAAGAACGGGCAGATATGGCTAAATTGTCAACAATGGATGGAAGTACAGATGAGATTAGGAGTGCTGACTAGTGTTGGACATTGGCAGTACTGATAGATGATACAAGCCCCCACTTGGAAGCCCGGGTGAATTCAAAATAACACAGAATCACAAAAGCGACGCCCTGCGGTATGATCCCTTGCTCCCAAGCGTCACAAAAGTGACGCCCCGCGGTTAAGGGGTTAAACTAATTATTTTTTTTTTTCCTTTTAATAATGAAAAATCATTTGGTCTAACCTGGTACAGAGCTTGACTCATTCAAAGATACTAATTTAGGTAATGCCACTGGCCGTGTTGGTTTGGTACGGAGCGCCGATGTCGGACGTCTACTGCTGATGACTCCCTCTGTGTATTTACCTATTTGTATTTACCTATTTGTAGTATACAGGAATTGAGCAATGCTCGTGTTGTCCTGTCTCCATATCCACATTTATCAAGTCTACCTTTACACACATGAATGTTTTTCTCATGCACCACCTCTTTGTCTAAGTCGTTTCAAATATTTAAGAATATACCTAATTGTGATATACACGGAATGTACTATGCTCGTGGGTTTCCGTCGCTGTTTCTCAATAAGTCGAATTTAACTTTAAACTCGTTTAAGTTTTTAGACTGGACGATCTCTTTGTCCAGGCTATTCCATAAGTCTATACTTCTGTAAGGAAAGCTATATTTCTTGATATCCTTCAAGCAGCTTGACTTTTTCAATTTCATTCCATGTCCTCTTGTTGCTCTCTTATCCCATACAAACAGATCTTCTTTGTCAATTTTATCTACTCCCACCATGGTCCTGAACACCGCAATCATGTCTCCCCTCTTTCTCCTTTCCTCTAACGAAGGCAAATCCAGTTTTTCCAGCCTCTCTCTGTATGACAGGTCTGTCAGACTGGGGACCATCTTGGTTGCTGTTCTTTGTATTCTCTCAATCTTGTTTATATATTTCTTTTTGTGTGGGGACCACACTACCGCTGCATATTCTAACCTGGGGCGGATCATGGCCACTATCAATTTTTTCAACATTTCCTCATCCATATAATGAAATGCTACTCTTATGTTAGTCAAGAGCTTATAAGTCTCTCCAACTATCTTGTTAATGTGCTTTTCTGGTGACAAACTATCTTGGACCAGCACTCCCAAATCTTTCTCTTCTCTCCTTTTTGTGATTAATTCATTACCCAAAAAATAATTCAGTGATGGTCTCCTGGTACTTTTACCCATTTCCAATATTTTACATTTCTTTACATTAAATTTCATTTCCCACGTCCGGCTCCAATTGTGTATCCTATCCAAATCCTCCTGCAGTATTTTACAATCCTCCTCAACCTCTATCTTCCTCAAGATCTTTACATCATCAGCAAACAGACTCGCATAACTGTTCACTCCATCTACCATATCATTTACGTAAATCAGGAACATTACTGGCGCCAACACTGAGCCTTGAGGGACTCCACTTGTTACTTCCCTCCATCCAGACATCTTTTCCTTTATTACTGTCCTCATTTGTCTGTCTCTCAAAAAGTCTCTCATCCATTCCAGAAGTGTGTGTGTGTGTGTGTGTGTGTGTGTGTGTGTGTGTGTGTGTGTGTGTGTGTGTATTCTTACCTTTTATAGGAATGAGTCAGGCTCATAATGTCCCGTGTTTTGAACCATTTTTATCATACATGTCTTTAAGTTTATGAATACTGTATTTTTTGTGCACACTATTTCATTTGGAAGTGCATCCCACTGATCAGTTGCTCTGTTTGGGAAACTGAATTTCCTTACATCTTTATCACTTCATTTTTTGTGCAGTTTTCTGCAATGTCCTCTTGCTGATGCTTCCCTATAGCTTATATACCGTAGCTGTATATTCATTTACATCTATTTTCTCATTTTCTGTGATGCATTTATATAACATAATCATGCCTCCTCTTTTCCTTCTCTCCTGTAGTGTTGGTAGGATTAATTTTTCGAGTCTTTCTTCATAGCTTAGGTCCCTTGAGCTTGGTGCCCATCTTGTAGCGGTCCTTTGTACCTTTTCAGTCTTATTTATGTGTTTTTTGAAATGTGGATTCCAGACTACTGATGCATACTCCAGAATTGGTTTGATGAATGATGTTATTATCTTTCTCAGTTTGTCATCATTTATATATGTGAATTCTACCCTCATATTAGCAAACAGTGTGTACATATTCTTTACTTTTTCATTTATGCAGTCAGTTGATGATAGTCTGTTACTGATAATCATTCCAACATCCTTTTACCTTTCTGATGTGTCTAGGGTTGAACTTCCTAACTGATAGTCCCAGTCTGGTCTTTTTTCACTTTTACCAAATTTTTGGTACATGACATTTGCCCACGTTGAATTCCATTTGCCATCCATTGCCCATTCATGGAGCTTATTTAATTTCTCTAGTAGCTCTATGCAAGTCTTTTTGTAATTTCCCTTTGTATTTTTGCATCATCAGCAAACATGTTTAGGTAGCTTCCATTTCCAGTGTTGCTGTCTGTGTCATTTATATATATTAAAAACATAATTGGTGTCAACACTGAGCCCTGTGGAACTCCACTTGTCACTTCTCTCCATGATGAGCAATTTCCCCTTAGCACTGTTCTCATTTCCCTTTTACTTAGAAAATCTTGCATCCAATCATACAGATTACCTTCGTTTCCTCCTTGATGGTCCAGTTTCCATTGAAGTCTCTTGTATGGTACTCTGTCAAATGCCATCTTGAAATCCAAATACAGTATATGCTGCCTACCCGGGCATCTCTTTTCTGTATTATTTCTGCAACTCTATCATAGTAGCTTAATAGGTTAGTAACACATGATTTTCCATTTCTTTAACTGAAATATCTTTCTGTTATCATATTGTGTTTCTCCAGGTGATTTACCCAAATTCATTCTATCAGTTATTCTAAAATCTTGCTTACGACGCTGGTCAGTGATACTAGTTGGTAGTTAAGTGGATTTTTTCTGTATGCTTTCTTGAAAAGGGGCACAATGTTTTACTTCCTTCCAGATAGATATCAGGGAGTTTACATTGTCTTAAGGATTCTCTGAATATTAAATATAATGGATTGCTTAGCTCTTTTGCACAGTCTTGTAATAACCAACATGAAATCTTGTCAGGGCCTTTAGCTTTTCCTTTGTCTAATTTCCTCAACTCTTCGTGGACCTCTTGTTTTGTTACACGTATATTTGTTAATATGTGTGTGCTTGCTTGTTCGTTTTCATCTCTCGCAATTCTGCCTTCTGTAGTAAAAACTGATTGGAAATTCTTGTTTAGTACTTTCAGATATCTTCTTCATTGATAGAGATTTTCCCCTCATCCATGATGAACTGTATTTTATCTTTAACTTTTATTTTGCTTCGTATGTAGCTGTAAAACAACTTTGGTTGATCAATGCTTTTATTTATAATGTCTTCCTCAAACTGCCTTGAGCCTCTCTCCTTATCCTTGTATAATCATTTATTGCTATTTGTAGTTGTTATATGCGCTCTCACATTTATGTCGTATGCATATGATCCACAGCAAATTTCTTCTCTCTTTTGCATTTTTATCATCAGTGTTAAACCAATTCTTTATCCTCATTTCCGTTTCTTTGTGTATAGGGACATAATTCTGGACTTCTGTTTTGAAAAATTCACAGAATTTTTTATATATACCATTTATATATTGTCGTCTTAGTTTCTTTTGCCAATCGATATCCTTAGAAGAGAGTGGGTGAGGAATTTGGAAGGAATTTGAGTGTAAAATGGAGGGAATGTAAGAAAATGTTCTGGAAAGAGGTAAAGAGAGCCAGAGAGGGTGGCAATGAAGTTAGTAGGGGAGTGAAAGTTAAAAATGGTAGATTACTAGTTGAGAAGGGAGAAAAAGTGAACAGATGGAGAGAACACTTTAATGAATTGTTGAACATAGAGAATGAAAGTAATGTGAATTTAAGTGGCTGGGGAATGGCTGGGAAAAGGAGGGAGGTGAGAAGACAGGAAGGAATCAGTAGGATGGAAGTTGTGGAAGCATTGAAGAAAGTCAAAATGGGGAAAGCCCCAGGAATTGATGGAGTGTGTGGTGAAATGTTGAAGCATGGGGAAGAGATAGTAGTAGAATGGATGTGGAAGATGTGCAGATTGGCCTGGGAGGAAGCTAATATCCTGGATGATTGGAAGTCAGGTATAATTATTCCCTTGGACAAAGGGAAAGGGGGAAAAGAAGTGTGTGGTAATCATAGGGGCATTTGTCTTCTTAGTGTAATAGGAAAAGTATACAGTAGGATACTTATTGACAAGAGTTAGGAAATAACAGGAATTACTTGGAGAAGAACAGGGAGACTTTAGGAAGGGAAGAGGTTGTGTAGATCAGATATTCATTCTTAGATCTTTAGTGGATAAGTTTCTAGAGAAGGGAAAGAAGTTGTATGCGGCCTTCATGGATTTGGAGGAAGCATATGACAGGGTGGATAGACAAGGATTGTGGAAAGTATTAAGAATATATGGAGTAGATGGGAGGTTGTTGAATGCTGTGAAGAGTATGTATGAGGGTGCTAAGGCTGCAGTGCGTGTGGTTAGTGAACTGAGTGAGTTTTTCTCTTTGAAGGTTGGGTTGAAACAGGGATGTGTCATGTCTCCATGGTTGTTCAATCTGTATATGGATGGGGTTATAAAAGAGGTACAAGGTAGGGCAGTGGATGTTGGAGTGGCCCTGGTGAGAGAGGGTAGTGTTTGGAAACTCCCTGCACAGTTGTTTGCAGATGATACTGTGTTGTTAAGTGAAGACGAAGGGGAGCTGCAAGGCTTGTGGATGAGTTTGGGAGAGTGTGTAAGAAATGGAATTAAAGGGAAGAGTAAAGTGATGGTCTTTGAGAGAAGTGAAGTCAGTGTATGTACAGTGAGGTTGGATGAGTAGGAAATGGAAAATGTGAGTATGTTTAAGTACTTGGGTGGTGTGATAAGTAAGGATGGAAGTTTGGAGGGTGAAGTTCTTGACAGGGTACAACAAGGAAGAAAGGTTGCTGGTTCCTTGAAGGCAGTCATAAGAAACAGGGAAGTGAGCATGGAAGTGAAAATGTTATTACATGACAGTATTGTGATTCCAACTCTGACGTATGGAAGCGAAGCTTAGACGTTGTTGGAGGGACACAAGTCAAGAGTGAGAGCAGTGGAAATGAGTTATTTGAGAGGAGCCTGTGGAGTCACATGGAGAGACAGACTGACAATTGAGGATGTGAAGGAGTGTTGTGGTGTGGTTGTGATAGGAAGCATTAGGAGAAACACACTGAGGTGGTTTGGCCATGTGGAGAGGATGGAGAGTGAGAGACTAATGAGGAGAGTGTATGTGAGTGAGGTGTAGGGGGAGAGAGGGAGAGGAAGGCCAAGGATGAGATGTAGGGATGGAGTGGAGAGTAGACTGTAGCACCAGTCGAGCAGGGCAGTACTCCCGAGGTGGATGGAAAGCTGATGACAGGGAGTGCTGGAGCTCCCGTTTCATCAGCCCTCAGGACTAGTTCCTGACCATCCCCCTTTGCTGAACTTTTTCAGTGTCTCAGTTACACAGAGAGTAGGCCAGCATGCTCTCCAGTACAAATTTCTCTATCTATCTTCACCAAACTACATGCACAGTACACACTACACTTCCTATTCAAAATTCACCAAAATGGCGTCAATTCACCCAGCCTCGGAGTCCCCAGGGGGGGGGACCATAAATGCCCCCGCCATCTGCCCCTCTCCCGGTGACGACTCGAGGTGCCTGGAACCACTGTCTGACTCTCTTCTTCTTCATTTCTGCAACATTCGCGGCCTTTCATCTAACTTTCGCTCTGTTGAGCACCACCTCTCCTCCTCTAAACCTCACCTTCTTTTTCTAACGGAGACTCAGCTGTCTGAGGCAACTGACAGCAAACCCTTTTCTGTATCCTCCTACTTTCTCTATACTCATTTCAAAGCCAAAGGTGGCTGTTGTGTATACATACGCAACGACTTGTCTTGCTCTCGTGTTCCTGAACTCGATTCTTCTGAATTCTCCACTCTCTGGCTTCGGCTTTCCTGTCATTCTCTGACTAAATATATCTGTGCTGTTTACTTATCCCCTAATTCTACTGACTATTAAAAATTCTTCGACTATCTTACTTCTACGATGGAACACATTCTGTCCATTTCTCCTTTCTCTGAAATCTCCATTCTTGGAGATTTCAATGTTCACCACCACCTTTGGCTCTCCTCTCCTTTCACGGATCCACCTGGTGAACAAGCCTACATCTTTTCTATCCTTAATGACCTAGAGCAGCTTGTACAGCACCCTACCCGTATCCCTGACCGCCTTGGAGAGAGCTCCAACATACTTGACCTCTTCCTCACAACTAATCCTTCTGCTTACTCTGTTAATCTTTTCTCTCCGTTGGGCTCCTCCGATCACAACCTTATTACCTTAACCTGTCCTATCGCTCCAGTACGGCCTGTAGACCCTCCAGGGAAACGTCGTCTCTGGCATTTTGGAGCCGCGGACTGGGAGGCCCTCAGGCAGTACTTCTTTGATTTTCCCTGGAATGATTATTGCTTCCATGGCCGTGAGCCATCTGAGTGTGCCTTGCGCATTACGGAGGTTATTCTCTCGTGCATGGAAGCATACATTCCTTTCTCATATCCTTTGACTAACGCAAGAAAGCCTTGGTTTAATCACGCTTGTTCTAATGCTGTCCGCAACAAGGAGAAGGCCTACAAAAGGTACCGGAGCCAACCCACCCCTGAATCACATAATCTTTATGTTTCTGCCCGGAATCGTGCTAAGTCTGTTCTTCGCTCTACTAAAAATAATTTCATCCATACTAAATGCTCTCAACTCTCCAACTCGAATTCTTCCCGCTCCTTCTGGCACCTTGCCAGAAATCTTTCTAACAACTTTACCTCATCATCCTTCCCTCCTCTTTTCTACTCTGATGGTTCTGTAGCTATTTCTTCTACTGATAAAGCAGATCTCTTCGCATAGACTTTCTCCTCCAATTCCACCTTAGACGATTCCGGTGCTGTTCCTCCATCACTTCCCCCCTCTGACTTCCTCATGGCTGACATTAAAATTTCTTCAGTTGATGTATTTTCTGCCATTACTGGCCTCAGTACTAACAAGGCATATGGGCCTGATGGGGTCCCTCCTGTTGTTCTCAAAAACTGTGCTTCTGTGCTTACACCCTGCCTAGGCAAACTATTTCGCCTTTGTCTGTCAACTTGTACCTTTCCTTCTTGCTGGAAGTTTGCTGTCATTCAGCCAGTCCCAAAGAAGGGTGACCACTCCCAACCCTCCAACTCTCATCCAATTGCTTTAACGTCCTGTATTTCAAAAGTTTTTGAGTCAATTCTTAATAGAAAAATTTTAAGGCATCTTTCCTATCACAACCTTCTTTCCGATCGTCAGTATGGGTTCCGTCAGGGACGCTCCACTGGCGATCTTCTCACCTACCTTTCAGACTCCTGGTCATCCTCCTTTCGGGACTTTGGCAAAAGCTTTGCCATTGCACTTGACATCTCAAAGGCTTTCGATCGAGTCTGGCATAAATCTTTAAATTCCAAACTGCCCTCCTACGGTTTCTATCCTTCTATCTGTGCCTTCATCGCTAGCTTCCTTTCTGGTCGTTCTATAGCCGCTGTCGTAGACGGCCATCGTTCTTCTCCTAGATCTATCAACAGTGGTGTTCCTCAGGGCTCTGTCCTATCACCAACTCTCTTCCTTTTATTCATCAATGATCTTCTAAGCTGTACATCTAACCCTATCCACTCATACGCTGATGACTCCACCCTTCACCTTTCCATTCGGTTCCTGCAACGCCCATCTCAACAGTTACTTCAAGAAACAAGGGATGAGGCTATGGCACACCTAATGTCTGACTTGGCTCATATCTCTGACTGGGGTAAAAATAATATGGTTGTCTTTAATGCATCTAAGACTCAGTTCTTACACCTATCAACCCGACAAAATCTTCCACAGGTGTACCCACTAATGTTTAATAATATTCAGATTAATCCTGCATCATCCTTGAACATGCTTGGGGTTTCATTTACTCGGGACTTATCTTGGAAAGATCATATTACATCTCTTGTAAAATCTGCTTCCAAGAGATTGGGTGTGCTAAGCCGACTCCGCTCTTTCTTTACCCCTGCACAATTGTTGACTCTATACAGGGGTTTTATCCGCCCCTGTGTGGAGTACAACTCTCATGTGTGGGGAGGCTCCCCACATACAGCTCTTCTCAATAGGGTGGAGTCAAAGGCTTTTCGTCTCATTAACTCTCCTCCTCTTACTGACTCCCTTCAACCTCTGTCTCTTCGCTGCACTGTTGCATCTTTATCTCTTTTCTATCGCTACTTTAATGGTCACTGCTCCTCTGAACTGTCTGCTTGCATTCCTCCACCTCTACGACGGGCGCGTAGCACCCGTCTGGCAGCAAACTCTCATCCCTTTTCTGTCCAACTCTCTAATGCAAGAGTTAGCCATTACTCCTAGTCTTTCATTTATGCAACAGGTCAGCTCTGGAACTGTCTCCCTCTGTCTGTATTTCCTTCTGCCTATGATCTCCAGTCTTTGAAACGTAGTGTGTCCAGGCATCTCAAAATGATCGGATCTTGAATTTGGCTCTCTATTGTATTTTGTTTTTCTCTTGGAGGGAACTGTTACTGCGGGCTCATGGCCTTTGGTTCCTTCTTCCTCGCATTAAAAAAAAAAAATATGAGGGAGAGGGGTGTGAATTGGGAGCAGGGCAGTGAAATGGTGGGGGAGAGGGTGACATGGAGGCGATTTGTTTGTGGCCACTCCGTATAATGGATTAAGGTGTCTGGCAATAAATAGATAGATAGACTTCTTTAGGTCATGATAGTTGCCCTTTTTGTAGTTTAGCCTCTAACTCTAACTACAGTAAATCATATGCTATCCTGATTGTAATCTAATACTGTATGGTCCCTTTTGCTGAATGGGGGGTGACAGCTTAAATTGTCCATTTCATTTTCTTGCCTAGTAATTTATGAGATCTAATAATCAGGGGTCCTCTGGTCCTCTTTTTCTAGTGTTCTCCTTTACACGTTGTGTTAGAAAAGCCTCCTGTATAAGATGCAAGAGCTTTTGATCCAGCCGACTTTCATAGCGTCTTATATCCAGAGTATTCCAGCTTATATTTGTGTTAAAATCTCCCGTTAGTATAATTCTGTCAGATTTTTCTTCCACTGTGTAGTAGTGTGCTTAAGCCCTGAATTGTTTTTTCTGCCAGGTCTTCAGATTCACCTCTTGTCTCATGTGTTTGTCTTAGGTGGCATATATAAATTTGCCACAATTATTATCCCTTCTGATGTACTAATTTCTAGTGCAATTAATTCTACTTGTGAGGGTATGTCTGTTCCTATCTCTATTACTTGGAGTCTTTTCACTGTTAGTATCATAACTCCTTCTTTTTTCAAATTTCTTTCTCTTTGCCAAATATTGTACTCATCCAAATTTAAGGAGTCATTTGATATTCTTGGGGTTAATTTTGTTTCTGTTAGACAAATAATAGGAGGCGCATTTTCTATTATATAGTGTTTTATCTCTAATAATTTGGATACCATTCTGTCTGCATTTGAGTACATCAACTTAGCCATATTGTTCACATAATTGACATTGGTTGAGCCTACTATCTTACTTTTATTTAGTCCCTGCTGTTTATGTGCCATTTTTTTACTTGCAATCGTACTATAGTACAGTCACTACTCGTTTTACGTTGATTCGGTATACAGTAATTCGCTACAACGATAATAGAAAAGTTCCACCCCAAAATCCGATTTACGATAAATTTCCCTCTATAACGATATTGTCATCAGAAAATTTCGTTCAAAGCACCAGACACACGCAGAGTGACTGTCACTTGTCTCAGGCAAGATGGCGGCCCCAGCGTGCAGAGCATTGTTTTGGTTCAGTTCCGGTCCCACCACCCCTTCAAAGCCCTGTCTTTTCCACTCGTTCATGTGTGCCCCCCAGCTATTGTCACCTCTCAGACAAGCATTGTGCTACTGTAGGCCTTTACATCGTGTAGCACCAGGCCACCATTGCACAGATGTGTTTGTTGTGTTGTTGCAATGATTTACTGTATGTGAGTAAAGTTGCCTGTATTGGTGTGATAGTGTTTGTTTTGGTCTTGGAGACAACTTGGACCGACACAGGAAGTAATTAAGGTGGATTGTCATTTTTGTTTCAGTCTTGGGCAGGTGACTTTGGGAAGTTGAGTTGACGTAACCCCCCTTTTATAATGTGTTTCAATCTCCCAATTTACAATTAAATCGTTACACGTTAAGGTATGACCTGACATAACCCCATCGTAAAACGAGTAGTGACTGTACAAGTCCAAAAGTATCTGTGGGACTGGGCTGGTGCCGAGTAATCAAATACTGTATGACAGTAGATTTTAGCAGGCAGTATGGGATAGAGACAGGAAGCAGTGACTTACTGGGTACAGCTAGGAGGGGAAATGCCTGAGGAAGTTGACAGTTTTAAACATCTAGGAGCAATATTGTAAATACGGCGAAAATGAATGTGAGGATAAGTAGAGATCTGTTCAGAAGATAAGACTAATTGGACCACTGAGTCATATTTTGAAGGGTTGGAGAGTTGGTATGAAGGTTACATTTTATTGCCAACATTCTCATACTGGAGTGAAACTTGGGCAGTGATTGACAGAACTTCCTAGAGTACAAGCTCTTGAGATTGTCTTCTCAGAACAGTTGCAGGGATTAGTGGAACAGATCATTCGTTTAGTTTCATTTATAAAGGCTCCAACATACTGGCATGCATTGACCTTGGTCGCCTAATGGCTGCTCTCCATGCTGCTCAATCTCTGGCAGCCTCCTGTTCAGTCCCTTATCCCTGAGGTCACACTCAGTGTCCTCGTCCCAGGTCTTTTTCGATCTACCTCTGCAACCTTACCCCTATTATCAACAGTTCTCACTTTCTGCATGCAGTTGTCATCCCCCATCCTCTCCACGTGCCCAAACCATCTCAATCTACCGTTCCTCATCACAACTTCAGTACACTGCAGTCCCGTTCAATTTCTTAACTCTTCCTTCGTAAGCTTAGCCCCCCCAGGTCTCACATTCAGGGATGCAAGGATGGTGTAAGTAAGACAGATTTAGGAGTAATTGGACAGGAAGAAAGGGTAATTGGAGTGAGATGTGGATTCACTGATAAACATGAATACACTGAGATGGTATGAACATATACAAAGAATGCACATAGATAGGGTTCCAAAGAGTCTTGAAAGTGAGATTGAGGATAATGGTGGTAGAAGCAAACTTTGTGTGGCATGAAAGAAGAGAGTGGAGCAGTATTTCACTAAGAGGGAAGGAGAAAAAAGAGGAGTGTTTGGGAGAGTGAGAGAGGCATATGAAAATAAAGTAACCTGGAGGTGGTTCAGTCATGTCCATCCCCTGTTAAGGGTTTCTAGGAGGGAGCAAGGCATTGGAGATGATGATTCACACCATGACGAGGTAGGTGCTAGTAGAATGTGCTTGCCCTCATATAATGCATATAGTCCTTTTTATTATTTTTCTGAGTAGTAAACAAGGTCCTATCTTCCCCCTCCCCAGAGGTCCAACAGAACCTGTGCACTTAATGAGTTTATATGGTGATGAACTGCTGACAGGCACCACTGCCAATCGAGTGGGGGTCCATACCTCTGTCTCCTCCACTGCTTCCTTCTCATCCACACGCCTCCGTTCAGACACCTTCAGAGGAGTCCTCACCACTATGGCCGTCCTGCCACTTAATCGCATTCTTCTCCTTGGTGCGGACAATGGTACAATTAGACTTCTTTGCTGAGTGACATCTGCCATTGTGTACTTAATGTAGCTATAGATTTGGGGGAAAATTTAAATATTGTAAAGGGGAAAAGAAGAAAATTATTAGAGACAGGGAAGCACGGGAGGAATAGTAGTGCATTACAGTACTGTACTGGATTCTGCCCAGTGCTTGAAAACAGTTCTTTATTTACCTTGGTGGAAGCCAGGAATATGTAATTGGACTTCAACGACTCCTGTTTCTCATAAATAATTTGGGTTACATGTCCCAGAGGAGATCAGACAACCATTCTCTACCTCTCTCATTGTTATGTTTGCGTGAGAAACTGGGTTAGGATGATGGGTAAAGCCCATCTTTGTATATCTGATGGAACTGCTAATGATAATCCTGCATATTAGTAATCACTTGTTTGTCACTTCCTTATCTGCTTCAGATTCGGGATGTTGCATTAATTTCATCATCCACTTGATGTACTGTTTCCATCACATGACTGTACACAGAGTGAAAAGCCAAGTGATATCCTGTAACCCAGAAAACCATTTACTATGATGAGTGGTAATCATATAACCAGTTGATGCCTGGTAGTCTAATGGTTCAGGGCTCTCCAACCAGATGGAATCCATAAGTGTTTAGAAATGTGTTGAGGTTTACTGCTCATGTACTGTCACTCAGGTATAAGCTTCACTGGTTACCGTTGCTCTAACTGTCGGGACTGAGTAGCATCACCACAGGTGTCTGTGCTTCTGATGTGGCAAAAATGGATTGGATGATAGATAGATAGCATTAAAATACAGTTTCAACTCTAATGTGACACAGTATATACATTACTGAACAGATTAACAGCAATAAGTTATTGCAGAGGAAGTTGAGATTAACAGCAATGGACTGTAAAGAAAATAGAAGTGCAGTACCTGATTGTAAAACTAGGATTAGCACTGTACAAGGTTGAGGGAAAAGATTCTTTTATTCTGGAAGTAACAAATATGCTACAGAAAGATGGACAGAATCTAAGTATGGACATAAAGGACAAAATTCAAATGAAGTTGTGAATTACGTTGACACAGGAGATGGAGAGAGGAGTAGACAGAAGGAGAGTGAAAAATAAGGATTATGATAAAGAGGAAGTGAATGTGGATGTGATGAAAGTAAAGATAAGTCGTGAGAATTTCAAGGAGGGATAGGATAGGGATTTGTTGGAAACTGTTTGTATTTTAGAAAGAATAGTGGACTGGATACTATAAAATGTGTATGCAGGCATAGGAACAAGGTAAACTGCATCTTGAAATTGAAGGTTTCAAGTTGCTTTTCCTCTGTTTGTGGGAGAGCAAAAAAAGGTGGTTAACTTAGAAGTACTAGTGTACTGTACTTACTACATCAGAAAATTTCAGTTGCAAAATTATGAGTGGAAGTGATGGAGAAATTGTTGAGAAGTTAGTACAATACAATAAACACTGGAATGGGTTAGGAATGCTGTACTTGTAATTGCCCCCACAAACAGCCATCAAAGAACCAAACTTAGTATAGTTAATTCAGCTCATACTCCTTTCTGTTTCTGGTACTTTGTGAGTAGTAGACAACTGAATCTACTTTTTATTGATGGCATGATTACAGCCTGCTGTTCATGTGCTGTTTAACTTAGATTATTTGTGTTGATTTTTATAATTGATAAGTAGGTATAATTTTTTCTTTGCTAGGATCATTTTTAATTGAATAATACTGTATTTTGTTTCATTTATAAAGGCTCCAACATGCTTGCATGCTTTGGCCATGGTCACCTAATGGGAGCTCTCCATGCTAGGTATTAATGCTTTTTATATGTCACATGTAACAGTTTCCAAAAAATCTTCTCCAGATGCAGTCTTGTGAGATGTGAGTAGCATGACATGGGAAAATAATTAACTGGTACCAAGTGATTAAAAGTGAACTTTTTTTTCTCCAAATAGCTCATAGTTATTGGCTTTAATCAAATATATGCTGCATTGTGGAATAAAAGTTGATCTATGGTATAAAATTGCCATATACATTACCACCATTCATATTCGTATACAGCAAAAGTCCAATCATTCGGCAGCTAATTATTTAGTAGATCCGATATTTCAGCAGTTTTGAGAAATAGTCTTGTTTACAAAAGCCTTTGACTGCTTGGCAGATATTCTGAATCGTCTCGGCAGTCCAGGAAGTGTGATCTGTGACTTGTAGGTCTACTGTGTCATTATACTTGTATATGTTCACTAATTTCTATATTTTTCAGATTCAGGCACAGTATTGTACTTTATTGATTACAGTATTGTACAGTATCATACAGTATACAGTACTCTGTCCAATCATATTTGTAATAATATAAGTAGTGATGGCAGGCAGTGTTCACTATTACATATAAGGTACTGAGTGGGTAGGTTTTTATTATTCAACAAATCCGGTTACTGTATTCAGCAGTGGCCCGGTCCTGTACATGCCGGATAATCGAACTTCTGCTGTAACAGTTTTTCCAAGTACAAAAATACAAATTCTTTTTTGTCCTTCTCTCAGATTTCTAGCATCATCACCATCAACTCTAAATACTATTGATTTTTGTTTATTTATGAATGGTTTATACAATTGTAACAAAACTCGGCCATGCCACGTTGAGTACACCGCTTCCCGTCCGATCAGCGAAGTTAAGCAACGTTGGGTCTGGTTAGTACTTGGATGGGTGACCGCCTGGGAACACCAGATGCTGTTGGCATCCCTACGTGTCAAGTGGGGTCGGTGGAGGATTAGTGCCCCTCCCTGTAAAACAATTAACTCTAAGCCCTTGGCCACCCCGATTGGGATACATGGCGTCTGGCAATGAATGAATGAAAAAACAAAACTCCAAACCTTGACAAACTTTTTTTTTTTTTTTTTTTTTTTTTTAATGAAACTACACACACAACCAGATTTAGTAGCTGACAACTGAGTTTTATCCAGCTTGATGTCTTCTGAGGCCACTTTTGTTTTAGTTGTCGTTGTTGTGAGGGTTAAGGGCAAGGTAGCAGAACTGCAGTTTCTTACTGTTGGTGAGCCGATGAACTAATCATCACAATGGCATACCAGCAACAGTCCATTGTTGAGTGTCCTCAGATTACCATAGCTGGGTAAATATGCTTTTGTGATGTACAATGCAAAAAATTAGGTAGAATAAGCAAGCCGGTATAAATAGTTAATGAAATGAAGGGGAAGACATTCAGATGGTGTGTAGGCCATCCTGCAACTGCAGCCATAATGGCCAAAGATACCAGGGATGGAGATTCCCAACAAATAAACATTGATCACCTGAAGCAGAAGGGCCACCAATATGTCAGAGACTGGATCAATATCAGGCAGGGTTGGGACAGACGAGGGGGACTGAGTCTGAGATGGCATCTAATGGGACTCTGGGCATGATGAGGGTGGTTTGCAGTCCAACATAGCATTAGGAGCAGTAGCCTGATCCAGCTACACATCATGTAAGATAACCCGAGCTGGAGGGGGGCACCGTCTCAAAGATGGTCTCCAGGGAACATGGAGCACAAAGGACAAATGAGAGGTTGGGGCATTGGTCACTTTCAAGGTCTGGGTGTCTGGCTGCAAGTCAGTGTCACCATTATGGAGAATGTGGGAGTAGTGATTGAATGTGGGCACACAGGTCATCAGTAGTGGGCAAACAGGAACCGATGATGTCTGCGATTGTTTGGTGGGGATCGTTGAAGCCAAGGACACAGGGTAGATAGGCGTGTTAAGAGACCAAAGCTGTACATTAACTTCCAGTACTGTATTTAGGCCTTCCCCTCCTGAGCAACTGTGTGGATCAAGGTAGCCTTTCCATAAATCGGGCACAGTTTAGAAAGAACTCTGATCATCCACACATAGGTAGCAGCTGGACAGATTGGTGCAGGCCCTTCCCTCTAAGTGGGATGAGTGAAACCCACAACACATCAAGCAGTAGACCTTGTACCAAGAGGTAACATTGCCGTGTCCAAATAGGTAACTTTTAACATTGCAGAAGAGGAAGGGTATAAGAGCTAACTGGGTAGACTGTGTGCTCTAAGGTGACCTTGGGGGGGGGAATAGGGCCAACATAGCAAATCCTAACTCCCACCTGTCGTCCTTTAATGGTACCCTTTTAGGAATGCAATTGACCTCTAGGATCTCAGCATTTCTCCTGCCTTGAGGAGGGGGGCGCAGAGGTAGAGCGTCGAGCTCGTGGCAGGGAGGTCGTGAGTTTAAGACTTACACAGGCCACCGTGCCTGGAGTGGTAGCATACTCCTGTAACCTAGCGGGGGCCATATGGGCATAGTTGCCTAGCTTGGGGATTAAATCCTGCCTTGAGGACGTAAGACATACAAAAGATCAGTACAGTAGTAGAAACATCCACTGTATTGGGACCAGTCCAACCATGCATGATGTCCAACCCAGGATGGAGAATAATCCTTCTGCATGTAACATCATGCATCCAGGGTGATTAAACTCTAAGCCACTTTTGTTCTCCTGACAGAGCACAAATTGAAAAGTTAATGGTAGGGTACATAAAGTTTTGCAAACACTCTCAGGAATTTGCTTAGATTTATTAATCAGTGTGTGTGTGTGTGTGTGTGTGTGTGTGTGTGTGTGTGTGTGTGTGTGTGTGTGTTCACACGCGCACATGAGTGAGTGAGTGAGCGAGCAGGCAAGTGAGAGAGCATATTGATATCCATCGAAGAGGTGTTTTAATTTGCTTAGATTTATTAATCTGTGTGTGTGTGTGTGTGTGTGTGTGTGTGTGTGTGTGTGTGTTCACACGCGCACATGAGTGAGTGAGTGAGCGAGCAGGCAAGTGAGAGAGCAAATTGATATCCATCGAAGAGGTGTTTTGGCCACTTTATGTTCCTTTGACAGTGAAGTTCCAACACCCTGGTAGGGAAAATGCCTTGTGAGTGCCAGGAGCAAATGTGAATGTTAAAATTATTTCTGTAAATTTTTTATCAACTTTACATTATCAGTCATCTTTTTCCCATGGCAGTGACACCAAAATGGTGAATATACTTTTTTGCTTAAGATTATTTTTTTAATTATGTGAGAATTAAGAGACAATGTGTTAGATTAGTGATGATCACAATTCACCCGTACCATACTGTAATATGAATTTGTGAGCCAAAAATACATGAGAGTTGAGGGAGCACTGTCATTATCTTTAGTGAATTGTGAAATTTGAATTACATTGTGCCAGTATTTTCACAGTTTCATTAAAAATCATAGCATCACATTTCCTGTAGAATGGAGAAATCTTTTCTTGTAAGTAGATATAAAATGCAGAATGAAATTATCATTTGCAGGTTATTTTGCAGTGCCAGAGATTAAAACGCTAAGATGACTTGATGCCGTCATGATGCTTCCTGGTTTGGCCTATGTGCTAGGAACAGTGACTTTCTCATTATATGTGAGATATTAGCATGTATATTACTGTATTACCTACAACATTGAGTGAACATCCAATATTCAGGTAAATCATATGGGTAATGTACAAAAATGGTTTCACCATGTCAGTCTGTAATTTATTACCTACAACATTGAATGAACGTCCAGTATTCAGTTAAATCACATGGATAATGTACAAAAATTGTTTAAATATGTCAGTCTGTGGATCTCATCCAACTGTTAACAGCTGTTAAAAAAATGAGTGTGTTTCATCAGATGTCACCACTAGTGTAGCTTAGGGCACAGACTTACCCTTGACCTATTACTCCATAAGGCATAGCCCACTGGTTTTAATAAAATAATTTAGTTGCATTGTAAACTTACTTTGTATATTTACCATGTTAAAATATTTATTGTATATAAAGGTGAATGTAGGGAAGAGTAAAGTTATGGTCTTCGAGAGAAGTGAAGTCAGTGAATGCACAGTGAGGTTGGATGAGGAGGAAATGGAAAATGAGTGCAAATGGGTAGTATGATGAGTAAGAATGGAAGTTTAGAGAGTGAAGTGCTTGAAAGGGTACAACAAGGAAGAAAGGTTGCTGGTTCCTTGAAAGTAGTGATAAGAAACAGGTATGTGAGCATGGAAGTGAAAAAGTTACTACATGACAGCATTGTGATACCAACTGTAACGTGTGGAAGTGAAGCTTGGACCTTGTTGGAGGGACAGAAGTAGAAATAAGTGCAGTAGAAATAAGTTATTGAGCCTTTGGAGTCACATGGAGAGACAGACTGACAAATGAGGAAGTGAAGAAGCATTGTGGTGTGGATGTGAATGTGATAGGAAGTGTTAAGAGAAACACATTGAGGTGGTTTGGCCATATGGAGAGGATGGAGAGTGAGAGACTGATGAGGAGAGTGTATGTGAGTGAGGTGGAGGGGGAGGAGAGGGAGGGGAAGGCCAAGGATGAGATGGAAGGATGGAATGGAGAGGTATATGAGAGAGGGGGGTGTGAGCTGGGAGCAGGGCAGTGAAATGGCGGGGGACAAGACAACATGGAGGCAATTTGTTTGTGGCCACCCCTTATGGGATTAAGGCGTTTGGCAGTAGATAGATAGATAGATAGATAAATTATTTACATTATCCTATACTTTCTGTAGGTGCAGGGCTACTTTTTTACAAATAATTAAATATTAGGTTTAATGAAAACCATAGAATGCTTCCTCTTAAAGGTTTTGGAACAACCCCTACAAATTGAGGGAAACCTTACCCTACTTAAACTTTTTGCATTCCATTTTGATATAAGGATATTGGGAAGGACCTATATTATCTATAAGAATATGGCTGTATGTTTCATTGAACTAGCTGTGCAAGTTGTTTTTCAGTAATATGACATCAGTGTTCTTTGGTATCTTGCTTGCTTGTAGGTTGTTGGTAGTCACTGCCTGCTAAAAACTATTGACTGATCTGACAACATTTGCTCACAGTTGCAAGCATTCAGCCACTGGCAGTGCATGAGATGAAGTACTGTACTGGTAAAGGAATTGTGTCACATAAATAGAGCATGTCACAGTAAGGTCCACTTATGCCAAATGGTAAAATAAAAAAATAAATAACAGATGGATATCACAGTGACTAATAATAGGACCTCTCTAATTATTACATGTTCCATGAATTAGTGATACTGTGCACAGGTATGGCATACTAAATATTAAGAAACTTTTTTCGATACCTTTTACAATCAGCAGCACTTGAGTACTGTTACCCATCAAGATTGTGTTCAGATCAACTTAGGGGTGGCTGGGCTGCGTACGTATTCAGTAAGAGAGGAACTCCATGGTTCTTGCTCTTCAGTACTCCACAAAATGCATGATAATGTGAACCAGAGAAGCAGCAAGAGACAATCCCTGAGTCTCTGTTGGTTAAGATTCAAGGTAGGCTCTTCTGGTAGTCCACAACATCACTTTGTAAGTCTGAGTGAAGTTAATGCAGTCAAATACAGTAGTCCCTGATTATCCAATGTTGCATTACCTGACAAATAACTCTATTTGAAAATGCAAAAAATCTAGGTGAATTAAAGCAATATTAATTTATTACAGTATTAACTAACAGCATGCGGGACCAAATTTTTCAAACTGCCTGCCACTCCCTTCCACCCACACACCACTGACAGTGCCCGCCAAAACACAGTCCAGCCTGCCCACTCCACATTGATACTCAGTAAGCCGTCTGGTGTAGGTGCATGCTAAGATTTTCATGGAGTTTGTGCCCTTTGTTGCCGTACCAGAGCTTTTGCAAGGGCTTACGTTGCCTGCCCTCATGCTAGAATATGTGTGAGTTGCTCCCCCTTCTACCAAGCACGTGAGGAACATCCTGTCCCTCAAGAAGAAGTGGAAGATAATCAGGCTATTCGACAAAGGCTAGTCAGTGAATTGTGTGGTAACGCACTATGGCATCTCTACACCACTGACCACATGCAAGTACAGTAATCAATAATATCTCCTATAGTACCACAGTATGGTGAGTACAGTATATAGTAACTATATACAGTTCTTTATTGTAAAATACTGTATTGTACTATATGTCTTTTATTTATTGCATTATTGCATATCTGTTTTTTCCAGCATGACTTAATGTATATATTGTATACAGCACATCCTCGTTATACAATGAGGTTGCGTCTGAAAAAAATCCATCACATCATAATTTCTTGTATATTAGTATCAAGTCAATTACAACATGGGTTCAGTGGAGATATGGTTTTAGCCAAGGGTCACCCACTCAGTGTTTAAAGCTATATACAGTTCTTTACTGTAAAATACTGTTTTGTACTATATGTCTTCTTATTTATTGCATTACTGCATATTTGTTTTTTCCAGCATGACTTAATGTATGTACTGTATACAGCGCTTCCTCGTTATACAATGAGGTTGCGTTTGAAAAAAATCCATCACATAATATTTCTTGTATATCAGTATCAAGTCAATTACAACATGGGTTCAGTAGGGATATGTTTTTAGCCAAGGGTCACCCACTTAGTGTTTTTTGATCCATCACATAATTTATTGTGTATCAATATCAAGTCATTTATAACATGAGTTCAGTGGGGATACATTTTTGGTCATGGATCAACACCACACAGCTGTTCCATCATTAACACTAACACGCTCAATAATGACAAGTGGGAAAGCCATCTATAAAGAAACAAATGATGGTAAACTTACATGAGGACAATTGTGTAAGCAAAAACAACATTCGTATATCGACCAATGAAGCGTCATATGGGATCTGCAGCATCATGTATGCAAAAAGTCTGTTGTACAGTACAGTGAGCCCCTAAGTTTCGCATCCAATTGGTACCATGAGATTGGCGCGAAACCTGAATTTCACAAACAGAAAAGCATTAAATGCAGTGGTAAAAAAATTTAATTGGTTCTAGACCCCCTCCCAGGGTCACTCTTTTTCTGCTTTTGAGATATGTTCTCATAAAACAAGATACCAGAATAACCAACAACCATATGAATATAATAAAAATGTTAAGAAATGTTAAATAAATGGATCACCAGCCTGAAAAATCTTTGTCTTATCCTGTAACGAATACTTTTTTCTATTCACACTGACTCCATACAGTACTCATGATGTTCTTTTCTTTTCTTCCCTCCATCCTTTGAACTTCCTGGTATATCACCATCACCACTATTTTGTGGTCCTCCAATGAATGAAGAGGAAGCCATAATACAGTACAGGTAGACTACACGAGAACAATAGCTGAACGAAGGGAAAGGCAAAAAAAAGTGATCCCGGCTGCGGTCACTACCTCAGCACCACACACACACAGTCTCACGGCTGGCAGGAACTGTGAAAACAACATGGTAGACAACAGCTTAGAAATTATGTCTGGCAAAGGTGCAGGCCCCAATGGAAAGCATAGTGCAAGTGAATGCACTGAAGAGAAGGCTAAGAGGGTAAGGCAAAACCTTCCCCTTGATGTTAAGTTGGATATAGTGAAGTATCAGAAGACCGGATAAGGGTCCAACAGGATTGCCGATGCCCTTAAGCTGCCCCAATTGTGTTTACCATTAAAAAGAAGCCTGAAGCAATCCTCCTAGTTGATGAATAGGTGTCCTCCCGGACTGCAAAACAGGTGATGAGGATAAGGGTCCCTCTCATGGAAGAGATGAAGTAGCTACTCACACTCTGGGTAAAGGACCAGAATTAGTGGAGAGTACCTCTGGGGATGAGCTTTATTTATGCCAAGGCTCTGTCCTTGTGGAATGAGCTGAAGGAGAGGATGGGATAGAGATGAAGGGGTCATTCAAAGACAGCATGAACTGGTTTGACCAGTTCAAGGCTCATGCTGGCTTGAGGAACATAATGCTACATTGTGAGGCAGTCAGTTCCCATAGCTGCTCAAAAGGTAGATTGAGAAAGGTTGTTATAGAGCAAAGCAGGTTATCTTCTCATCTTAAACTGGACATTTTGGAAATGAATGTCAAAAAGGGTTTTCATAAGTGAAGACAAGCATGTGCCTGGTTTTAGGGCAGCAAATGACCATGTGACATTCCTCTTGGGAGGAGGGGTGGAATGCTGAGAGCGACCTCAAACTGAGGCCACTACTAGTCTACCACTGGGAGAATCCTAGGGCATTGGCTGGCTTCGTGACATGGAAGTCAAACTCCAAAGCATGCCTCACCGCCTCCCTCTGCGTCACCTATGTCACTGGCTCATGCTCCAGGACAATGTCAGTAGGAACAGCTTAGCCACCCAGTTTCTCCTGGTGGTAGACAATGCCTCTAGTCCCCCCATCAGCATGGAATACTGGGTCAGTGACAGCAAAGATAGATGGTCAGGAACAGGTCCTTAGGGCTGATGAAATGGGAGCTCCGGGTTTCCATCACGAGCTTGCCATCCACCTTGGGAGTATTGCCCTGTTCGACTAGCGCTACAGTCTATTTCCTACAATTGCTTTCCAATTGCCTCATTGCATCACCCTCCCACTGCCTCATTGCCTCACTCTCCTGCTGCCTTATGGCATTGCTCTCGTGCTGCCTTACCACATCATTCTCCTGCATCCGTATTGCATTGCTCTCTCCATCAATTATCACTTGCTCCGAACGACCATGAATGAGTGCCCAGATATACCAGCTGTATTCCAGCATAGTGAGAACTTGGTCCGGCAAAGGAACAACTTCATGTAAGATGGTAACTTTTTAGACGTTTTAGGTTGGATGACCCTTGACCAAAAACAGATACCCATTGAATCCATGTTATAATGGCAACACTATATGACCAGTTGTCATTTGACATAACCCAGCTGTATAGTGAGTTGGACTGTAATCTGTTGTGGTGTGAATGAGTGACGGCATCAGTGGTACTGATGTCAGTGTGCTGGCACTAAATGAAACTTCAGATGTCTTTAATTCGTAGCATAGGTAGGCACGCTTGCATTTTTTTTTACTTCAGGCAGTAGTTTGCTTCCAGATGGAAGGCATAAGGAGGAGAAGGTGGGAAATAGGGTATTGTGGGGAAAAATGACTTTAGTCAGAAGATCAGAATGGAATTATAACTTCAAGAATTGTTGTGTGAGTTATGGTGTCAGTTGCAGCAATCCCATTGTTGTGGCACTAGATGAAACTTCAGATGCCTCTGATTTCTAGGTTGACAGTTTGGCATTTTCAATACTTTAAGCAGCACTGTGGTTACTGATAGAATGTACAAGAGGAAAGGGATATTTTGAAAGGAAGAAATTTGGCTAGGGTTCAGAATGAAATTCCTGTTGGTACAGTATAATCTGTAAAGCTTATCATATAGCAGCATGAACTTGAGCAAAATTACCACATATATGACTTTACTTGACAGAATCTCACACAAATGTTGGTGTCTTTTTAAAGATAACTTGAGGTTAATTCAGCATTTTTTGCCAGTCTTCCTCACATTTGCACCATCTCACCTCATGATATTGTAGGCACTCTTCTTAGACATCTGGTAGATGTAGGGTCTCTGAAGTTTTCTTGTTCAGGTTCTTCATTCATTCATCTGGGCTTTATATTAATGTCTGTCTTCTTTGGCATGGTAACTCTCACTTCAGCATCATTTACTAGAATGTGAGAAATTAGAAAAATTGTATCTAGAGCACATGGAACTGACTGCTCATGCTTTGCTTTTGCTTCCATCCCATTCTCATACACTCCTACAGTACAGTTATCCCTTGATTATAGAAGTTTTGTTATCACTGTGAGATGAAAGTATGAACTCCTACCAGCATACTGTAGCACATTTTTCAGCTCAAAAAAGTTGTTATTGTAAACCAGAGAGCTGGTTTCTGCTGACATTGATGATGCAGTGTCTGTGGTTGCTGATGGCTTTGAGGGATTCAAAGAGGAGGCCCAACTCAAAGAGTTAATCTTAGGTAGTGGAGACCAACAACTCTCCACTCCCTTATCTCATAACCCTTTACCTCAAGCCCATCTCACGTCGTTCTCTGGTAAGTGTTTCATCCTTAGTCTGCCCTTTTCATCACTTTCTGTTAACCTAATGATGCTTATGTGTTTTTCTAGTACTTACCATAACAGTATGTCTGTATTTAGTGGACCCAAATTGTCATAAAAGGGAAAATTTGGGCTTGCACATGAGATGCCTGGTACCAGCTGTGTTTAATCTCGTAAGTTCATTGTATTCGTTATCGTGCAGTTTCATTTTCACATACTATGTTCGGTACCAATTATGCACAATAACTGTTGAGTCAGTTTTTCATCTCTCCTTTCCTTTTACTGTTACTGTGTCTGTTCCAAACTCAGTTAAGAATATGGTGTTCCAGTATAGGTGTGATTCCAAGCTCCTCTTAACTACCACCATTGACAGTAATAGGGCTTGAGTTACACTGTAGGGGATGGGAATGTGGGGTATTCTTTTGTCTTCTTATACAGTTTGCCCAGCTCAGTGGTGAAGAAGTAGAATGAGTATTTCCTGCATCATCTCTTGTGTCCTCCCTTATTAATGTTCATATTACTCCTTGTTTGACTGGAATCAAACAGAAGTATTGCATTGTACAGTAATGGCTAGGTACTGCCACCAGTAACTGCAGTAATTGGTTGTCTGGGTTTCTGAAGCATCAGTTTTTGGCTGATTGATTGAAACCAACTTATCATGGCAGTGTAACAGCAAAAGTCACTGAAAAAGTACTGTAATCTTTACTACACTAGGTTGTCTTAGTGTAGTATTGCATTGTACAGTAATGGCTAGGTACTGCCACCAGTAACTGCAGTAATTGGTTGTCTGGGTTTCTGAAGCATCAGTTTTTGGCTGATTGATTGAAACCAACTTATCATGGCAGTGTAACAGCAAAAGTCACTGAAAAAGTACTGTAATCTTTACTACACTAGGTTGTCTTAGTGTTCCAGGCATTTGAAAGACTGAGGTGATTATAGTTCGCAAAACTTTATGTAAGGCAGTCACTAGGTCAAATTTAACTCACAACGTTTGTCATCTTGGGTCTCTGATAAGTATATAAACCTTCGAACAGGTATGACAGTTGATTATGTGATATTAATGTATGTACTGTACTTCATTGTACAGCAGGTACAGTATTATAATTATTCACTTGACTTGGTTGATGCATTTTACTACTGGCAGAATTCACTGAAAGATGGTGAAAAATATTTACATAAAGATCAGTTGAAAGTATAGATAAAACTAAATCAGTATCATTATGTGTATGTTTTGAGGTTATTTGTACCTGTATTATTGTATGCAGTATACATAAGGTCACTCTCATAGTCTACAGTAGTACTTGTAATAAGAACTCCATCCAGCCAGTTATCATCCAATCCTGTATTACCCCATCAGGAGCATTGGAATTTAGGGATAGATACTTTAATCATGGATTTAATGCAAGGTGATCAGTCATTCATTCCAAAGTGGCATCATGTAGGCACCACACATCAACCATTCTTTGGTAAAACCCTGATGGGCCAGATCTAGTTGGAGATTCATAAAGAAATCCAATAATCCACCAGCTATTCTTTTTTTTTTTTTTTTTTTTGGGGGGGGGTATTTAATTAACACTTATGTAGTAAATGGTTCCCTGGGCATGGGGAGCCATTTGGCTTGTCACTTAGTTTGAGTTACCTGTAGGTGGCACTATATCAAATGAGTGGTTGATGAGCACATTCATTGCAGTGAATGGTACCATAAATTTTTTCTGACATGACCTTTTATACTATAGTCAGATCAACCAGTAATGAGTAAATGCATTATTCCTTGAACAATGTTCATAACTAAACAAACTGTGATTTTATTGAAAAATTATAGTACTGTACTGTATCTGCAGTAAAACTTGACTTCGATTGTCATTTATGAGAGTTATATGATCTTAAAGTATTGTAGTATCATTATGAACATATATTTTACTTAGGTTAAGAGTATAAAGAGAAGGAGGCTACTATATTCTGTAGGTAATGTCACAATATTTTTTCTACAATCAGCTCAAAGTATCCAGTAATGGCTTGTTTTGATACTATGCATGATTTTATACTTAGCGATGTGTTGGGCTGCAACCATATTTAATAAGATCTGATTGGATGATACATGTCATATAATTATAGTACTGTACATACTTGTGTACGAAAGATATTACTGACCAGTGATTATGTATTTAAGTAAGAAACAGTGAGTATGAGGGTACAAATGCACAGTTCAGTGACTTTGCACACATATTGTTTAGGAATTGTTATAAATCAACAACAACAACAAAAATCACAGTGGGATCGTGGATATGGTAAGGATAAGTAGAGCTTTATTCTCTTAAGCATATAATGAGTTGTGCACACCTGAAAATATCATGATGCAGTTCATATGGAAAGAGGTTAATCATAAAGAAAAACTTGTCATAAAATTACACACACACACACTAAATGATTTTTCATTATTAAAAGAAAAAAAATAATAAGTTTAAACAAGACTTGTTCAAACAGAAAAGAGAACCAAGATGAAAGAATGCGCTCAGTCATCTGAGGTTTGTTTAGACTACAGCAGCACGGGGAATGTAAGTACATACTCTGTACTTTTAGTATTGCAAAATGGATACATACTTTAGTAAAGCAAATTTGGAAAAGAAAAGGGATAAAGGTAGAAAGCAAAATGATGATTTCTACCAAGAACTGGTTGAAGTGGAGACTCACAATAGACTGGTTGAACGTGTACACAAACTAGAAATGGCTTTCAAAAATGAAATTGATGAAATAAAGAAGCAGATGCACTTGCAAAAGGAAGAAATAGAAAAACTAGGAAGGGAGGCCAACAAGAAAGACACAACCATCAGTGAACTAACAGTGGAATTGAGTACACGTAGGAAGAAAATGAGTGAAATGGCAAGTACAGTAGTCAATCACGAGAGTGTTATGGAAGAGTTCAAAAATGACACAGAGACGATTAGTCAAGTAAGTAGTCTTATAGACCAGAGCAGTGATATTGAGGAGAAGATAACACTGGTGAATGAAGCTGTGCAAAGCTACAAAAATGATGTGGAAACCACGTATGCTGAAATGGTGAAAGTAAAGAAAGACTTAGAAACAAGGGTGGAGGAAAAAAGCATTAAACAGGAAGTGAAAAGAATAATCCAAAACAATCCAAAGTTAGTCAGAGATTCAGTAGAGATAAACAAATCAATAGTAATCACTGGTATAGAAGAGGAAGAAGTAAAAAGCAAGATCACAAGAGACAAAAAGGAGATGGCAAATGTAATGAGCTTACTGAAAGAAGTATCAGAGGAAATCTGTAGTAAAGACATAGAGGAACTCAAAAGGTTAGGGAAATACGAGAAAAGCAGGACAAGACCTCTAAAGGTGACTTTCCAGAGTGTAAACACTGTGGAAGAGATACTAAAAAATGCAAAGAATCTCATGGAAAAAGAGGAGTTCAAAAATGTATGGATAAAAAGATGCCTAACACAAGAGGACCTGGAATTACTGAAAGAGAAAAGGGAGGAAGCAAAAAAAAAAAATGAGGGAAGATCAGAAGAGGAGAAGAAGAAATTTTTTTACAAAGTAATAGGATTGCAGGTACGAAAGTGGTACACAAACAGGATGGAATAAAAAGGAGGAAGGTAGTAAAACCATGTCATGACAAGTATATAAACAAGATGATAAAGTTGATGTACTCAAATGTGGATGGAATGGTATCTAAATTATTAGAGATGAATGATTACCATATCAGAGAAAATGAACCACAAATAATATGCCTAACTGAAACGAAATTAACACCAAGGATATCCAATGACATACTAAACTTAGAGGAATACAATATATGGAGAAGAGACAGAAATTTTAAAAAAGGAGGAGGAATTATAACATTAACTAAGAAAAATCTAAAAGTCAATGAAATAAAACTAGATATACCATCACAAGTAGAACTGATTGCAGTAGAGATCAACACATCTGAAGGGAAAGTAATTGTAGCCAATTTGTACATGCCACCCAGATCAAACACATGGGAAAGAGATGAATATGAGGACCTGGCAGAGAGTACAATTCAGAGTTTAAGATCATTACTACATAAAATGGAAGAGAAATCGGAAAGAATTATACTAACTGAGGATTTTAATACAAATATAAATTGGAATACTCTAGATATAATTAGCCAAGAAAGCTGTTGGGACCAAAAGCTCCTGGATCTCGTGCAAGAGTTTTTCCTAACGCAACATGTGAGGGAAACCACCAGAAAAAGAGGACTTGATGTACCTTCAGTGCTAGATCTAATACTTACTAGGCAAGAAAATGATATTGACAGTTTAATATATCACCCTCCACTTGGCAAAAGCGATCATGCAGTACTAAATTATAACTTCAGGATAGCATATGACATAGTTAACAGCAATGATAGTTACAAAAAGAGCCTAAACTATAAAAAGGGAAATTATCAAGACCTAAAGAAGTATTTCTTAGAAGCTGATTGGCAAATGAGCTTAGAGGACAAGATTTAAATGCTGTATATAAAAAATTTTGTGAATTTTATGAAATAGGAGTCCAGAAGTACATCCCACAGCACAAAGAAGCAGATAAGAAAATACAGAAATGGTTCAATACAGAATGTAAAAAATCAAAAGAAAGATGAGATTTGTTGTGGAATAGATACAGAAGACACAATAGTGAAAGGGCGTATAATAATTACAAACAGGCAAGAAACGATTATAAAAGAATAAGGAGGGAAGCCCAAAAACAGTTTGAGGAGGATATAATAAATAAAAGTAGTGATCAACCGAAGCTGTTTTACAGCTACATCAGAAGCAAAACCAAAGTAAAAGATATAATACAATCCATTACGGACGAGGGAATCACTTATACACAAGAGAAAGATATTTGTGAAGCACTAAATAAGAATTTCCAATTAGTTTTTACAGAAGAAAAAAATTTGGAGAGGGACTATGTGGAACATGCATGTCCACACATACTACCAGATATACAAATAGCAGAAAAAGTAATACAGAAGGAGTTAAGTAGATAAGACAGAGGAAAAGCAAGTGGTCCTGATGAAATTTCATGTTGGGTACTACGAGAATGTGCAAAGGAGTTAAGTAAACCATTATTTTTAATTTTCAAGAAACCTGTGAGTCAAGATAAACTACCTGATATTTGGAAAAAAGCAAATATTGTCCCCTTATTCAAGAAAGGAAATAGACAAAATCCACTCAACTACCGACCAGTATCACTGACCATTGTTGTAAGCAAGGTATTAGAAAAGCTTATAAGAAAAGCTTGGGTAAATCATCTAGAAGAACACAGTATGATAACAGAAAGACAGTTTGGTTTCAGAAAAGGAAAATCATGTGTTACTAATCTGTTAAGCTACTATGACAGAGTAACAAACACAATACAGGAAAGAGAAGGATGGGTGGACAGTATCTATTTAGATTTCAAGAAAGCTTTTGACACAGTACCACACCAAAGACTTTTATGGAAACTGTACCATCAAGGAGGAATTCGAGGCAAACTGTTTTGTTGAATGCAAGACTTTCTCATAAAAAGAGAAATGAGAACAGTACTAAGAGGAAACTACTCATCATGGAAAGAAGTGACTAGTGAAGTACCACAGGGTTCAGTGCTTGCACCAATCATGTTTTTAGTGTATATAAATGATATAAACAGTAACACTGGAAATGAGAGCTGTCTGAATATGTTTGCAGATGATGCAAAAATACAAAGGAGAATTACTAACACAGACTCTTGTAAAGAGCTACAAGAAGAATTAAATAAACTTCATGAATGGAGTAGTACATGGCAAATGGAATTCAGTGTGGACAAGTGTCATGTAATCAAGTTTGGTAAAAGTGGAAAAAGACCTGATTGGGATTATAAGTTAGGAAATAAAACCCTATACACATCAGAAAGAGAGAAAGACCTAGGTGTGATTATCAATAACAGACTATCTCCGGCTGACCACATCAGCGAGAAGGTACGGAACATGTATACACTGCTTGCAAATATGAGAATAGCATTCACATACATAAATGAAGACATGCTAAGAAGGATAATAACATCATTCATTAGACCAACCCTGGAATATGCATCAGTAGTCTGGAGTCCTCATCTCAAAAAACACATAGACAAGATTGAAAAAGTTCAAAGGGCCGCTACAAGATGGATACCAAGCTTAAGGGACCTAAGCTACGAAGAAAGACTAAATAAACTGAATCTACCAACACTACAGGAGAGAAGGAAAAGAGGTGACGTGATAATGCTATATAAGTGCATATCAGGAAAGGAGAAAATAGACATAAATGATTGCTTAACATATGGAGAAGCATCAGCAAGAGGACACTGCAAAAAACTGCATAAGAAGAGAGGTGATAAAGACGTAAGGAAATTCAGTTTCCCAAACAGAGCAACTGATCAATGGAATGCACTACCGAATGAAATAGTGTGTGCCAAAACAATTCACAAATTTAAGAATATGTACGATAAATATGGTTTAAGACACGGGACAGTATAAGCTTGACTCGTTCCTGTAAAGATACAATTAGGTAAGAACACACACACACACACACACACACACACACGGGAAGAAAGGGAAATAAACAACAAATTTTTGGAAGAAAACGTAGTGAAAATGCTGAAGAAAACAAAAAAAATAGTGAGAGAAACTGTAGAAAGGAACAAATGTGTTGTAATATTTGGAAACAGGGAGGAGGAAGAGAAGGTTAGATCCGTGAGACTCGAGAAAGACACGAACCTGGTAAGAGGAATATTAGGCAAGATTGATCCCAAAGGAGACATGTGGGTAAAAGAAATTGAAGAAATAAGGAGAATAGGACCTTATAAGAAAGGGGAAACAAGACCAATGAGAGTCAAGTTGTCAGCAGAAAGTGTAGTAGATGATATACTTAAAGTGACCTGGAAACTAAGCAAAGAGGCAGGGATGGAAAATATTATAATAAGAAAAGATCTGATTGAAGAAGAAAGAGAAGTTTTAAAATCATTGAAGGAACAAGTAAAGGAAAAAAATGACAAGAGGACAGAGGAAAAATGTAAAACTTTTTTTTTGGAGAGTGATGGATATGAAAGTAAGGAAGTGGTATGTGAGGAAATAGAAGTGAAGGAAACTAAGGGGGATGGCTATGAAAGATCAGAAATTGAGGAAGTGGTACTGACGGAGGGAAGGAGAGAAGATGGTATAAAAAACATCAAAAATAATTTGAAGGTGGTATATACTAATGTAGATGGTTTAATATCGTCAAGGCTTGAAATTCAAGATTTCTTGAGAGAACATGAACCTGATGTCATGTGCTTTGTAGAGACCAAATTAAGAGAAGATATTGTTCATTTTGGAGATGGTACATACAAACTGTGGAGAAGAGACAGAAAAGAAAAAATGGGAGGAGGAGTGATGATAGCAGTGAAGAACAACATAACTGTAGATACCGTGGAAATGGGAGAAGGCAGGGCTGAAGTGATAAATATGAAGCTAGAATCTGGAGAGAATGGCATGAGAGATATGGCAGTAGTGTATGTTCCCCCTAAGACAAGAGCATGGAATAATGACGAATACCAGGAGATGTTGTCAGATATGGCTGGTTATATACAAAAAATAATTGAGAAAAGCAACAATATAACTTTGGTGGGTGACTTGAACTGTAAGGAAGTGAACTGGGAGGAATGGGACTCAGGAGGCAGCGAAGATTCGTGGGGCACTTTAATATTAAATATAATAATGAATAATGTGATGACGCATTGGGTCAAAGAAGAGACACGGTTCTGAGGTGAGGACACTCCAACAAGGTTAGACTTGCTCTTTACCAAAAAACCCGATGTAATAGAATCATTGAAATATTTCTGTCCTGTAGGAAAAAGTGATCATTTGGTCATTAAGTTCCAGATGATAATAGGGAACGTCCAGCCAAGAGACGAACTTCACAGGCAGGGAAGATACAACTTTGGGAAAGCAAATTTTACAGGATTGAGAAAATTTTTTGAAAATGTGGATTGGAGAAAATTCAGAGAAACAAGAGAGATACAGAGGAAGTGGGATATCTTTCTAGACCTCTTTAATTTGGGAGTGGAAAAATTTGTACCAAGAGTAAGAGGGAAAGAACACAGGAAAAAGGAGTGGTTTAATAGAAAGTGTATGATACCAAAAAAAAAAGAGAGATAAGGCGTGGAACAACTGGAGAAAGAGAGGTAACAACAGAACAAAGGAAGAATATAAAAGAACTAGAAATGAATACACAAGAATATGTAGAGAAGAAGAAAGGAATTTTGAAAAGGGTATAATAAACAAATGCAAGGATAAACCCAAACTGTTTTATAGATTTGTTAATGGCAAACTGAAACAAAAGGAAGGAATCGCCAAACTGAAAGTAGAAGGAGAGGTGTTTAAGGATGCGGCAATGCAAGCAGAAATAATGAACAACCGTTTCCAGTCAGTTTTCACTAAAGAAAAGGAAGGGGAGGGAGTGATTAGAAATGTTCCGGTGATGAAAGATATAAAAGTGGAGGAACAGGAAGTGTATAAATTACTGGAAACTCAAGATGTAAGGAAAGCCCCAGGACCTGATGGAATTTCTAATTGGGTACTGAAGGAATGCAGAGAACAGCTGGCGGATAAAATTCACAGTCTAATTGTGTGTTCTCTGGAAGAGGGGAAAGTGCCACAAGAATGGAAGAGGGCAAATGTGGTACCAATTTATAAGGGAGGAAACAGGGAAGAACCCCTGAATTATAGACCAGTGTCTCTAACCAGCATGGTCGCAAAATTGTGTGAGAGAATCCTGAGAGACAGATGGATAAAATATCTGGAAGAGATGAATATTTTGGCTGAAAGTCAGTATGGATTTAGAAGTGGAAGGTCATGTGTTTCCAACTTACTGAGCTTTTACTCAAGAGCGATTGATGTGGTACAGGAGAGAGATAGTTGGGTGGATTGTGTGTACTTAAACTTAGAGAAGGCCTTGGACAAGATACCTCATAATTGACTAATGTGGAAACTAGAGTATATAGGAGGACTGAAGGGGAAACTCCTGGAATGGATGAGAGACTTTTTGAGAGACAGACAAATGAGGACAGTAATAAAGGACAGGATGTCTGGATGGAGGAAAGTAACAAGTGGAGTCCCTCAAGGCTCAGTGTTGGCGCCAGTGATGTTCCTGATTTGCGTAAATGATATGGTAGATGGAGTGAACAGTTATGCAAGTCTATTTGCTGATGATGTAAAGATCTTGAGGAAGGTAGAGGTTGAGGAGGATTGTAAAATGCTGCAGGAGGATCTGGATAGGATATACGATTGGAATCGGATGTGGGAAATGAAATTTAATGTAAAGAAATGTAAAATATTGGAAATGGGTAAAAGTACCAGGAGGCCATCACTGAATTATTTGTTGGGTAATGAATTAATCACAAAAAGGAGAGAAGAGAAAGATTTGGGAGTGCTGGTCCAAGATAGTTTGTCACCTGAAAAACACATTACTGTAACAAGATAGTTAGAGAGACGTATAAACTCTTGACTAACATAAGAGTAGCATTTCATGATATGGATGAGGAGATGATGAAAAAATTGATAGTGGCCATGATCCGCCCCAGGTTAGAATATGCAGCGGTAGTGTGGTCCCCACACACAAAAAAAAAGATATTAACAAGACTGAGGGAATACAAAGAACAGCAACCAAGATGGTCCTCAGTCTGGCAGATCTGTCACACAGAGAGAGGCTGGAAAAGCTAGATTTGCCTTCCTTAGAGGAAAGGAGAAAGAGGGGAGACATGATTGCAGTGTTCAGGACCATGGTGGGAGTATATAAAATTGACCGAGAAGACCTGTTTGTATGGGATAAGAGAATAACATGTGGACACGGAATGAAATTGAAGAAGTCAAGCCGGTTGAAGAATATCAGGAAATATAGCTTTCGTTATAGAAGTATAGACTTATGGAATAGCCTGGACAAAGAGATCGTCCATTCTAAAAACTTAAACGAGTTTAAAGCTAAATTTGACCTAATGAGAAACAGCAACGGAAACCCACGAGCATAGCATATTCCGTGTATATCACAATTAGGTATATTAAGTAAATACATAGATATTTGGAATGACTTAGACGAAGAGGTGGTGCAGGAGAAAAATATTCATGTGTGTAAGAGTAGACTAGATAAATATGGATATGGAGACTGGACAACACGAGCATTGCTCAATTCCTGTGTACTACAAATAGGCAGTAGGTAAATACACACACATTAAACCTGTGGCACAGTAAGGGACATAACCTCACTTTAAGACAGTGTGCATTATGTCAGCCAGGTGATTTGGTTAATACCACCAGTATAAAGTTAAGAGTTAACAGTTTTGAATTTTTTCACTCGGTTATTTGACATGTGTTATTGAACATTGGCTTGGATCATATATCATCATGATTAACAATCACTGGACTTTCTGTCTTGGATCATATATCATCATGATTAACAATCACTGGACTTTCTGTCTGTATAGGAAATGTTGTTAACACACACTGGACTTTCTGTCTGTATAGGAAATATTGTAATTTCTTCAATATTGATATGCTGTTAATATTGTAAACTAAAACATGAACTGTTGTTAACAGTCATGAGCTCCTTTTCATGAACAAGAATAGGTGATAAAGTGAAACCCAGTTCAAAGTGTACTGACTATGATGGTATGGTACATAGGAAATTGATATCAGATGTGCAAAACAACAGAATAGAACATTATTAAGATACCATTCTGGGATGATTCACTGCTAGTGATCTAAACTTGTTATCAGCAATAGTTGCCATGCAGCTACTACCATCAAGTTCTTTTTAGCTTTACTGGATATGTTACTGATTTCATCATCATCATCATCTAATCCTGTGTTGTCCCATGAGGAGCTTAGGAGCCCGAGGCTAGGCAAGTTGGTCCTGATATTTAAGATGAGAGTGACCAGCTTGACTCATCCTTGAGTGGCATTACGTGAGCAATAAACCTCAACCACCCCTTGGATATAAACTTGCACCAGCTCAATCCAGTTCGAGCATCTTAATTACCCACTAAACCACTAGGTGCCATAATTTGGTCATATGGTTACCACCCAGCTTAGTAAATGGTTTCCTGGTGTACAGGAAACCATTTGGCTTGTCACTCAGTGTAGAGTCACCCATAGGCAGAAGAAGAGGAAAAAATGAAGGAAAGAAAGACAGAAGAGAGAGTGTAAAGTCATCTGTAGACAGAAGGAAGAGGAAATAATGAAGGAAGTAAAGACAGAAGAGGAAGGAAGGAAAAGAGGAAAGGGCAGTTACCCGAGGGAAGTACACTGTTGACTGAGTGGATGGTGAGTGCCCCCAACTACCACATTACTGATTTATTATATTGTGAGTTTGAAGGTGAGAGGAGGCATGGTAGACCAAGAAGAAAGTGGATAGATATGGTTAATGAGTGCATGAGAAAGAGAGGCTTGGAGGCTGACAAGGGTTGGTAACTGCAAGCAACTGAAGTGGCTGGATAAATTTTGTGTGGAGGAGTGTATGACAAGGGTCTGACACTTTTTTTTTTTTTTTTAACTTGGTGTTACAGACCATGCAGGGAGGTCTTTGTCTCTGAGGGTCCAGATCAAAGTCAGTGACAATTCAAGGAAAGTGAATGGGAATTTGAACAAATAGCCTTACTTTACTTACAAGACCTTTGCACAGCATATCACAGAATCAGGCTCTTTTTAATATTAAACAGGTGCACACTTTAACCCGTCACGTTCCGAGCTATTTCGCACCTCCGACACCCCTCAATCCCGAGGTATTTTTGATTTTTTTTGTTTGTTTTGTTTTGTTTTGTTTTGTTTGGCTAAAACCTCCACTTTTGGTTAGAAACATCGAAAATTCATAGAGAAATCACTCACCTGAGGTTTACAATACTCAATCCAGGTAGCAGTACCTCCTTACCTGACTGGGTTTTCTAACAGGCTGGCACCAAAGAAAATGAGTTCTATGGGAGGGTAACTATTTCACACCACTCATAAACGGTGTTTATTTATTTACTTGGTACGAATTTATATGTAGTACGAGAATATATTGGTTTTCAGACAAGTAATATAGGCATTATAAGCATTGTTTCACTCACTAACTCATCACCATTCATGACCTTTTTTTCCCACATTACCTGATCATCATTTCTGACTGTTTCTTCCTCTAATGCTATGTAAACCTTGTCCTCCACATTGTCATTGATTGGGGAATCACTCTGGCCCTGAATGTCTTTATTGGCCAGGTCACTGGTAACAGGTGAATTGCCGAGACAATGGCGTGCAGGGGGGGGGGAGGTTATGCAGTGTAAGGCACTGTCCCTGCATGGCATCTTGTAGAGGAATAGAGGAAGGTGTCCCGTGTATACTTACAAAAAATCATGCACGAAAATTGAAAATTGTGCAAATTATGAACCTTGCAATTGTACAACATACCAGTACGTCGTCGGGACTGGCAAATGCAAAATGTTGCAACATATCCATACGTCGACGGGACGTCTCGGGTTAAGGAATTGCTGAACATACGGGATGGAAGTAATGCGAGTATAAGTGGCTGGGGAATGGCTGGGAGAAGGAGGGAGGTGAGAAGACAGGAAGAAATCAGTAGGATAGCAGTTGTGGAAGCAATGAAGAAAGTTAAATTGGGGAAAGCCCTAGGAATTGATGGAGTGTGTGGTGAAATGCTGAAGCATGGGGGAGAGATAGTAGTAGAATGGATGTGGAAGATGTGCAGATTTGCCTGGGAGGAAGGTAGAGTCCTGGAGGATTGGAAGTCAGGTATAATTATTCCCTTGTACAAAGGAAAAGGGGAAAAAGAAGTGTGTGGTAATCATAGGGGCATTTGTCTTCTTAGTATAACAGGAAAAATGTATGGTAGGATACTTATTGACAGAGTTAGAGAAAGAACAGAGGAATTAGTTGGAGAACAGGGAGGCTTTAGGAAGGGAAGAGGTTGTGTAGATCAGATATTCATTCTTAGATCTTTAGTGGAAAAGTTTCTAGAGAAGGGAAAGAAGTTGTATGAGGCTTTCATGGATTTGGAGAAAGCATATGACAAGGTGGATAGACAAGGACTGTGGAAAGTGTTAAGAATATATGGAGTAGATGGGAAGTTGTTGAATGCTGTGAAGAGTATGTATGATGGTGCTAAGGCTTCAGTGTGTGTGGATGGTGAACTAAGTGAATTTTTCTCTTTGAAGGTTGGGTTGAAACAGGGATGTGTCATGTCTCCATGGTTGTACAATCTGTACATGGATGGGGTAATAAAAGAGGTACAAGGTTGGGTAGTGGATGTTGAAGTGGCCCTGGTGAGAGAGGATAGTGTTTGGAAACTCCCTGTACTGTTGTTTGCAGATGATACTGTGTTGTTGAGTGAAGACGAAGGGGAGCTGCAAGGCTTAGTGGATGAGTTTGGGAGTGTGTGTAAGAAACGGAATTAAAGGTGAATGTAGGGAAGAGTAAAGTTATGGTCTTTGAGAGAGGTGAAGTAAGTGAATGTACAGTAAGGTTGGATGAGGAAGAAATGGAAAATGTGAGTGCGTTTAAGTACTTGGGTAGTGTGATGAGTAAGGATGGAAGTTTAGAGGGTGAAGTGCTTGAAAGGGTGCAACAAGGAAGAAAGGTTGCTGGTTCCTTGAAGGCAGTGATAAGAAACAGGGAAGTGAGCATGGAAGTGAAAAAGTTGCTACATGACAGTATTGTGATACCAACTCTAACGTATGGAAGTGAAGCTTGGACATTGTTGGAAGGACACAAGTCAAGAGTGAGAGCAGTGGAAATGAGTTATTTAAGAGGAGCCTGTGGAGTCATATGGAGAGACAGGCTGACAAATGAGAATATAAAGGAGCGTTGTGGTGTGGATATGGATGTGATAGAAAGCATTATGAGGAACACATTGAGGTGGTTTGGCCATGTGGAGAGGATGGAGGATGAAAGACTGATGAAGAGAGTGTATGTGAGTGAGGTGGAGGGGGGAAGAGGGAGGGGGAGGCCGAGGATGAGATGGAGGGATGGGGTGGAGAGGTATATGAGAGAGGGGGGTGTGAGTTGGGAGCAGGGCAGTGAAATGGCGGGGGACAGGACGATGTGGAGGTGATTTGTTTGTGGCCACCCCAAACGGGATTGAGGCGTCTGGCAATAGATAGATTAGATAGACAACAGAACACCCTCAACTCTGAGGGAGGCGTTGGCTGAATCGGTTGAGAGATGGTCTGCAGTCCTCATGGACCCAGGTTTGAATCCTGGATGGGGTAGGGAGCAGTCTAAGGATTTGAATTTCATTAAAGCAGACTTTAATAATCTACCAGAAGACCCACTGATTTGTCATAAAAATACCCCCGCTAATACCGATACACCAGTCCTGTATGAGACAGCCCTAGCATGTATTCAATATGGATGGAGGGTGTTAGTGCTGAAGTGGTGACATGTAGAAGTGTATGGTATGTAGGAGGCCTACTGGACCTTGGTGCAGGGTGTGAAGCCTATGTCCAGAGTCAGACACTTAAAAAAACAATAAAATGAAAAATAATAGTAAAAAAATAACTAGAATCAGTTACAGATTTGCTCAAACAAGATCAGTCAGACACTTCTGCAACACAGTAAGCACTAAATGGGAACAGTTATTTTATTAGGCTGCTGTGTAAAAGTTAACAAAAATACAAATACTTAACTTATGATACGATGTCATAAACTACTTCTTACACTGTGCCACTAAATTAATTAAGGAGAGTGACTTGGAAGAGGTTTGACTTGACAGTGAGTGCCTCTTTCATTTCTAATTACTCTTGATATACCCCACTATCCACGTCTTCTCTT
Source organism: Coenobita brevimanus (assembly GCF_032717465.1). Taxonomy (NCBI): domain Eukaryota; kingdom Metazoa; phylum Arthropoda; class Malacostraca; order Decapoda; family Coenobitidae; genus Coenobita; species Coenobita brevimanus. Next base: position 28,742,292 of record NC_137046.1, read on the forward strand.
GTTCTGTGACCTATCTGACACCTGGGCTGTATCACTTTCCAGTCATCTCCTGAAGGAGGCTGCTCACAACCCGTCATTCTGCTAGGGTTGGCTACAGCATTCTATAGGAGTGTTCCTCTTCCTTTGGGTCTGGCTCAGCCATCTTTTCCCTGCTTGTAATCTGGAACAGGTTGACCTTGCAGATAAAGGTTTCTTGGATACCTCCACCTTCCAGACCAGGTCACAACTGAGCAAATATTGTGTAGTGGGAAACTTGAGCAGGGGGTCAGCTGAGATAGGTTGCAGCTTGAGTAAACACCGTCCTTCAGATTAGCGGTAGGTGACACCTCCCTTCCTGAGGAAAGAAATTTCATTGGGAAATTTCTGTATACAACATGAAGTTAAATCCTAGGCATACAGTCTGCCAAAACATAACTTTTCCATGGTGTACTCATAGAGGACTATGGCCCAGTGGGTTAACCACTAATTCCCATCTCTAAATTCTGCCAGAAACTTAAGAGGGTGGTGATCTGTATACACAGTAATAGGGGCTGAACCTGAACCAATATAAACTGAAAAATGCTGCAGGGCAAATATGAGTGAATGGGGTTCCTTATCAATAGGGGAATAATTCTTCTGAGGAGCATTAAACTTCCTGCATAAATAAAAAACTAATTTGAAAATATGATCATTATCTTGTAACAGGACTGCACTGACACCAAGACCACTAACATCAGTAGCTAATTCAAATGGCTGACTGAAATTTGGGGCTTGGAGCAAACGCTGAATAGACAGAATTGCCATAACTTTAGAAAATGCTTCTTCACATTCTTCGTTCCACTTATATTTGACTCTTGTCTTTAGCAAATGTGTGACAAGAGCTACAATGTCAGGAGCTACAACATCAGAGAAATTTTAAGACAAACCTCCAGTAGTAACACACCATCCCCATAAATCCCTGCAATTCCTTTTTTTTCTTGAGTTGCCTGAAGTTAACTATGGCCACAACTTTGGCATTAGACGGACTTATTTTAACCAGTTGTACCATGTAGCCTAAGTACTGAACCTGGGCTTTTACAAAGTTGCACATCACTAGGTTAATTATTAAGTTAGCAGATGACAGTCAATGCAGCAAAGCAACTACCTGAATTAAATATTCCTCCCAGGAGTTTCTGATTATAACCAAATCATCAATGTCCAGTGTACATGAAACATCCCTGGATATCACTGATAAGTTTGTTCATTAGCCTCTGAAATATGGCTGAAGCATTTTTCATATTGTATGGCATGACCTTGCATTTGAAAGTATGACCACCAGTCACAAAATCAGAAATTTATTAGGCCCTTCAGTAAATCAGATTTGGTAATGACCTTTGCACTGCCTATAATGCCAATGCAGTTATCTACTATAGGATATGGGTAGGTGTCAGTCTTACTAAGGGGTTTGACCCTACAGTAGTCCATGGAAAAATGCTAGGACCTACTGGATTATGGAACAGAGGTAAATGGAGAGCACCATTTGCTTTGGCATGGCTAGATCATCCCATGCTGCAATGTGCAGGTTACCTCCTGCTGGAGAATGGACTGCTTTTGTGGACTCTCATAGTATGGGCCGCTACTTCACAAGACAGGCATCTCAGACATGTACAGTACCATACATCATGCTGTGTTGCATCCATCAACCCGGGAGTGTTCTGGAAAATATCATGATACTTCCCTAGAAGGGCAGTCAGGTTAGCACATCATTCAGCTGTTAAGTGGGAGAGTTCATCATTTAATTCCGTCCATGCCTTATGGTTCTCCCTCCAGTTGGCAGTCTGATCCAGTATCAAATGGCAGCCCTGCTTATCTACTGTCTTGGCAACTGGCACCACACATGCAGCACTGGGGCTTCTGTGTCCTCTTGCTTATGGTACTCCTTCAGCATACAGACCTGGCACAACCTTCATGCCTTCCTTTGGTCTGGGGTCCAAATTACACGGTTAACATCACCTACCATCTTCTCTGTTGCATAAAAGGCCCAAGAAACTTGCCTGTAATGGCTGTCCACAAACAGGGAACAATAACAGGACTTTGTCTTTTGGATGAAACACTCTTCCTAGCTTGCTTTTATCATACTAACTCATACAAATTTCATTATCCAATGAGAGGACTATAAATCTGTCTTAGCTACTTTTAAACTCTTGGCTTGTATTTCTTTGAAGTATGAGACAGGTTAACAGATTAACATGATCAACATTACCGACGCATTGTTCCTTGAGCAGTTTAATGGAGCTCTTACATTGTAGCCAAAAATCAACTCAAAAGGGGAACAACCTTAGGATTCATATGGCATCCCTTTGGAGGCAACCAATAGGAAGGGAAGTCCTTTGTCCAGATCCTTTTCATGACAATACAATATTTCTTTAGCATTTGTTTTTAGGGTGAGATGATAAATATCCAGTGCTCTCTGACATTGAGGATGATAGAATGAGGAGATGATCTGGGAGATCCTGAACTCGAGGGTTTGCTCAAACAATTTTTAACATAAAACTGCTGCCTTGATTTGATTGCTCCTCTTTTGGAAGACCAAACCTTCTGAAAAAAATTAATCATCTCCTTCACCACTGCTTTAGCTGAAAGGTTTCTCAAGGGCACAGCTTAAGGATACCTAGTGGCCGTGTCCGACATGAGAATATACCGGTGGCCTGATGAGGTCCTTGGCAGAGGGACAACAATATCAACAAGAACTATGATGAATGGGGTATCGAAGACAGGAAGAGAAACAAATCACCACAAGAGTAGACTTGTTTCCTTTTTCAACCAGCTGGCAGGTATGGCATGGCCTGTAATACAGGACCAAGAAACATCATGCAAATACCAAGCCAGTAGAAATGTTGCCAGGTGCAGGAGTCTTCCTTACCCCTGTGTCCTTCCAAAGTGGAATCACAAGCAGGTGCTACAATCTCTTGCCTTCATACCTTCGGAACAACCACTTGATGTACATTCTCCCACTCATCAGCATAAACAGCAATGGGGGGAGGTCTCTGCTGATGTATCAACACACCATTCTGTCTTGGGCTGTAACACTCACACAACTCAACCTCATATTCTTCCTCACTCACTGCAGAGTCAATCAAAGCTTCAGTATCAGAATTAGATCTCTGTATCTCAGTCAATCCTAGAGCTGTTTTACTGCGGGGAGCCCTCAACCTCAGAGCCAGTCAATTGGACAAAGTATCAGCACAAGGAATATCACCTGATACCTCATTATTATTAACAATATCATTCTCATGATGGGCTATTGCTGTCATGGCTTGAGTTCCAGCACAGGCAGGGAACATTTTGTTTGCCCACTCCTCACCTATGGGACTTTCTGATACCCAGGGAACTGCACTCACTTGTCCTCCTGCCAAGTCATTACCTAAAAGGAAATTGACCCCTTTCTTAGGTAACTGAGTCATGAGGTCCACATGCTCTGGACCTGTACCTAATTCTGAGTGGAGCTCACTTCAACTAGAGGGGCAGACAATCAGTTCTTCCCCACAATAAGTCACATTCATCAGATGCATCTATATCTATCATCCCCTACAACTCAAGAGACTGAAGCACCTGTATCTCGGAGCATAGTGACTTCCATAGTACTTTCACTATCAATTGACAGTAGTCCTTCAGCACTTTGCTTACTGTTTGAGGAAGGATGCTTTGATGGAGAGTAATATTAACCACCTTCATTAATTCTTGATTGCTTTACTATCCCAGTCTCAGACAGTGTCCAATGACGTCTCTATAGAAGTCTGTCAACAACTGATTGGTCCACTCATGCCTGAAAATTGCACGACACCACCTGAGGGTGTGTCTGACTACCTTTCATCCTAGCTGTTGGTGGCTGCTTATTTTCAGTATTAGCAATCTCCCAAGTATTTATCAGAGCAGTAGATTTAGCTTTTGGACTTCCTTTCATCTTCTTCCAGCACTCCTCCTCTCTACAATCTTTCTTGTTGCAAAACTGACAAAACTTGGAACTTCTTACTGTCCCTTTGTCAATCTCTTTGGTGGAACTAACATGCTGTTGGGTTACAGTTTTCTCAATAGTGTCATTTAATTTCATTGGAACTGGTTTTCAAGAAGGGTTTATGGAGTCTAATTGGTCCACTCTTCCTTATCTACCAAATGAATGAGGTTTGGATTCATATTTATGAATTAAACTTTAATCATAACCACAACAGCTGCCTCAGCTATTTTATCCACCTGTTTCCCAGCTATGTTAGTGGCAACATCCTTGTTAATATTCCTAATGAAGTTCTCCGAGATCATAAGTCCTCTCAACTTAATAAAATCCTTGTTAATATTCTTAGAGTGCAGCCAGTGATCAAATAAATCTTGAAGTACTGTAGCATATTCCATATGGGTCTGATCTGTTTGTTAGAAAGTGATTCTAAACTTGAGCCTGTAAGCTTCTGGTACAAGTTCATAAGTCTTTAAGAATTGTATCTTTTACCACTGGTCATATGAATCAGAAATGTAGGCATCCTGTGCTTTACCTTACACTCTCCAGTAATATGAACTAGTTTCTAAGACAGAAAAGACAACCTGTCATCTTTTCAAACATTTGGAAGTGTTTGGTGTCACCTTGCTCACTAAAGGGAAGGACTATCATTACATTCATGGCAACATCAAGAGATTCCCTGGCAGAGGTGCTCTGAGTGCTAGGTGAACTGCCAAGCTGCATCACTCTGTATTCATGACTTAGTTCCCATTGTCTCATTTGAGCTTCTTACTGTCTTTTAGCTTCCTGTTGTTTCATTTGAGCTTGTACTGTACTTTAAGTTGTCTCAGCTTAATTTTGTCTAACTCTAGCTGTACAGTATATCGTCACCAGTATACGAAGTAGCAACAGTGACATTCAGAGCATTGTCATCACTGTGTACAGGTGGGTCTTACTCCAAAAGCATGGAATTCTGATCATTTTCATCATTGAAAAGATGTTCTTGTTCCCTATGCTCAATCCAGTTATGGCAGGATCAGTTTCAGCATTTTCTATCTATCTATCTATCTATTGCCAGACGCCTCAATCCCGTTTGGGGTGGCCACAAACAAATCGCCTCCAAGTCGCCCTGTCCCCCGCCATTTCACTGCCCTGCTCCCAACTCACACCCCCCTCTCTCATATACCTCTCCACCCCATCCCTCCATCTCATCCTCGGCCTCCCCCTCCCTCTTCCCCCCTCCACCTCACTCACATACACTCTCTTCGTCAGTCTTTCACCCTCCATCCTCTCCACATGGCCAAACCACCTCAGTGTGTTCCTCATAACGCTTCCTATCACATCCACATCCACACCACAACGCTCCTTTATATCCTCATTCGTCAGCCTGTCTCTCCACGTGACTCCACAGGCTCCTCTTAAATAACTCATCTCCACTGCTCTCACTCTTGACTTGTGTCCTTCCAACAATGTCCAAGCTTCACTTCCGTACTTTAGAGTTGGTATCACAAGACTGTCATGTAGTAACTTTTTCACTTCCATGCTCACTTCCCTGTTTCTTATCACTGCTTTCAAAGAACCAGCAACCTTTCTTCCCTGCTGTACCCTTTCAAGCACTTCACCCTCCAAACCTCCATCCTTAGTCATCACACTACCTAAGTACTTAAACGTACTCACATTTTCCAATTCCTCACCATCCAACCTCGCTGTATATTCACTAACTTCACCTCTCTCAAAGACCATCACTTTACTCTTCCCTACATTCATCTTTAGATTCCATTTCTTACACACTCTTTCAAACTCATCCACCAAGCCCTGCAGCTCCCCTTCGTCTTCACTCAACAACACATTATCATCTGCAAACAACAGTACAGGGAGTTTCCAAACACTGTCCTCTCTCACCAGGGCCACTCCAACATCAACATCCACTACCCTACCTTGTACTGTACCTCTTTTATTACCCCATCCATGTACAGATTGAACAACCATGGAGACATGACACATCCCTGTTTCAAACCAACTTTCAAAGAGAAAAATTCACTTAGTTCACCATCCACACGCACTGCAGCCTTCGCACCATTGTACATACTCTTCACAGCATTCAACAACTTCCCATCTACTCCATATATCCTTAACACTTTCCACAATCCTTGTCTATCCACCCTGTCATATGCTTTCTCCAAATCCATGAAAGCCTCATACAACTTCTTTCCCTTCTCTTGAAACTTTTCCACTAAAGATCTAAGAACGAATATCTGATCTACACAACCTCTTCCCTTCCTAAAGCCTCCCTGTTCTTCTCCAACTAATTTCTCTGTGCTTTCTCTAACTCTGTCTATAAGTATCCTACCATACACTTTTCCTATTATACTAAGAAGACAAATGCCCCTATGATTACCACACATTTCTTTTTCCCCTTTTCCTTTGTACAAGGGAATAATTATACCTGACTTCCAATCCTCCGGGACTCTACCTTCCTCCCAGGCCAATCTGCACATCTTCCACATCCATTCTACTACTATCTCTCCCCCATGCTTCAGCATTTCACCACACACTCCATCAATTCCTGGGGCTTTCCCCGATTTAACTTTCTTCATTGCTTCCACAATTTCTATCCTACTGATTTCTTCCTGTCTTCTCACCTCCCTCCTTCTCCCAGCCATTCCCCAGCCACTTATACTAGCATTACTTCCATCCTCTACGTTCAACAATTCCTTAAAGTGTTCTCTCCATCTGCTCACTTTTTCTCCCTTCTCCACTAGTAATCTACCATTTTTATCTTTCACTCCCTTGCTAACTTCACTTCTACCCTGTCTTACTCTTTTCACTTCTCTCCAGAACATTTTCTTACAGTCCCTCCACTTTACACTCAAATTCCTTCCAAATTCCTCATCCACTCTCTTCTTACTCTCTCTTACTAATCTTTTCACCTCTCTCTTTCTTTCCACATATAACTCTCTCTTCCGTCTCTCAACTTCTTCCACGCCCCTATTTCTCATCCATTCATTGTATGCTTTCTTCTTTTGTGCCACAGCCTGTTTCACCTCTTCAGTCCACCACGCTGTTCCTTGCACCTCCCTCCGTCTTCTCTTCCTTCCACACACCACATCACATGCTGCACATATTTCTTCTGTAGATATCTTACACACACCTTCCACGTCTCCCATCTGCTCCAATTCATATTTGCCCAATCGTTCCTCCACTTCTCTCTTATATTCTGCCTTTTTCTCATCCTCTTGTAACCTTTCCACTCTCCTTGCAACTACTCCTTCCTCTCGTCTTTCCCTTCTTCTATTCCTCCATCTTACTTGCATTCTAATTCTGGCCACCACCAAGTAGTGGTCAGAAAGTCCACTCCCCCAACCTCTATACACTCTTGCATCCTTTACACGTCTTCACATCTTTTCATCCACACACACATAATCAATCATTGCCTTCCTTTCATTCAGTTCACCACCCACCCTTCTCATCACTCGCTATGCATACCTGTGGATCATTTTATGCCTGAAGAGGGTATTGGCTATCACCAACCCCCTCCCAGCACAAATGTCCACTAACGCACTCCCATTCTCATCTATCTCAGCAGGCACACCCCACTCACCAACTATTCCATCCACCTTTACACTCCCAACTTTACCATTCATATCACCAATCAAAAACTCTCTCTCATTCCTTCCAAACTTTTCCATGCACACTTCCACATTTGTCCAGAACTCTTCTCTCACTCTTCTAGCTCAATCTTGCGTTGGTGCATACACACACACAATCGCCCACATTTGTATTCCAACTTTCAACTTTACCCACACAATCCTTGACCCAACTGATCCATACTGTCTTATGCTCTTCTTCCATCTTTTACTCACAACTATACATACTCCTTCCTTTGCCCTCTCATTCTCACCTACTCCTGCACATATACCCCATCCATACTCCCATTCTCTCACACTTTCTCCTCTCCATTTTGTTTCAGTTATTCCACATACATCCACTTTCGCACCCTCAAGCACCTGGACAATCTCTCTCTCTTTCACCTCATCATTCGCTCCTCTTACATTCCATCTACTCATTACCAAGTCCTTTGTCCGGTCCTGGGTCATCATCGTTTGGTCAGTCCTTGTCCGAGGCTTCTTGTTTGTTTTTTTAGTTAGTTGTTTTCCGGGGAGGGGCACTAACCCTCCGCCAACCCTTTTAGTCGCCTTTTACGACAAGCAGGGATACTGGGGGAGTATTCTTGAAAACCCCCCTACCCCCCTACCCCCAGGGGGTGTTTCACTCACCCTAAACATTGTTTCGTGAGCCAATTAGGCTTATTACTGGGAAATTTTGCTCTCAAGACCTGAGCAGCCAGTTTAGGCTCAGATTTGGTAAGCTCTTCCACCTCAGAGGGTATAGGCTCATTTTGCAGAAATGCTCATCTTCATAATTCATCAGCACCATGACTGTTGATTAGATGATTAGGTTCAGAGCAAAATCACTGTCCAGTTCTAGGGAGGTCACCATTTTACTTCTGTTATGGACTATGCGAGGAGAGGAGATCTCTGTCTCTAAGGGTCTGAGTCAAAGTCAGTGACAGTTCAAGGGAAGTGAAAGGAAACTCGAACAAACAGCATTACCTTACTTACAAGGTCTTTGCACAGCACAGCATTGAATCATTCATTTTTCATTCATTGCCAGACGCCACGTATCCCAGACGGGGCGGCCAAGGACTCAGAGTTAATTGTTTTTTTACAGGGAGGGGCACTAATCCTCCACCAACCCCACTTGAATAAGATTCCTTTATATATTAAACAGGTGCACAGCAGGACACTCTCAACCTAACTAGAACCACTTACAAGCTTACTCAGAGGAGATCAGTCAGACACTTCAGTTCATAGAGTATGCTAAATGGGCACTAGGTTGCTGTGTACAAGTTAACAAATACAAATACTTAATTTTTGATATCATGGCGTACTTCTTACACACTCTCTATATAACTTATATTATGAAAGGTGACTTGGGAGTGGCTGGACTTGAGAGTGAGTGCCTCTTCCACCTCTAACTACTCCTAATATTCCCTGGCACCAGGGTGTATATCACTTTCCAATCATCTCCTTAAGGGGATTGATCACAACAGGTCATTCTGCTAGGGTTGGCTACAGTGTTGTATGGGAGCATTCCTCTTCACTTCGGTCTGGCTGTGCCTCCTTTTCTCTGCTTGTAATCTGAGATGGGTTGACCCAGATAAAGGTTTCTTGCCTATCTTCACCAGTAGGGTGCCTTCCAGACCAGGTCACAGCGAAGAAAATATCATGTTGTGGGAAACTTGAGTCCAGCATGATAGATAATTATGGAGCTACATTAAGACTGGTGTACCCATCAGGTAGAGCCAGGATTCCTGGAGCTTGAATGGTGAATAAATGGGTATGTGACTCATTTCACTGGGCATGTTGTTGATTAGTTCTTCCACTACCATATTCTTTCCTTTTTGGGGCTTTGTGTACTCAACTTCACCTTCTCTACAGGTGACAGAGGAGGAATGATGATGATGATGATGATGATGTCTGAAGGCAGGGGAAGCAGTAAACAAATTCATTTTGGTGTATGGCATTGGAATATTCCATTATTTTTCGATAATGATTACAGTGAGTTACTCCTTGAATAATACATGATTTTTTTTTAGTGATTTATTGCTTCAGTTGCAGCCTCCCCCAGGCATGTAGAAAATGGCTGAGAAGAATGCCCAGGAATTGAAACAGGTATGGGTAATAATTAATGAATTGCAAGAAACAACCTAAGAACAGGAGAGGGAGATAAAGGGTTGAGAAGTAAGTTAGAGAGTGTCTGTTTACACAGTGTTGACCAGGGAAGAAAGGTGTGTGAATTAAAACTGGGTAATGAATCAGTTGCAAGTTAAATAAAGCAGCTTAAATAGGCAAATAAGAGGCTGGAGGAGGAAAAGGAAAAGATGAAATGTAAACTTAATGAGCATGAATCTAAAACTAAAATGCACGAGGAACATATCAAGAAAATCAAAGAACACCATGAGGGATGGAAGAAAACTCAACAGGAGGATAAAATAAGTCTTAAGGAGATTTTAGAACAACAGAAAAAGGAAAACAAGGAAAAGGCGGAAAAGGAAGTGTTAAAGGTACAAAGAAGTAAAGAATCACTTGTCAGAGATGCACCAGACAAGAAAAATTGTGTGATTATCTCAGGTTAGATGAAAACCCGATGTCAGTGAGGTCAGAGAGAGAAATGGAAGAACTGAGAAGGGTGAAGGAAATAGTGTCAGTGGTTATGCAAGGAAAAGACTAAGCCCAAGAAGATATTGAAGAAGTATTTAGGCTAGAAAATATGTGGAGGGAGGGGCATTCCACTAAACTTTCCATCTCAGGTAACAGTAAATGAAATAATCAACAAGACTTGAAAATTAGCAGATAAGGAAGGATTATAAAATATCTTGACAAGGAGAAATGCAAGTGAGGAAGAGAGAGCTAAAATAAAGGAACTTGTTAAGGATGCAAAAGAAAAAAAGACCAGGGAATGGAGGAAGAGAAGACAGAGTTCTGTTGGAGATGTATAGACCACATATTGAGGAAGTGGTACCAAAGGAGAGAGGGAGAGAGAAAGACAGAATAAAAAACAAAGCAAAAGATTGAAAGTGGGGTATACTGATGTAGATGGTCTAATTGCAGAAAGGCTAGAAATAGACCACTTCCTGAGGGTAAATGAGCCAGACATTGTGTACTTCATAGAGACGAAGCTAAGAGAGAATCTCGATTTCCAAATGAGAGGTGGGAATTACAAAGTATGGAGAAGAGATAGAAAAGAAGGAACTGGAGGAGGAGTGATGATACCAGTGAAAAACAGCCTAAATGTGGATAGTATGGAGCTGGGAGAAGGTATGGCTGAAGTCATAAACATGATAATAGAAATCAGAGGGAAAGGCAAGAGAAACTGCAGACAAGGCCATGGAATGAGGAGGAATATCACAAGATGTTGTCAGACATGGATCTACTTACAGAAAGTGACTGAGAAAAGCAACAACATAATCCTGCTGGAGGACTTTAATTGTAAAGAGGTGAACTGGGAAGAGTGGGACTCAGCAAATAGTGATGATTCGTGGGGCATTACACTGTTAAATATAACAATGGACAATGTAATGACCAAGTGGGTCAAAGAAGAGAGAAGATTTAGAGGTGATGACACACCAGCAAGACTAGATATAATTCTAACCAAAAAACTAGATGCAACTGAATCTCTGAAATATCTATGTCATATAGGTAAGAGTGATCATGAAGTTGACAGATGTTCAGACGATATAAGAAAATGAAGAGACAAGAGATGAGCTATACAGGCATGGAAGATACAACTTTGGGAAAGCAAACTTTACGGGACTGAGTACATTATTCGAAAAAATGGATTTGTGAAAATTCTGGGAAAAGAGATACAGAAGAAGTGGGATATCTTTCTAGACATCTATAATACGGGTGTGGAAAAGTACTGGTACGTGCCAAAAGTTAGTGGGAAAGAGAACTGGAGAAATTACTGGTTCAACAAAAGGTGTATAATAGCAAGAGAAAGAAAGGGATAACGTTGGGTCTGGTTAGTACTTGGATGGGTGACCGCCTGGGAACACCAGATGCTGTTGGCATAACGTTCTTCCTGCGTGTCGAGTGGGGTTGGTAGAGGATTAGTGCCCCTCCCTGTAAAACAATTAACTCTGAGCCCTTGGCCACCCCGTTTGGGATACATGGCGTCTGGCAATGAATGAATGAAAGAAAGGGATAAGGCATAGAACAAATGGAGAAAGAGAGGTAATGACAGAACTAAGGAAGAATATCGTCACCCTCATTAAAAAAAACTTCCTGTAAATTTTTTTCTACTTTTAGGGATTTTGAAAAAAACTGTCTCATTTTCTTAATTTTCAATGACTTAGGCAGAAACTTGAGGCACATTTTAGACCACTCACACCCTAGACCTGACAAAGGCAGCTATACCAATAAGTGCGCCACGTGATGAAGGACTGATTTAGGCAAAAATCCAGAAATCGCTGAAAAACGACAGGCAGTTTTTTTATGAGGGTAATGATATAAAAGAACTAGAAATGAATATACAAGAATACATAGAAAGGAAGAAATTTTGAAAATACCATAGTTGAAAAAATGTAAGGAAGATTCTAAATTGTTTTACAGGTTTGTTAATGGCAAACTGAAACAAAAGGAAGGAATCAATAAGCTGAAAGTAGAAGGAAATGTCTATAAAGATGCAGTTATGCAAGCTGAAATAATGAACAGATGTTTCCAATCAGTCTTCACTAAAGAAAGTGATTTTGTGGAGGAAGAGGGAGTGACTAGAAATGTGTTAAAAATGTAAAAGTTGAAGTGCAAGAAGTATGCAAATTACTGGAAACTCAAGATGTGAGGAAGTCCCCAGGTCCAGATGGGATCTCTAATTGGATACTAAAGGAATGCAGAGAACAACTGGCGGATAAGATTCACGGTTTAATTGTGTGTTAAGAAGGGAAAGTGCCTCGGGACTGGAAGAGGGCCAATGTGATACCAGTTTATAAGGGAGGAAACAAGGAAGAACCCCTGAATTATAGACCAGTGTCCCTGACTAGCATGGTCGCAAAACTGTGCGAGAGAACCCTGAAAGACTGATGGATAAAATATCTAGAGGAGATGGACATTTTGGCTGAAAGTCAATTTGGATTCAGAAGTGGAAGGTCGTATGTCTCCAATTTGTTGAGCTTCTCCTCAAGGGTGATAGACATGCTACAGGAGAGATAGTTGGGTGGATTGTATTTACCTATTTTACCTATTTGTAGTATACAGGAATTGAGCAATGCTCGTGTTGTCCTGTCTCCATATCCACATTTATCAAGTCTACCTTTACACACATGAATGTTTTTCTCATGCACCACCTCTTTGTCTAAGTCGTTTCAAATATTTAAGAATATACCTAATTGTGATATACACGGAATGTACTATGCTCGTGGGTTTCCGTCGCTGTTTCTCAATAAGTCGAATTTAACTTTAAACTCGTTTAAGTTTTTAGACTGGACGATCTCTTTGTCCAGGCTATTCCATAAGTCTATACTTCTGTAAGGAAAGCTATATTTCTTGATATCCTTCAAGCAGCTTGACTTTTTCAATTTCATTCCATGTCCTCTTGTTGCTCTCTTATCCCATACAAACAGATCTTCTTTGTCAATTTTATCTACTCCCACCATGGTCCTGAACACCGCAATCATGTCTCCCCTCTTTCTCCTTTCCTCTAACGAAGGCAAATCCAGTTTTTCCAGCCTCTCTCTGTATGACAGGTCTGTCAGACTGGGGACCATCTTGGTTGCTGTTCTTTGTATTCTGTCAATCTTGTTTATATCTTTCTTTTTGTGTGGGGACCACACTACCGCTGCATATTCTAACCTGGGGCGGATCATGGCCACTATCAATTTTTTCATCATTTCCTCATCCATATAATGAAATGCTACTCTTATGTTAGTCAAGAGCTTATAAGTCTCTCCAACTATCTTGTTAATGTGCTTTTCTGGTGACAAACTATCTTGGACCAGCACTCCCAAATCTTTCTCTTCTCTCCTTTTTGTGATTAATTCATTACCCAACAAATAATTCAGTGATGGTCTCCTGGTACTTTTACCCATTTCCAATATTTTACATTTCTTTACATTAAATTTCATTTCCCACGTCCGGCTCCAATTGTGTATCCTATCCAAATCCTCCTGCAGTATTTTACAATCCTCCTCAACCTCTATCTTACTCAAGATCTTTACATCATCAGCAAACAGACTCGCATAACTGTTCACTCCATCTACCATATCATTTACGTAAATCAGGAACATTACTGGCGCCAACACTGAGCCTTGAGGGACTCCACTTGTTACTTCCCTCCATCCAGACATCTTTTCCTTTATTACTGTCCTCATTTGTCTGTCTCTCAAAAAGTCTCTCATCCATTCCAGAAGTTTCCCCTTTAGTCCTCCTATATATTCTAGTTTCCACATTAGTCTCTTATGAGGTACCTTGTCAAAGGCCTTCTCTAAGTCTAAGTACACACAATCCACCCAACCATCTCTCTCCTGTACCACATCAATCGCTCTTGAGTAAAAGCTCAACAAGTTTGAAACACATGACCTTCCACTTCTGAATCCAAACTGACATTCAGCCAAAATATTCATCTCTTCCAGATATTTTATCCATCTGTCTTTCAGGATTCTCTCACACAATTTTGCGACCATGCTGGTTAGAGACACTGGTCTATAATTCAGGGGTTCTTCCCTGTTTCCTCCCTTGTAAATTGGTACCACATTTGCCCTCTTCCATTCTTTTGGCACTTTCCCCTCTTCCAGTGAGCATACAATTAAGCTGTGAATTTTATCCGCCAGTTGTTCTCTGCATTCCTTCAGTACCCAATTAGAAATTCCATCAGGTCCTGGGGCTTTCCTTACATCTTGAGTTTCCAGTAATTTATACACTTCCTGCACCTCCACTTTATATCTTTCATCACCGGAACATTTCTAATCACTCCCTCCCCTTCCACAAGCTCCTTTTCTTTAGTGAAAACTGACTGGAAACGTTTGTTCATTATTTCTGCTTGCATTGCCGCATCCTTAAAGACCTCTCCATCTACTTTCAGCTTGGTGATTCCTTCCTTTTGTTTCAGTTTGCCATTAACAAATCTATAAAACAGTTTGGGTTCATCCTTGCATTTGTCAATTATACCTTTTTCAAAATTCCTTTCTTCTTCCCTACGTATTCTTGTGTATTCGTTTCTTGTTCTTTTATATTCTTCCTTTGTTCTGTCGTTACCTCTCTTTCTCCAATTGTTCCACGCCTTATCTCTCTCTTTTTTGGCTATCATACACCTTCTATTAAACCACTCCTTTTTCCTGTTTTCTTTCCCTCTTACTCTTGGTACAAATTTTTCCACTCCCAAATTATAGAGGTCTAGAAAGATATCCCACTTCCTCTGTATCTCTCTTGTTTCTCTGAATTTTCTCCAATCCGCATTTTCAAAAAAGTTTCTCAATCCTGTAAAATTTGCTTTGCCAAAGTTGTATCTTCCCTGTCTATGAAGCTCGTCTCTTGGCTCGACGTTTCCTATTAACATCTGGAACTCAATGACCACGTGATCACTTTTTCCCAAAGGACAGAGATATTCCAATGATTCTATTACATCGGGTTCTTTGGTGAACAGTAAATCTAACCTTGCTGGTGTGTCCTCACCTCGAAACCGTGTCTCTTCTTTGACCCACTGCGTCATCACATTATTCATTATTATATTTAATAACATAGTACCCCACGAATCCTCGCCGCCTCCCGAGTATTGTGTGTATTTAGATCTGGAGAAAGCCATTGACAAGGTACCCCACAAGCAACTAATGTTGCATA
Source organism: Coenobita brevimanus (assembly GCF_032717465.1). Taxonomy (NCBI): domain Eukaryota; kingdom Metazoa; phylum Arthropoda; class Malacostraca; order Decapoda; family Coenobitidae; genus Coenobita; species Coenobita brevimanus. Next base: position 28,757,631 of record NC_137046.1, read on the forward strand.
CCTAATGTCTGGCTTGGCTCATATCTCTGAGTGGGGTAAAAATTCATCATTCATTCATTCATTGCCAGATGCCATGTATCCCAAACGGGGTGGCCAAGGGCTTAGAGTTAATTGTTTTACAGGGAGGGGCACTAATCCTTCTCCAACCCCACTTGACACGTAGGGAGAACGTTATGCCAACAGCATCTGGTGTTCCCAGGCGGTCACCCATCCAAGTACTAACCAGACCCAACGTTGCTTAACTTCGCTGATCGGACGGGAAGCGGTGTACTCAACGTGGTATGGCCGTTCGAAATATTATAAATACTGTATTATGCTTCCTATGATCTACACTGTCCCCATATAACTACTAGGCTCATAAATTGTCTTTGGACATAAAACAAATACAATGAGCTTTCCAAGCAGACAAACACACTGTGTGTTTGAGTCTTGAAAAGATATGTTACTTTATTACATTCAGACCACATTTAGTAGTTTAATGGAATAAAGAATAAGATTTGCTCTGAGCTAATTTTGTTTCAGAAACTTCCACAATACCACAATAAAGGCACCACAAAGAATTACGTGTCAATAGCAACCGATCTTGTCAAACTTCCAGTATAATAATAAAAATAATAAAAATAATCTTGTTATTTTTAATGGATCAAAGACTCAGTTCTTACACCTATCAATCCAACAAAATCTTCCAAAGGTGTACAAACTAATGTTTAATAATATTCAGCTTAATCCTGCATCATCCTTGAACATGCTTGGGGTTTCATTCACTTGGGACTTATCTTGGAAAGATCATATTACATTTCTTGTAAAATCTGCTTCCAAGAGATTAGGTGTGCTAAGCCGACTCCAATTCTTCTTTACCCCTGCACAGTTGTTGACTCTATACACGGGTTTTATCTGCCCCTGTGTGGAGTACAACTCGCATGTGTGGGGAGGTTCCCCACACACAGCTCTTCTCAATAGGGTGGAGTCAAAGGCTTTTCGTCTCATTACCTTTCCTCCTCTAACTGGCTCCCTTCAACTTCTGTCTCTTTGCTGCACTGTTGCATCTTTATCTCTCTTCTATCACTACTTGAATGGTCACTGCTCCTCTGAACTGTCTGCTTGCATCCCTCCACCTCTACGACGGGCGTGTAGCACCCGTTTAGTAATAAACTCTCATCCCTTTTTTGTCCAACTCTCTAATGCAAGAGTTAACCGATACTCCCAGTCCTTCATTTACGCAACAGGTCAACTCTGGAACTGTCTCCCTCTGATTGTATTTCCTGCATCCTATGATCTCCAGTCTTGCAAACGCAGTGTGTCCAGGCATCTCAAAATGATCGGATCTTGAATTTGGCTCTCTCTTGTATTTTGTTTTTCTCTTGGAAGGTACAGTTATTGCGGGCTCATGGCCTTTGGTTCCTTCTTCCTGGCATAAAAAAAAAAAAAAAAACATGGGAGGACTGAAGAGGAACCTCTTGGAGTGGATGAGACTCTTCTCGAGAGACAGACAAATTAGGACAGTAATAAAGGACAGGATGTCTGGACGGAGGGAAGTAACAAGTGGAATCCCACAGGGCTCGGTGTTAATGCCTGTAATGTTCCTGATTTACTTAAATGATATGGTAGATGGAATGAAGTTATGCAAGTCTGTTTGCTGATGATGCAAAGATCAGTGAGGAGAGTATAAGTTGACGAAGACTGTAAAATGCTGCAGGATTACCTGGATAGGATTTGAAGCCAGATGTGGGAAACGAAATTCAACGCAAAAAAATTTAAAACATTGGAAATGGGTAAAAGTACCACAAGACCATCACTGAACTATCCGATGGGTAATGAACTACAGTAATCACAAAAGCGAGAGAAAGGAAGGACTTGGGAGTGCTGGTCCAAGATAATTTGTCACCTGAAAAACGCAGTAACAAAGTAGAGAGACGTATAATCTCTTGACAAACATAAAAGTACCATTTCATTACATGGATGAAGAGATGATGGAAAAACTGATAGTGGCCATGATCAGCCCCAGGTTGGAAAGTGTGACATTAGTGTGGTCCCCATATAAAACAAAAGATATAAACAAGATCAAGGAACAGCAGCCAAGATGGTCCCTAGCCTGACAGAACTGTCGTACAGGGAAAGGCTGGAAAAGCTGGATCTGCCTTCCTTAGAAGAAAGGAGAGAGAGGGGTGACATGATTGCAGTGTTCAGGGCCAGGATGGAAACAGAAAAAATTTACAGAGGAGATCTGTTTGTATGGGATGGGAGAGTAACAGAAGGACATAGGATGAAAATGAAAAAGCCAAGTTGCTTGAAAGATATCAAGAAATATAGTTTCCATATAGATGCATAGACCTGTGGAATGGCCTGGACAAAGGGTTCATCCACTTTAAAAACTTAAACCAGTTCAAAGCAAAATTTGATTGAGAAACAGAGATGGGACCCCATGAGCATAGCTTATTTCCTGTATCACAACCAAGTAAATACAACAAGGTACATACATAAAAGATACATAGAAAGGACAGCAAGGTGGTGAGGGAGAGCTGGAAAGAGAAGACTGAGAAGCTATTTAATGACATGCAATTGTTTCTCGCATGGTTTCATAAATAGATGAATGTCATACAATTGGAGCCCCCACAAACTGGAAAAAGATGCCACTGCTCGCCAGATAACTTAATGTAATATGCAAAAGTGGGGTCAACTTGTTACACAATTTTTTTTGTTACTTTACTGAAAATAGGATATTTATTGATTTATCTACATATAATACTGGAGAAAAAAATGGCTTCTTTATCTAAATATAATAGAAATGGAAGATGGCGTCCATCTCAGTTTAGGGACAGTCTACATGCAATTATTATGTTGCCTGAGTATTGATCAGTGTCATGTTTTTAGGTTGTGAATGTACATCTGTAAGGAAAAATGATGAATGGGTATAACGAAACTATCTTAAATGAAGGAGATATGGTATTTAAACAATCGAAGATCGTATGAACCCACTGAGCTCATATGGAGACGATTTCTCATGGATGGCGTGGCATAGTTTGTGTGCCTGCTGCCAGTGGTCCAGGGCAGCGCTGATGATGTGTATACACTACACCTGATGCCCGCGCCCTTTGAAATCAGCTGAATGATTCCAGAAAATATAGTGCCATTGTCCACTGCGCAGCTAAAATACATGTGGAAAAGTAGACTGTAGCAGAACTGAGACGTTTTCTCAAAGCAAGAGGAATACCATGCTTTTAAAAATTCGTGTCACTGAGCTCGGCCTCATAAGATTTCGGCCATACAATTCTTACTGTTATTAAGTGTATAATGGACAGAATCATATTAGGATTTGCCAAATGAAAGATTACAATCTTTGGAAATTGTATGATAAATTTTTCCAACCACTGAGATTCATAACACTTGGTAAAAATGTGCGGCCTCAGTGTTAGCACAGGAAACACATAAGAACACTGGGCAAAATTGGCTAAAATGTTAGCCACTTTTGCGAGCTGCTTTGATTTAAACTTACCTCCTGCTCTAATTTAATATTTCATTCACAGTTAAAAACATGTTGAAAAAAAATGTATAGCTCATTAAGTTTTTATCATAGCAACAAACCTCTTAGCAAGCTGAATCCCACTGACTTGGTCATTCAGCTAACAAAAACGACTTACATGTTAGACGTTTTCTGCCCAGTATGATGCAAAGGAGGAGTTTTTGAAAAACAAAACTTGTAGACAGCAACTGCATGACACCTGTTATATATAACCATATGTCTGGATTTCTACTAGTGATCTACATGAGATACTTTTAATTTTCTTTTAATCAGAAGCATTCTTTTTCTATTTTTTACACATAACATTACCAGTGTTCTGCCTTACAGTATGTATATACAGTGTACATACATATATATCATCATCATCATCATCATCAGCCGTTGAGGTCCACTGCAGGACTGGCCTATCCATACCGAATCAGGGACGATACAGCCAATGTATCTCTACCCAGTGGCTTAGGCTGTCTGGTAAGAGACTGTATGCAGGGTGAGAAGTGCTTGTGAGTGTGATTGTTGTGTTGTAGTGGCTTTGGACGTGTGTGTAGTTTTTGAACAAAGAGTAATCATCCACCTTAAGCCGATTGGGTATGTGACACTGGTTCAACCACAGCACCCCTTGTGTCCGCCAAGTAGTGGCTTGGTGAACGCTTGCCAAAGTTTTTACAACTCTGGCGGAAGGCAAACCTGTGCTCACCAGCATGCAAAACACAGACTCTACCACTGTACCACAGAGGCTCCACATATATATATATATATATATATATATATATATATATATATATATATATATATATATATATATATATTCATAGCCAATTTCTGATAGTAGTTCTCAAATATCTGAGCATGAGAATCATGTCATTGTTTATCTTAGAGTGATAACAGAGAGCTCAGTGGATGGCATGCACTGTATGATATTTATATGAGCCAGGTGTAAATTTATTCAGTCAACTGCACATCTGTGGTATGATGATATCAAGAGTTTATTGGCTCGATTAATTGTAAGAGTTATTAGTTTTTCACATGCTATTGAACTGCTTCTTCTAAAATCATATTTCTTCTCTTGTCCTTGTACATAATTGGCATAATATTTTACAGCTGATACTTTACAGTTTTGAACTTGTGAAAAGTATCTTACTTATAATGCTATTAATGAAATACATAATGGTATGTGACAATAATAACACTGGATACATGCTCAGCCACAATGCCTGTCACCTCAGTTTTGAAATACGATAACTGTATGAGTGTTGTGAGGGCAATAGCTTTATTATTGTTTTTAGTGGAAATTGTTTCTTATGAAATGAATGACTGAAGAAAAGATCGCTGACAGTTACCATAAAATTATATACTGTATATATATAGATAGATAGATAGATATAGATAGATACACACACACATATATATATATATATATATATATATATATATATATATATATATATATATATATATATTGCATCATATGCATCATATTGAAGACACTCAGAGGTATTTGTACTGTATATAGTCAGTGACACTAGAAACTGGTAAAGGTATATATACTGTACTGTATATTTTGTTTTGTATCATGTAAACTTTCCAACCTTTATATACCCACATAATTTGTGTAGTTCTGTCCTGTATCCATTGGACACTTAAGATATTTTGAAAATGAAAATAAGTTTTCTTTGCCTTATGAACAGGATATAGTATACTATACTGCAATGTTGCATTTCAGCTGGCTGTGAGTTGAGAATTTTACAGTGTTACACTCATAAGTGGCACGGAAGGGGGAGCCTACCCATGGTGGCAATGAGTGCCATGGGTGAGGTGGAGCAACAGTAACTTCTGCATGAGTAACCAAACACCCCCACCTGCACTGGATCCCATGGGGAGTACCTTGGTCAGCCTGGTAAGGCACTCACATTGCGTGGGGGCGACTGCTCCCTACGCCATTTTTTACATGGGAGGAAGTACCTGTCATTCACATCCCTCCACCACAAACTTCCTGGAGATATTGAGAACAGTCCTGGATCCCAAGCCTGATGCATTTACCTGATTTATTCCTTCACATCACAAACAGAAGCCAAAAGTGGATCTGTTCACTACAGCTCTTGTAAAGAATGAATCCACACCTTATGGACTACAGTTGAAAATGCCAGCCAGCACCATAGCGCACAGTTATGTGAAGGTTACAACACATCCACAAACACTATTTTCACACCCAATACAACTTCCTCCACCCACCCCCAGCTACCATTCCTACTTATACAACCACTGCCACAACTTAAGCCCTGGCACATAAAGACAATATTTACAATGTAGACCCTTACTGGATGCACACTGCCTCAAAAACTCAGCATATACTACAACTAAATGTCAATTTTAAAATAAATAAATAATGACATCAACCACAAAACAGTCATTGCACTCCTAAAATAAACAGAGCTCACACAAAAACAAGGGTCCAAACATTAAGAACTACTCACACATTTGCACAGATTCAACACAGACACCTAACTGTATCACTGCTAGGAACTTCAATGGTGAAAACACAGCTAAAACAACCAACACTGCATCACACCTCAATAACATGTACACTCTCAGTGACACATCACAATTCACTTACATCCCAAACCAAACACACTACTTCCCCTTATCATATCATGTTTGCCAACACTATCACTTACTACCACCTGGTGAACTGTACTTAAACTCTTTAGATCATCTCCCTATCATTATCACCATAGGACTGCACTCGGAACCACCAGCATTAAGATATCTGTCCTCTACAAAGACAAAGCAAAAAACAAAATATTTTTTCAGAATGATACCACATTAGAAATATATTCATTCAGTGTCAAATTTAATCACAGACAAGAAATCAATATAAACATCTGACACCTTCCATGTCTTACCAGTGAAACACAAACATTAACTCCTCCAACTAACAGACACCTATGGTAACTCTGTCACTGCTGGGGACTTCAGCAATTAAAACAATGACTGATACAACCACAACAAGAACAACTGACAAGGTCTTAACATTGAATCGCAACTCAAGAACATATACATTGTCACTGACATATTGCAATACAATACTTTTACATCCCATCTCAAGCACATGATTCCCCCTCATCCCTGGCTATCATACGGTACTCTGGTGGTAGGTGGTTGTGACCATCACCCACTTACTTTCTCATGTGCTGCCTGCATCTTCTTCACCTTTGTCATTCTTTTTCTGTGTCTGCTCTCCACTCTTCCTATTTCTCCCATCCTTCCTGTCATTTTTTACCATTCTTTCCTTCTTCATGTGGCTTTACATTGAGTGACAAGCCTAATGGTTTCCTGTAAGCCATGAAACCATTTACAACACTGGGTTGGTAACCACATAACCAATTAATACATGTTCCCTACATGTCAACAAGTGGGTCAGCGGAGAGTTGTTGCCCCGCCCCATAAAACAATTAACTCAAAGAAAAACGGCCATCCCTTATGGGATTATGGCATCTGGCTATAGATAGACAGACAGAGTCTGTTCACCCACACTTGAATTACTGCCATCTGGCAAACGGTTCCTGAACTCTCATCCAATCATCTCCCTGTCATTATCACCAAAGGAATGCACTCTAAACCTAAGCAATCACACATCACTTCATCTGCAAGATGTAGGGCTATTGTACATTAGACTGTTTCATGAGTTAAAAGTTGAATAAAATTTTGATCCACATGGCTCCCTGTGATCCTTTTGATCAAGAAACTAATAGCGCAACGTACTAATTCAATTGCTTCAAGATTACAGGTCCCAAGTTTTATTATCTGCCAGATCATAAATGTAGAAAATTCTAATCTATTTTCTTCTGCAAAAACTTATTGGAATTTTTCTGTTTAGTACTTCATGAATATCTTTTTCATTGATATAGATTTTCCCTTTGTCCATGATGGTCTGTATTTTATCTTTGACTTTTGTTTTACCTCGTATTTAGCTGTAAAACAGCTTCGGTTGTTCAGTACTTTTATTTATAATGACTTCCTCAAACTCTCTTTTAGGTTCTCTCCTTATACTTGTATAATTATTTCTTGCCTGCCTGTAGTTGTTATATGGCATCTCACTATTATGTCATCTTTATCTAATCCACAGCAAATCTCTTTTCTCTTTTGGCTTTTTACATTCATATAAACTATTTCTTTATCCTGATTTCTGTTTCTTTGTGGTGTGGGATATATTTTTGGAATCCTGTTTCGTAAAATTCACAGAATTTTCTATATACAGAAGGTCCCCATAGTACACGAGTATATGGGCGGCAGATGACGTCGCGTACTAGGAATTTGCGTACTCTGAATACATAAACTTATGGGAAAAATTACATGTGGGCGGAACCCCCCTTCATGAGCAACCCTTGAGACTCCTTTCAAACCTAAGTATTGTACTGTACAGGGAAACTATCTAAGACATATTATGTAAGATAAAGTAAACCAACATGATTATAGCTTTGCAAAATCAACAAGGATATGGCTTAACTAAACCAACAAGAATGTGGCTGCTTGCCTTAACTCAAGAGGACAACAGGGTTAATGGAGGTAAGAAGGGGATCCGAGGCAGGGTGAGGCACCTAGCGTGGGTTTCGGGAGAATTTGCCGTCAAGTCAATTAGCTGTCATTAATGAAGACAGCAATGGATGACGCTAGAATATGTATTCAAAGGCGACTACAGCGAGGAAGAAACAAGTTAATTATTGTCTGACAGCAAATTGACTTGATGGTGAATTTTCTTGGAACCCTGGCGTGCACCTGCACCACCCGATACACCACTCTTGTCACCAGCACTTTCGACACTTTCACTAGCTAATGCACTCACTTCATTCATAAACCCTTCAGAATGAAGTCATCACTTCCTCCGCTTGCAACTGACAGTGTTCGATGTTCTTGAATTCTTCCTTGAATTTATCTAGGGCACACAGTACCCAGCTGAACTCCATCATTGACAAGTCTCCACTCTCCATCACTGGTGGTTGGCTCTTCTTCGGGTGGCAATGTCGCGTGCTCAGGGTAAACCCTGAATTTGGGCCACTCTTCGCTGCCGTCTCACCTACAACGAGTTCAATTCACGTACTAATAAAAGATACACTAAAATTGAGAAAAAAATAGGTCCTCACGTACAATGAGGATTGTGTACTCTGAACTCGCATACTGTGGGTACCTACTGTATAAGTTTTACATCTAGTCCACCTAGTTCCCTTTCCCAATCTATAAGGGGTGGCCACAAACAAATCACCTCCATGTCTCCCTGTCCCCCACCATTTCACTGCCCTGCTCCCAGCTCACACCATCCTCTCTCATATACCTCTCCACTCCATCCCTCCATCTCATCCTTGGCCTTCCCCTTCCTCTCCCCACCTCCACCTCACTAACATACACTCTCCTCTTCAGTCTCTCGCTCTCCATCCTCTCCACATGGCCAAACCATCTCAGTGTATTTCTCCTAATTGCTTCCCATCACATCCACAACCACACCACAATGCTCCTTTACTTCCTCACTTGTCAGTCTGTCTCTCCTTGGTAAATATGAGATCTAATAATGATGATTCTTCTGGTCCTCTTTTTCTGGTGTTTTCCTTTAGATGTTGTTATGAAATACTCCTGTATAAGATCTAGGATATTTTTTTCTTCATCCCAACAGCTTTCATAGCTTCTTACATCTAGAGTGTAATAATTACAACACAAATTACTGCGGTTTACATTTGTGTTGAAATCTCCATTTACTGTAGTATAACTCTTTAGGATTTTTCTCCCATTCTATGTAGTAGGGTTTTTAAAGTTTGTATTGTACATTCTGCTAGATCTTCATATTCACCCTAATCCCATGTTTTAGTCTTGGGTGGCATATATAAATTTGCCACAGTTATTTTCCCTTCAGATGTGTTAATCTCAACTGCAATTTATGCTACTTGTGAGGGTATATCTAATTCTGTCTCTTTGCTTGGAGTTTTTTCTTTGTTAATATCATAACTCCTTTTTTAAAATTTCTGTCTCTTCTCTATATATTGTATTCATCAGAATTTATGGAGTCATTGGATATCCTTGTGGTTAATTTTGTTTCTGTTAGGCAGATAATTTGAGGTTCCTTTTCTTTGATATAGTCTTTTATCTCTGATGATTTGGATACCATTCCATCTACATTTGAATACATCAACTTAGTCATGTTGTTTATATATTTGACATTGGTTGAGTCTATTAACCCCCCCCTTTTTTTTTTCGTCTCTGCTGTTTATGTGCTAATTTCTTACTTGTAATCCTACTACTTTGTACAAAAATTTACTTCTCTCTTCGTCTGACCTTTTATCATATTTTATTTCTGCTCCTTCCCTCCTTTCCTTTAGTATCCCCATGCTTCCTGAGCTAGGCATCTTTTTATCCATACTTTTTTTTAATTCCTCAGATTCCTTAAGTTTGCTAGCATTTTTTAACACTTCTACAGTGTTCACACTCTGTAAGGTTACGTTCAGGAGCCTTGACGTATTTCTATCATGTTTCTTCAGCCTTTTAAACTCCTCTGTCTTTCTCACAGATGTCCTCTGATATACTTCTTTTAATATATTCATTATATTTAATATCTCCTTTTGCCCTCTAGAGATTCAATTTTGTATTTCTTCTTCATCTCGGCCAGTGATTACTATAGATTTATTTATCTCAGTCTTCTTTAATCAGTGTGTGTGTGTGTGTGTGCCTAGCTGACTGGTTTGCATCACACACTTGCCTCTGATTTCAGCATCTTCCAGGTCCCTTAATAGAAAGGGAAACTCTACACCACAAAGATGGCAGCCAAAGCAGTCCATGCATGCCAGAGTAACGCCGAAAGGGAGCAGAGAGGCCGGTAAGGGAGGCACTAGTCTTCCCTGGCTCTTAGTAAGAGACAATATAATGGAAGACATTTCTTTATTACTCAAGGTTCTTATGCTTGTTAAACCAAAGTGTCTTGCTGAACTGTTAAAACTTCCGTCAATACGCCATGGTGTGATGTTACAATGCGAAGATAGCCTATCATGTAAGTTTGAGGAGCTCATTTAGTAATTGGTCATCTTCTCCAATCGACCTTTTTCATATACAGCCCCTAGGTTACATAACAATGCCTTGAGGAGCCGGGAGTTTTCATCGGCCATCTTTTCTGATTGGTCTTTTTCCTATATTGTACAGCATTCACATCATATTACAGGTTGCCATTATCCATAGGACTGTTGACTTCTATTGAATCTTTTATGGGACAGCCCATATTGTTTCTCTTCTCCAGCTACGATCTAGGGAGAGGTGATGGATGAGTACAGAGTTTAATTGCTACCACTTGTATCAGCTGAGTTTGTTTTGTAAAAGGGCGATGTCACAAGTTATTTTAACTGTAACGGTGTAAGCGTGTTTGAGTTCTAGTGAAAAGAATTGACGCTTTTGAGAAAATCTGTTCAATCTTTAAATGGATGGGGTTATAAAAGAGATACAAGGTAGGTCAGTGGATGTTGGACCGGCCCTAGTGAGAGAGGGCAGTGTTTGGAAACTCCCTGTACTGTTGTTTGCAGATGATACTGTGTTGTTAAGTGAAGATGAAGGGGAGTTGCAAGGCTTGGTGGATGAGTTTGAGAGAGTATGTATGAAACAGAATCTAAAGGTGAATGTAGGGAAGAGTAAAGTTATGGTCTTTGAGAGAGGTGAAGTAAGTGAATGTACAGTAAGGTTGGATGAGGAAGAAATGGAAAATGTGAGTGCGTTTAAGTACTTGGGTAGTGTGATGAGTAAGGATGGAAGTTTAGAGGGTGAAGTGCTTGAAAGGGTGCAACAAGGAAGAAAGGTTGCTGGTTCCTTGGAAGCAGTGATAAGAAACAGAGAAGTGAGCATGGAAGTGAAAAAGTTACTGCATGACAATATTGTGATACCAACTCTAACTTAAGGAAGTGAAGCTTGGACATTGTTGGAGCGACACAAGTCAAGAGTGAGAGCTGTGGAAATGAGTTATTGGAGAGGAGCATGTGGAGTCACATGGAGAGACAGATTGACAAATGAGGAAGTGAAGGATCATTGTGGTGTGGATGTGGATGTGATAGGAAATGTTAGCAAAAACACATTGAGGTGGTTTGGCCATGTGGAGAGGAAGAAGAGTGAGAGACCAACGAGGAGAGTGTATGTGAGTGAGGTGGAGGGGGGGAGAGGGAGGGGAAGGCCAAGGATGAGATGGAGGGATGGAGTGGAGAGGTATATGAGAGAGGGGTGTGTGAGCTGGGAGCAGGGCAGTGAAATGATGGGGAACAGGGCAATGTGGAGGCGATGTATTTGTGGCCACCCCTTGCGAGATTAAGGCGTCTGGCAATGGGTGCAGTAGATAGACAGAGAGAAGATTTTTCTTCCCTTCTTTGTCTCATTGTTATTACAATAATGCCTGTATTATCCGGATGCCCACTATCCGGACTCCCCACTTACTGGACATTTTGGGCTCGGGACTTTGTAACCTTAAAATTGCCCCCAAAATGCAAAAACTTCCAAAAAAATCAGAATTTTTTCCCCCCAGTAATTTGAACACAGCACGTGACGCAAACCAGCTGTGTTTTGGTGCATAGGTCTTCCGACGTCTGCTAGAGTGCCCCTGCATCCTCCCCACTTCCCGCCCGTCATTCGTCATGACTGCACACTCAACACCATGGTCTCCCATGTGCTCGCTTTTGTGATGGTGCCCTACCTCCTGCAGGCTCTCCTGTTCCTCTCCTTCCTCTTCTTCGTGTGTGTGATGATGGCCCTGCTGCCCGAGAAGAGGAAGCGAGTGGATTAGACTCTGGAGAAGAAGGAGATATTGGACAAGGTGGACTCGGGATGGTTATACTCCGTGAATTCAACCTGGCCTGCTCCACGTTGTTTGATATCAAGAGATCCCGCGACAAACTCATCCAGTACACGGCTGACTTCTCATCGAAGAACAAATGCAACGTGGAGAGGAAGATGATGTTTACTCCCTGGTATGCAGAAATCAGCTGCTAGTCTAGGTTAGGGTCCATAAGTACCAGTTCAGGAGCCAGGGACTTGTTGTAAGTACCCAGAATGTTTGGTATTGTACTGTATTTTCCATACTCATCTCTAAAACCTCATTCTCTGGTTCCTTTACATTTATTTCACTCTTTTATATCCCTTATTGATGTGAATAGGGTCTTAAATAGGTGATATGCATGTCCAGTAGGAAGTTATGTAGGTATTTTTCTGAGTTAGGCTAGGTTAGAGTCCATAAGTACCAGTCCAGGAGGCAGGGACAGACCCACTTTCTGGACATGCCTTTGGCTCCATTACATTGGACAGTGGAGGGATTATTGTATTTCTAATGATATTTTATTTTTTAGCTAGATAGCCAAAAATATTACATTATTTGCCAACATAGTTGCAAATTCTGGCCAGACATAGTTTGGAGCTTCTTGGTTTCAGCTGGGGATTCCACATTACAGTATGTTTCAAATTCTACTGCCCCTGTTTTATTACCTGCCTACTTAATTGATCATTTTGGCCTTGCTGGACTTATTTCCCATAGTGATAAGCAGCTGTATCAAGAGCTGTAGAACAAGGAAACAAGGACTTCAGCAGCCCTGTATAAACCCTCCTGTCATGTGATTGACTTTGTACCCAGACAGTGTATTGTTTCTTTGTCATATTTGCACTGTATCTGTTTGTTTCTAAATTCGAGATACCTGTAATGCACATGTAAGGTTATTGCCCAGAACTTTTATGCCCAGCTCCTCTCGTAGTGTATTCTAGTTCCGGTCACGAAAGAGGGCCCTGGCTCTGCAGCTAGTGTTCTTCGGATGAGGAGTCGACCTAAAAACACCTAGCATAACAAATATATTACACAATACATGCAAAACTACACGTACAGACCAATCCGGACAAAGAAACGGCATTCATAAACTTCTATGCTTGTTTTCTTGTAACTTTTTTTTTTAAGTTTCCTTACTGTGTAGAGACACTATATCATTATTTATTGACAGATTTTCAAGTTTTTGGTCTCATTTTAATCTTTAGGCTTTTTATAATGTTTGCATGCAAGAGTTTTGAGGAAATCCTGAAATACCCACACGGCTGAGCGAGCCCAACACCACAACCCCAGGAGAAGGACATAGTGAGGTAGCCTCCATCCCACTAGGAGGCAATGAGGAGGTACACCCATGTTCCACGCGACAGGGACATACATCCCCTGTGACCCGATGCCCCTCTTCCATGCAGCTGGACCATCAGGCAGTATTCAGATCGAGTGTGTTACTCTCCGACGGAGAGAGCATTTGCCAGAATTGGGGTGGGAGTTGTCCTAGGAAAGTCCCAAGTAGGCCTTTGGACACAGAGTCCATCGGACCTGCCTTCAAAAGAGGACAAATTGCAGCCGGTGCTCACAAGCCTACTTCACCCAAGGGGAGCAGCGGGACAGTAGTACCCACCAGATCTACTGCAGGAGGAGCGTCCATCGGACCTCCTCGTCCTGCCACCCACCTCTGGGAGCCGGCATGTTAGACTGTCAGACCGATGACCTTCGCTTGTGCTCCCCAGGAGGCCGGCGGGTCCCGTGGTGGTATCCACCAGATCTGCCACAGGGGGAGACCACCGGTCATCCCCCAGCTGCACTATCTCCCAACGTCAAGAGGGCAGCAGAGTCCACTGGACCTGCTGCAGGAGCCGGAAGGCCCGACAGGACTTCTCCTTCTGTCATCCCCGAGACGAGTGGTTCCTTGGCAGTGTCCCCCAGATCTGCCACCCTGAGGGAATATCCACTGGATCTCCCACGACCACCACTCAGGGAGGGAGCCTAGGCAGTGTCCTCCGGACCTTCTTCCTATGCCCCCGCACGGAGTTTCGGCAGGGACCATCAGGCCCACCAGGCTGGGGAACAGGCCACCAGTCATTCCCCCTCCGTGATCCCGGAAGCTTCCTACGAGGGTGATGTCTCTTGCTCAGCCCGCCCCTCCTGTGGCCAAGCGAGGCCCCCCTCCTGCCCCCCCTCCTTCACGGAGAGTGGAGACTGCTTCCCCACAGGATCCCCGCCGAAGAGTACCTGGGATGAGACCACCCCAAGGCCAGGTGTTCTGTTGCTGCAGTTCAACCCCTGACACCCACAGCTGCTGATGGACTCCCCCAGAGTGAGTGGCCGTAGCCTACCCTTGATGGCCTCCTCCTCCTCCAGGCGAGACTGCAGCCCCCAGACAACGGCGGGAACCTTGCAGGGCTGCCCCGATGCCCCCAGTAGCTGCCAGACTCCCCGAGAGCAGGCGGTTGCAGCCAACCCCTGATGGCCTCCTTCTCCAGGTGAGACCGCAGCCCCAGAGTGGCGATGAGTGCCCCACGGCAGACCCCAGGCCCAGACCAGCCCAGGTCCGCCTCTAGGACTCCCACCTCCACCAAAGGCAGGCGCCGTGCTGAACGCCTCCTAGCCCTGTTCGGCCTCAGCCCAGAGAGCCACCACTACTCCCAGGGCCCCCACCAGGAAAGGGCCGCCCATCACTCCACCCTTCAGCTCGACCTGGACCCCAGACCACGCCCCCCGAGACTCGGACTGGGAACACACCCCAGACGGCCCTCCTCTCACACCTGGCCGCCACCTAGGCGTGCCCCTCACACCCACCGATGACCAGCCACACCACGAGTTACAATGCAATAGACCTTGTGTGTACATCCCTCCCCCTTGCCTAGAGTGTCACACCTGTGTGTGCAACTTTTACTTGTGCCAGACCCTCCCCACTGTGATCCCCCTCCGAGTGTATGCCCTTGTGTGCCCCAACCCCCCTCCCTCTCTGGTGAGAAGTCCCCCCTGTTGCCCCATAAGTGACACCCCCACTCCCCTGTGCAGTACCCTGACCCCTCATGTGTGCATCGTGCTCTCTAGGCCTTACGAGTGATGATATATGGTGGCTCAGTACAGTGAAATTGCCACTCGGAGATCCACACCTGTCCCTGTAACATACTGTTGTAATATACCTCAGTGTAGCAAACCACCCCTGGGTTGTCATGCATGTTGTTCTCTTCCGGTGCAGTACATACCCGACCTGACTCTATGTTCCAATCTAGTGTTTAGTGTTATATTGTGTTTATGCCACATAGGTTTATTATAATGTGATATACAGTGCCTGGTGTTATATCCCACTCGTGCCACGCGTGTGTATTGTATTGTGATATACCGTGTCCTACGTTGTATTGCGTTCATACCACATGTGTGTATTGTATTGTGATATACCGTGTCCAAGGTTATATTGCATTCATGTCCCTATGTGTTTTATATTGATATATCTAGTGTCGTGTGTCATATTGTATCCAAGCCCCCTGCACTGAGCTCTATAATATGGAGAGGCTATCTCCGCAGCGAGCGTGTAGCTTTGGCCGCCACATTGAAACACCACCACTCGTCGCCTCCACCATGGAAATGCAGTTGGATCACTGTTCTTGGCTTGCTGTTTCTGTTTCGCTGTTGCTTACATAAACTAAGCAGTGGGCCATGGAACTATATTTTCCGAATTCATTGGCTGATTTCAAAAGATGTGGTCGTCGGTGGTGTAGATAAATATCAGGGCCCTGGGCCCCAGGCGGCTGTTACACAAACTAAATGGTCCTACCCTTGAGAAAGCCTCTCCATATTACAGAGCTCAGTGGCCCCCTGTGTGTACTGCATCGTGATACTTAGTGTAAGTGTGCTTTATATTGTACTGTCATATAATATACTTGTATATTATATAGTGTAATGCCAGGTGTTTTAGGTTTGGCTTGCTGCACCTAAAGGACTTAACGTGTAGCGGGGTCCTCCTTTGAGACTGGGGCTTAGACAAATAGGAGAGAGGCAGGGCACAAAAAGTCCAGGCAATAACCTTACACGTGCATTACTCAGTCAGACAAGGGAATCAGCAGATGTTACAGACACGATATTCTGGGTGATCATAAACTCATATAACTAGATGGGATGAATAGTATCTCGCAGGATACTGTCTGGGAATATAGTGAAAATAATACTCGAGGCGGAATGTTCTGAATTTGTATAGTCCAGAGTCTTTATGCGAATGGAGGTGGTAGGGCTATTTCTCACAAGGGAGGGGGTGTAAGGTACCGGAGTCTAATTTTGATTATGGTAATATGAGGCAGAGTCTAATGGTAGTGTGTTCACTTTGTTATTTTCTACTTGAGGGTCACTTTTGGTCAATTACCGTCACTTACTCCACGGCCCTGGTGTTTCTTATCACTGTATAGCCATTCACTGTGTCTATCTCTCTTTCCAACACTTTGGTCTATTACTGTCAGTTCACTATTCCGCCTCATCACTACTTGATCACTATTATTACACAGTCACAGTCACCATGGTTCATCTGGCGCCAAGGGTGCGGCTGAGGGGCCACACAGCTCTGCTGATGGGACTGGGCACCACCAGTAGTCTCCATGCTCAGGGGGCACGGGATCACGCACAGGGGCGTCTGCTCTCGTCCAGGGCTATTGGCGGTGAAGTGGCCTGTACTCTCAGGGCTGGGGACAGGAGTGCGGCCCTCAGGACTGGGGCCGAACCATTGCCTGAACTGGTCATTCAGGCTCCTGATGGAGGGGGAGGTCTTCCGCCATCGAGGTGTAGGGAGTTCCCGTCCGGGCGTTCTGGGGAGGGTCTGGGGTTCCCGAGGACTGCAGTTCCCAGGGCCGGGCGGCACCGACAGAAGGGGTCTGAATCAGGGTCCGTCAGGTGGGTCTCCTCCAGAGCCAGTCGTAGGGAACAGAGGCCAGGGGAGACTACGGGGCCTCTCCAATACTCCTCTACACCCTCTGTGCTGGGGGTTGGGGAACAGGTGTCAAGCTTAGGCAGCAGGGTGGGGGCTCTCGGCCACTTCCTGCTGTAGGGCCTGGCTACTGGTCATGGCTTCCTAGGGGCACAGCTACTGGCCGCCAAGGCCCGGCTACTGGCCGTGGCCTGAGAGGGTGAATGTCTGCCAGCAAACCCAGGTACACCTTCAGAGTGGCTACAGGCCGTCTGATGAAGGCAGGAGCAGCTACAGGCCGACTCCTGCAGGAGGGGTGTAGAGCAGCTATAGGCTGTCTCAAGCGGAACACCTTCAGAGTGGCTACAGGCCGTCTGACGAAGGCGGGAGAGGCTACAGGCCGCTTCCTCATTACCCTCAGAGTGGCTACAGGCTGTCTCCTTAGCGAGGGGCAAGTGGCTACAGGCCGTCTCTGGGGGAATGCCTTCGGAGTGGCTAATGGCTGTCTGATGAAGGTGGGAGCAGCTACAGGCCAACTCCTTCAGGAGGGGTTTGGAGCAGCTACAGGCCGTCTCAAGGGGAACACCTTTGGAGTGGCTACAGGCCATCTGATGAAGGCGGGAGCGGCTACAGGCCATCTCCTCATTACCCTCAGAGTGGCTGCAGGCCGTCTCCTTAGCGATGGGTGAGCGGCTACAGGCCGTCTCTAGGGGAATGCCTTCGGAGCGGCTACAGGCCGTCTGATGAAGGTGGGAGCGGCTACAGGCCAACTCCTGCAGGAGGGGTTTGGAGTGGCTACTGACCGTCTCCGGAAGAACACCTTCAGAGCGACCACAGGTCATCTCTTAGAGAAGGCAGGGGCGTCTACCAGCCGTCTCCTTATTACCCTCAGGATGGCTACTGGCCGCTTCCTTAGTGAGGGGCGAGCGGCTACTGGCCATCTCAAAGAGGAAAACACCTTCAGAGTGGCTACAGGCCATCTCCTGACGAAGGCGGGAGCGGCTACAGGCCGTCTCCTTTGGGGAACTGGCAGGAGCTGGATAGGCAGCTCCACCCCTTAGCTGGTTGGTGAAGGCTCGCCCGGAAGGTAGTGCAACATTACTGCTATTTTTGACGGCGGGCAGGCTCCGGGTCATAGGGGTGCGCGGCACGGGCTGACTTAGGCCGTTGTCGCATCGAGTCCTGGCGCGCTGCTGCTGCTCCTCTGTGGGCTCCTTGTGGGGGTGTCCGGGAGTTCATGGGGGCACTATGCTGTATTCCTTGTGGGGGTGGCTGGGTGTTCAAGCGGGCACTATGCTGCATTTTATATAGGATTGTCCATGTACCTGTGTGTGAACTGTTGTACTCTGTATGGTAATATATGTGTAGATCTAGTTAGCCTGTGTTTGAGCCCTATCCCATGTCTGGGTACTCTAGCCCGGTCAAGAATAAAAAGCCCAAGGCCCGCACCGTATCTGAACCCAAGAAGTTGGGCACAGAATACGCTGCATAACAAACTGCAGCAGAAAATTAAATATATTTTTGCCATATTCGCAGAGTAAAAAACGGTTTCATAATTCAGCTATTAATATAAAATCCAGTTTTCTTCATAGAGAAAGTTCTTCCACAAATGTTTCATTAATGTATTGCTCATCACAAAATAAATTTTAGTCAATTCCTATAGTAGGACTCGCCCACGTTTGCGGCTGTGGTGTGGCCCGCACCTGTGTACAGTGTTGCCACTTTTCTATACCGTTATCTCTCTCTCTCTGTCTCTCTCTCTCTCTCTCCTGGCGGGAAATGTGAGCCACCCTGAGTACTTTTGATTCTTTTATAAGTTATTTATAATTGTGCTTTCATTTGTTAATTTGGTTTTGTTATATTTAGTGATGCCGACAATGCTTTCAATGCATGCCCCTCTCCTGCCTCTCTCTCTCTCTCTCACCAACTGGGTGTGGAAGTGTTGCCGCTCGCGAGTGAATAATGTTTTTTTTTTTTTTTTTTTACTTCGGTATTGGCATATGCCTACTATTTTGTCCTACATATTAGCTTATGATTATAAATGTGATTATTCCTCGTCCTTAAAATTATGGTAAAAGCCGGTAAATGTGAGCATTTTTCCCTAGCAACACCTGTACAAGCTATGGTTGGGTCTACGGAGGTACGTACTTTACCTTAGGCCAGATGGGTGTGTAAGTGTTGCCACTCACAAGAATTACATGAATTATTTCTTTTACTTTGGATATTGGCATATTTCTTCTTTTTTCAGGCTCATTATCTTATATCCATAACTGTGATATTATTACCCACCCTAAAACTACGCTAAAAACCATTAAAAGTGACTACAATTTCTTTTAGCAACACTGTACAATATGTATGCCATGTTTCTGTGTTACTGTATAAATATTTTATGCATAATAAGATTACTGTTGATTCATCCATCAAAATACAGAAGTGTAAGTTTTATTCATCTGAATTTATCGAATTTGTGATGCCTTGTACATAAATAGCTTCCGTTTCACATCGCAAGTTGGGGAAACGTGGCACCATTGTACACAGGTGCGGGCCACACCACAGCCGCAAACGTGCGCGAGTCCTACTATAGTTGTTTATGCTAATCACCTCACTTTGTTGATGCAAAAAAACACGCAATTTTTTGTGCATTACGTATATTTATATGTTCTTTACTTTTATGTTCATATCTGCATGAAATATGACTGAATTATGTTTCACATTACTGTCAACGTATGGTACAAGTTTCACTTGATCCTTTAAAATTTTGCAACTCTAACTATATAAAACCCTGGTTGCGTCCGTAAGGCGTCTAGCAACAGATATATAGATAAATATTAATCCTAATACAATAGTCCAAAAGTTGAAGGCAATCAACTGCTGGCGTGAGAGCGTTTTTTTATAGTGTGCTAGTCAAGGTTCATTTTTTTTTTTTCTACTTCCGTATTTTGAAGATGTGCGTAAATTATATTTAAAAACTTAAGATATTGGTCTTACTGACCAAAATTTTTATATGAACACTTCTTTTTTCTGCACATTCCATGGTTTGTGCTCTAATAATGGAGATTGATTTCTAATTTACTTCTGCAGTAGTCGTCTACCAATAGAATTGTCTTCTTCCAAGTTGTTTCCCATATTTTTCCTAATACTTTTTTCGATCGGCGATTATTTTAATTCGTTTTGTAAGATTTTCATTGACTTTTTCATAAGTTCCGGATGTTCCTGACACCGACGCCCGACGGCCCTGGCGGCCTGGCGGCCATGTTTGTGATATATGAGCCCCGAAGGAAGATTGCACGCAATTTTCACGAGGGGAACGCTTTCAGGTATCGCTGATATAACCGGCGGTTGAGCCGCGTGCGTATACGAAGTTACAGTCATTTCATTGTCATCTCTCAATCATCCCAAAGTGAGGATGATGGCCTGTGGAAGAAGAGCAGCATCCCAAGTCGTCCACCTGATTTATATGCAGGTGAGCCTGGACCCACTAACCAAACATGTAATAATGATTGGTTTAGGTCTTTGCTAAAGTGTTAAAAGTTAGGTTACTCTCTAGACAAATTTTGTTCATGCGTGACTGAACCAGTCCCCTTTGTACCGTAATCTGAACATGCAGTATTGTGAAATTATTAATAAGTTCTGTTGAGCAGTTTTACAATTTTTCAGTACCCAGTGTTAATTGTAAGATTTTTTTTTTTTTTTGTCAGGAATTATTATCTTCGGATTGTATGTTGGAAATATTCTGGGTGAAATAGCAGGAGAGAGATCCCATGTGTATAATTTACATTTGTATTTTTTTCTCGTTTACTGTAAACTAATTTTCATATTGATGGCTTTAAGAATTTGCAGAAATGTGTAATTTTGAAGATATCAGATCAACCTCCCCAGTTTTATATTCAAATGGTGGCTGAACTATGCCAAGCATTTGGGTTGATTTGGCTCTATGGTCAGTCTGTCACTGATCTTTTCATTCCAACTAACATAACCTGAAATGACAAGGCAACCGAACTTGACATAACCTGACTGCCTAACTGTGCTCTCAGTAACATAATTGTTATTTCTGAGGAATTTAGTGTTATTAACAATATGTACAACTCTGAAAGTTAATCCCTGTCATGAAATTTTCACTTCTTTAGTGGGAGTCCTCCTGCGCTATGTTCATATGAGTTGGAATTAGCATAAAGGTTAGTTGTGGCAGGCAGGGAGCAAAGCAGAAATGCCAAAAATGTATAATGTATTCTTTGTTGATCATATCCATGTTGAAAAAGTTCGATGTCAAGAAAAACTTGGCGTTTAGTCATGGCAGGGCAGGGGATGAAGTGGAAATGTTGACAAATGGAATTGCACCCAACATATGAACCTGTTTATCTGTCTATTGCCAGACGCCTCCATCCTGCCAGGGATGTTGCCATGTCCAATGCCATTTCACTGCCAGCTCACAACCCCCTCTCTCATATACCTCTCCACTCCATCCATCCATATCATCCTCAGCCTCCTCCTCCCTTTCTACCTCACGCGCATACACTTCATGTTAGTCTCGCTCTCCATCCTCTCCACATGGCCAGACCACCTCAGTGTATTTCTCCTAACGTTTTCTATTTCATCCCCAACCACGCCATAGCACTCCTTCACTTCCTCATCTGTCAGTCTGTCTCTCCATGTAGCTTCACATGCTCCCCTCAAATAACTCATTTCCATTGCTCTCACTCTTGACTTGTGTCCTTTCAACAAGGTCCAAGCTTCACTCCCAAACATTAGAGTTGATATTACAGTACTGTCATGCAGTGACATCTTAACTTCCCTGCTCACTTACCTGTTCCTTATCGCTGCTTTCAAAGAACCAGCAACTTTCTTCCCTGTTGTACCCTTTCAAGCACTTCACCCACTAAACTTCCATCTGTACTCATCACACTGCCCAAGTACTTAACCCTAGATATTTAATCTGGGGTGTTTTCTACCCCAGGAAATCATGTTTTCGCATGCCATACCGATGCCACACATCACCCCAGCCTGGGCCTCTCAGCTTCATTGTTCGTCCAGGCATCGTTGGGGGGATGGGGGTCAAGTTGCGTTCTCCTTAGGTTCCCTAGATATTGGGCCCCAAAGGTGGTGTTGGGGTAGAATCTACCCCAGGTTACCTACATAGTGACTTTTTACACTTACCGACATACTTTGGTTTATGAATTTATTATTTATTTTTTTGTGAAACAAAATGTGAAAGTTACTACTTATTAGATTGATTATTGTGTCAGAGATGTTGGGGCTCCTATACGACTTGTGAATGTAGAGGAGGCGGTGGCTCAGATGGTAGAGAGGTGGCCTGCAGTCCTGCAAGACCCAAGTTCAAATCCCGGCAGGGGCAAGGAACAGTTTAAGGATTTGAATTTCATAAAAGCAGACTTTATTGATCTACCAGAAGACCTGCCGACATGTCGTAAAAGTACCCCCACTAATACCAATACACCAGTCCTGTATGAGACAGCCCTAGCATGCATTCAATATGGACAGTGGGTGTTAACGCCGAAGTGGTGACATGTAGAGGTGTATGGTATGTAGGAGGCCTACTGGGCCTTGGTGCAGGGTGTGAAGCCCATGCCCAGAGTCGAACACAAAAAAAAAAAATTCAGGCCTCGTTAACCCATCAGGTAATGTGGGATGGAATTAACCCCACAAAGGAAAAAAAATGTGGAAAAATAGTTCTTATTTTCATAATTCATAAAGTTTTTAGGAGTAAAACATAGTATAAAGGTGAGAGTTTATTCCTGTATTTTTTACAATAATAAATGAACAAGAACTATTTTTCCACATTTTTTTTTTTTTTCCTATGTGGGGTTGGTTCCACCCCAGGTTACCTAATGGTCACCATGAGATGAAGGCTGGGCTACCCATCTACGGTTAAACGTACTCACATTTTCCATTTCCTCCTCATCCAGCCTCATTTCATTTGGTGACTTCATTTCTCTCAAAGACCATAACTTTACTCTTCCCTACATTCACCTTTAGATTCTGTTTCTTACACATACTCCCAGACGCATACTCCAAGCCCTGCAGTTCCCCTTCGTCTTCACTTAGTACAGTATCATCTGCAGCCAATAGTACAGGGAGTTTCCAAACACTGCCCTCTCTTAGCGTTGCTCCAACATCCACTGCCCTACCTTATACTTCTTTTATAACCCCATCCATAACTACATGCACTGCAACCTTAGCATCCACATACCTGTACATACTTTTCACAGCATTCAGCAACTTTCCATTTACTCCATTTATTCATAATACTTTCCACATTCCCTGTCTATTCACCTGGTCATATGCTTTCTCCAAATCCATGAAGGCCGGTTACAACTTCTTTCCCATCTTTAGAAACTTTTCCACTAAAGACCTAAGATGAATGCAGAAATTAGTATCTCATTACTGATCTTCAGTAATTTGAAGCTTTTTCTCCAGTATAAGTATAATCCCAAATGTTTTTTTTGCATACAGTACTGTATTTAGTAAATAAGGAAGGAAGAATCATTCTTCGGTGCCTATTTCCATCTTTTATTGTAGCAGAATTAAAATATACTAACCTAACCTAACCTAATTTTAACAAGCGATCGTGGACTGAACCGTGATCTGACAGACCCCTCCTACTCAGTATTTACGAGCAGTGTGCCATTCTTTTTCTATGCCTGCCCTCCTCTTTTCTCATTTCTCCCATCTTTCTTCAGTTTTTTTACTAATTTTATCTTTTCAGAGGACTTTACATTGAGTGACAAGTTAAATGGTTATTTACAGTGCTGGGTGGTAACTACATAACCATCCCATATGTGTTCCTTACGTGACAGTGTCAATAATTTTGTTGGCGGAAGGTTTGTGCCCCTCCCCCTAACACAACTCAGGCAAATGGCCATCCCTTACGAGGTTATGGCATCTGGCTATAAATAGATAGTTTTCTGTGTTGGCTAATTCATTGTGTGTAGATGATCATTAGTTGAATACCTGGTTCAGAATCCTGCCTGCTCATGAGGTTGGTTTTCTTCCTTTTTTTTTTTTTTCTAGTTTGTAAATAAGTGGTAATAAACTAATTGGATCAATAGTTAGTAAGGTCTTTTGAGTCTACTTTTCTTGTAAAGCAAAAGCATTTTTGCATTATGCCGTGTTTTGGGAATTTTCTTCTTTATATGCTGAGTAAATAAGTGGGCGAGCCTGCTTTTTATTTCTGTTCCTGCATCCGACGGTAAATCTGCTACTGTGAAATCATTCTTTGGGGCCTCCCCTCTTTTCATACTTTTAAGAGACATGTTTACTTCGTCTGGTGTTACCTTCTCGTATTTCACTTGTGTCATCTGAAAAGTTAGCTTTTGGTACTGTTGTCTTTGATGCTTACAGTACCTTTTAAAATTCATCAACTTTCCTCACCATCCTATCTCTCTGTTTAATGACTTCACCATGTTTGTCTTTGATATACAGTATACGTATATATATATATATATATATATATATATATATATATATATACTGTATATATATATATATATATATATATATATATATATATACAGTATATTGTATATATATATATATATATATATATATATATATATATATATATACAGTATACTGTATATATATATGTATATATATACTGTATATATATATATATGTATATATATACTGTATATATATATATTTACAGTCATTACTCGTTTTACGATGGGGTTGTGTCAGGTCATACCTTATCGTGTACCAATTTTATCGTACATCGGTACATTGAAACCCATTATAAAAGGGGAGTTATGTCAACTCAACTTCCCAAAGTCACCTAACCAAGACTGAACCATAAATGACAGCCCACCTTCATTCCTTCCTGTGTTGGTCCAAGTCGTCCCCCTCAAAGCTGGGGGACAGCCTGTGCTTACAGGCACTAGTGGTCAGCCTCTAAGTCTGACAGGAACCGGTTAGGGGGAGGGGAATCTGGCCTGTACCTACACTAGCCTTAGCACTGGGACCCGCTCTGTGCCTCCACACATGCTGTGTGTTTACATTGCTCTTATTTTTGGCCTCCTGACCCAGCTTAACCATGTCACCCCACCGTGGCTCAGCAAGTCAGCGGAAGAGTTTGATCTAGGAACAGAAGCTTGACGTGATCAAGCGAAAGGAGAGAGGAGAATGTAATTGTGCCATTGCCAAAGTGTGCCAGGTCAGTGAGTCAGCTATTCGTATGATCCTGGGCAAGAAGGACGCCATATTGAAAGTGTGAGCCCACTGGGGATCTGCCCTGGACAAGCGATTTCGAGTCTCTGATCCAGCGCTTGTTATGATGGAAAGGCACCTGGTCATGTACTGCAAACGACGGGAGAGGGAAGAAGTTCCATTCGACTCTATAAATGTACAAAGGACCCTATGGAGTCTGCGAGGCCAGAAGACTGTGCTGGGGACCAGTAGGAGTCCTGCCCTGCCTCGGAAACCCACTCCCCCTCTCCCCAGGAAGTCCACAAAAAGATGAGGAATCCTCCAGTGTTTGTACATAAATGCCCTTGGAAAAATCCCGGAAAATTGCCCCAAAAGGTGAAGCTGGGGCTGGCTTGGGTATCATGAAACGCTTTAACATGTAAGCATATGGCAGCATAATGCAGAATTTTCTTAAAGCGGGACCTACCAGGAACAGTATTCATTTATTATGTGAACAGTGTCTGTATATATATGTGTATATATATATATATATACACACATAAAATTGGGGGAGGCGGTGGCTGAATCGGTAGAGAGGCGGCTTGCAGTCCTGATGGACCCAGGTTCGAATCCTGGCTGGGGCAGGGAACAGTTTAAGGATTTGAATTTCATTAAAAAGCAGACTTTCCTGATCTACCAGATGACCCGCCGACATGTCGTAAAAATACCCCCGCTAATACCAATACATCAGTCCTGTATGAGACAGCCCTAGCATGTATTCAATATGGACGGTGGGTGTTAGCACCGAAGTAGTGACATGTGGAGGTGTAGGAGGACTACTGGGCCTTGGGATAGGCTACTGCCCCCAATATATAGGACCTGAAGCCTTTGCCCAGAGTCGTAAAAATAAAAAAAAAAAAAAAAAAAAAAAAAAAAACATATATGCAGTAATATATATATATATATATATATATATATATATATATATATATATATATTTATATATATATATATATATATATATATATATATATATATATATATATATATATATATATATATATATATATATTTATATATTTATATACATACATACATACATATACAGTGCTCGCCAGAAATATCAAGCGACTTGCGTCCCTCCTACGAAATAAACCTTTCAACATTGAAAAAACATATAAATAATGCATTTTATTTACCTTTAGTGCTTCGTAGGGTATCCGCTTCTTCACGGACCTGAGACGTCTTTGAAGTGAAAGGGCGAGGCTCCTGAGGTGCGGGAGGGGTATTTTGTCCCAGGAGTCACGAATGACGGCTTCCAGCTTAGGCAGAGAACTCATGTCCTTCCCTTGGAAACTCTACGAGGTAGAGGTTTTCAATCGGGTTGAGGTCTGGACTATTTCCTGGCCAGTCTTTCATGAATGATACCTCGCAGTCACGAAGCCAATTGGTGACCGATTTGGCCTTGTGAGCAGGTGCACCATCCTGCTGAAACGCTCGTGCACCTGTTAGCTCGAAGGAGTCTGGTAAATGATCACACAGAAGCTCCAGGTAAACATCCTGAGTCACTCTAAGGTTCTTGGGAAGTACAACAAGCTTCCCCAAACCCTTCCCTGAGAAACAACCCCATACCAAGAGTGAATCAGGATGTTTAACTGTGCTTTCTACATACCGTGGGTCAAGTGGGTCACTACCTTTGCGTCGGTACACACGTGCTTCTCTGTTACAGTTGACACTAAACGTTGCCTCATCAGACCACAACACTGACAACCATTGCTTCTCACTCCAATTAAGGTATTTGTTAGCAAAGGCAAGCCTACGAAGTCGCTGGCTGCTAGAGAGAAGAGGCTTTTACACAGGCCTGTGACTTGTGTAACCAAGTTCATGGACCCTACGAGACACTGTTCTCACAGACACCTCACCAAACACTTAAGGGGTTGCTCTCCATTATTTTCCTTGCACTCACATGAGGTTTAGACTCCATTGCACGTTTTAAAACATTAACTGACCTTGGGGAAGTTTTCCTAGGCCTACCAGACTGCGGTTTCTTTGTGGGAACTTCACCACTGTTTTACACTCGAAACCGCGTGCACCACTGACGCACTGTCGATCGAGGCACGCCAACCAATTCACTAATTTCCTTAATTTGGTGGCCTGCCTCCTTTAGAGCAATGATCTGGGATATGATTTCACATAATAGTTCATGGGTAGGTGCCATAACAAAGTGGTGAAAGCCAAAACACTGCGGGACACTCGGTAGAAAAGGGCGCAAAAAGAGAGGGAGACTCGGCGGAGTTCCTCTTTCTCAGGCAGCCCGTGGGCAACTGAGGCGAGAACCAACCAGTGCGTCGGAAGGCCTCAGGCTACCATGATGTCATGCTAGTGCCGCAAACTTGTGGCTCAATTTTTACCACCAAAAATGGGTGATTCTTTTTTGGCCATAAGTATTGCGTGCCCGGCCATGGGCACTCGATATTTCTAACGAGCACTTATATATATATATATTTATATATTTAATGTATATATATATATATATATATATATATATATATATATATATATATATATATATATATATATATACAGTCGGCGCAATGGAAGTCTGGACCTTTTAATTTGCACCATATATTTGGTAGGGTCCAAGAAATATTGTAGGAAAATTCCTATAGTTGGTGGATTTTTTTCTGGTGGTTTCTAGCGACTTTACAGGCTTACCACCACATGCTGTGAGTTTATGAGCTCAGTGCCTGCCTGACTTTGGATGGGAAAGCATGTCAGATTTTCTTGTCCTGCCTGGCCTTTGTTAATTTCAAAGCTCTCGTTTTCACACCCTCCTCTGCCTTAGTGAATCATTGGAGATGGGTCCCAAGACACTAACTGCCATAGAAGAAGCCCGAATTTTAACTGTGAGAGAGGAAAATGTAAAAATTAAGGATATTTGTATTCGAACTGGGTGAGGAAAATCTACCGTTATGTCACTCCTTTCTGCTGCCCGCCACCTGCTAAGAAACACAATTCCCCAACATAAAGACAGGCTAGGACCTAAAAGGAAGACATCACCAACTACAGACAAGTTACTGAGGCAAGCTGTGATAAAAGACCCACGTTTGACTGCTAGACAGCTGAAAGATATGTACCCAGAATTGCTGAAAGATGTGTCTGAAAGAACTATACAGCATCGACTTCATACAGACTTCAAGATCCCCAGCCGTACTGCTGCACTGAAGCCTCTCCATAATTTTTACATTTTCCTCTCTCATAGTTAAAATTCAGGCTTTTTCTACATCAGTTAGTGTCTTGGGACCCATCTCCAATGATCCACTAAGGCAGAGGAGAGTGTGAAAAGAGAGCTTTGAAATTAACAAAGGCCAGGCAGGACAAGAAAATCTGACATGCTTTCCCATCCACAGTCAGGATGGCGCTGAGCCCATAAACTCACAGCACGTGGTGGCAAGCCTGTAAAGTCGCTAGAAATCGCCAGAAAAAAATCCACCAACTACAGGAATTTTCCTACAATATTTCTTGGACCCTACCATATATATGGTG
Organism: Coenobita brevimanus; assembly: GCF_032717465.1. Lineage (NCBI taxonomy): Eukaryota > Metazoa > Arthropoda > Malacostraca > Decapoda > Coenobitidae > Coenobita > Coenobita brevimanus. The sequence goes on from NC_137046.1 coordinate 28,786,551, forward strand.
CGAATTAGAGGGTCCAGACTTCCATTGCGCAAACTGTATACAGTATATATATATATATATATATATATATATATATATATACTGGATATGTATATATATATATATATATATATATATATATATATACTGTATATATATATATATATATATATATATATATATATATATATATATATATATATATATATATATATATACTGTATATATATAAATATATACTGTCTATATATATATATATATATATATATATATATATATATATATATATATATATATATATATATATATATATATATATATATATATATATATATATACTATATATATATATATATATATATACCTGTATATATATATACAGGTAACTCGCACGGAACACGTGGGTTTCGTTCCTACCGTGCCGTGTTAGGTGCGAAATCGCGTATATTTAAACTACTCCGTATTTTGCTCCCTAGACCCCCCAAATGTGTTGTTTTGCTGTTATCTGTCACTGGTAATCACTAGAAAGCACTTTAAGTGGTTAGAAGGTTTATTTAATGTTATAACTCACAATTACAGTACTCCACAGCAAAACTTCAACACACAAATACTGTACGTAAACACAAGGAAACATTCCGACGCCGATCATAGGTAATCATATAAATCAGGTTAACTGGTACAGTCACTCATAAAAGAAAAGACCCCCCCCCCTGCCTTCGAGGCAATATAACTCGGGGTATTCAGTGTTGGTAACAGTGTATTTGACGTCAGCCATGTGGGGGGATGAGGAGGGGTGTTTGAGAGGAGGGCGGAGTTAATCTGCACGAAACACTGCTTCAATCCACATTTCGAGTCAAACATACTTTATATCTGACTTGTTATGTTGTCCTTCACATAAAAGTAACTTTATGCTACAAGAACAAAGAACTTTCAGATGATAACACAATCCCATACCCGAACATTTATGCATTAACCCGCCCCGTCCCGGCCACTTTTCGACCACTGGTACCCCCCAATCCCGGGCAGTTTTCGACCTTTTTTTTTTTTTTTGCTAAAACTTTCGCTCTTGGTGAGAAACATCGAAAATTTATAGAGAAATCGCTCACCTGAGGTTTAAAATACTCATTACAGGTAGGAGAGCCTCCTTACTTTACTGGGTTTTCTATCAGGCTGGCACCAAAGAAAACGAGTTCTATGGGAGGATAACTATTTCACACCACTCATAAACGGTATTTATTTATTTACTGTTACGAATTTATATGTAGTACAAAAGTATATTGGTTTTCAAGCAGTAATATAGGCATTATAAGCATTGTTTCACTCACTAATACCTGACCTTTTTTTGCCACATTACCTGATCATCATTTCTAACTGTTTCTTCCTCTAATGCTATGTAAAGTTTGTCCTCCACATTGTCATTGATTTGGGAATCACTCTGGCCCTGAATTTCGTACCGTGGCATGACATGGCTATACTGGCCAGGTCACTGATAACAGGTGAATTGCTGAGAAAAGGGCATGCAGGGAGGGGGAGGAGGTCATGCTGGGTAAGGCATTGTCTCTGCCTGGTATCTTGTTGAGGCAGGTGTCCCGTGTATACGTACCAAAAATGACTCGCGAAAATTGAAAATTGTGGAAATTATGAACCTTGCAATTGCAGGACGTTGAAGTACTTCCTCGGGATTAGCTGTGACAAAACGTGAGGACGTGGAAGTACGTCCTCGGGACGGCGCGGGTTAATGCCGCACCAGTAATGATGCAAATGAAACCCCCGGCCTCAAGGGTTAAATGAATGGGCTCGACACACTTAGAATGAACTTTGAATGAACTTCCCCCAAACGCAGCTTCACACCCCCACACCTGACGTCATTTACAGTGTTACCAGGACCGATATCATATTGGTTGAAAGGTGTCTTGGCCGGGGGGGTCGTTTCTTTTATGAGTGACTGTACCAGTGCTTTAACTTACAAGTACATACCAGAACAGTACATATTTAACTTAGAAGTGCAGTACTGTGATATCGAATGATTTCAGTACATAATCTGTTAGGAATGGCTGAAAAAAAAAAAAAAATGTTATGAATACATTTTCACCTTTTTGATATACAGTATATTTATGGTAGTTTTGAGTTATTTTTTACGTTATCGTTGTGCCCATGCTTGGAAAAGGGAGCGAAAGAGTTGAATTTTCAGTCCTAAATGAGAAAACTGCACGTCCTCCAAGGCTAGACTCTGCCACGGGAGAATAAAGTGGAGGGTCAGTCCGATTAGCAATAAGGAAGTTGTGTCACAACTTCCAGCTCCCACACCACGAGAATGGCTAAAAATAGAATTGTAATGCAGTTTCAGAACTAACAATAAGTCTAATTATTACGAATACAGATACAAAGCAGAAATAAATACGTTTACAGACGGGGAAAACGTACTTCTTCCGTCATAACATGTTCATCTTTCTCTATCATTTTACGTTCATCTTTATCATTTTACCTTGTTATTTTCGCAATATATATTGCTGTCTCGTAAACAGGGTGGTTGTTTGTGTTTTGCAAGGGAGGAAAAAGATTGTATTTTCTGTCTGGGTTGAGATAATGGGTGTACCTATGTGTGGTTAGGCATGGCCACGAGCGAAAAAATCGTATATCCACTCATCATGACAGCAGGTGGTGAACTGACAGATCATACATGAGAGGGTGAAGTCAAGGTCAGTCTCATGTCCCAGATTTTCGTTCACTTCCCGAAAGTTTATTAACAGTTTTCTACAAGTTGCATTGCATCAAATGATCCAAACCATTACAGCAAACCTGAACAAATAGGTAAAGATACCAAGACAAAAATGTATTTTTCTTTTATTATAAGTCTTTAACGAACAAACAAAAAAGGCAATATTCCGACGCCGATCATGGGTAATCATATAAATCAGGTTAACTGGTTACAAGGCTTTATTTAATGCTTTAATTGCTTACAAGTACATACCAGAACAGTAAATATTTAACTTACAAATACAGTACTGTAGAAAAGCAGTACAGTAAGAGTTTAACGAACAAACAAAAATGGCAATATTCCGACGCCGATCATGGGTAATCATATAATTCGGGTTAACTGGTTACAAGGCTTTATTTAATGATTTAACTTTATTTAAGTGCTTACAAGTACAGTACATACGAGAACAGTAAATATTTAACTTACAAATACTGTACAGTATTGTGGAAAAAACGAACAAATAAAAAAGGCAATATTCTGACGCCTATCAGGTAAACTGGTTATAAGACTTTATTTCTTGCTTTAACGTTATTTAATAGTACTTTAAGTTGCACATAAACTTACCAGAACAGTACAGTACTGTAAATATTTAACTTACAAATACTGTGCTACTGTACTCGGGAATGTCTCACTCACTGAATAATTTCCCGCCTAGATCGTCACGTAATCAAAACAAACCGCGCGCTGCGGTGACGTTTGAGGATTTGATCTTTCAAAGGCCTCTCCTGCGTTAATTTGTAGTTTTCATAATGGTTTTTTAATCTTACGTTGTCTTATATGTATCCCAGCCCTTACCGTGTATAATTGCGAGCGCGTTCCGTGAGATCGTGTTCCGTGCGAGTTACCTGTATATATATATATATATATATATATATATATATATATATATATATATATATATATATATATACACTGTCTATCTATCTATTGCCAGACGCCTCAATCCCGTACGGGGTGGCCACAAACAAATCGCCTCCACGTCGTCCTGTCCCCCACCATTTCACTGCCCTGCACCCAACTCACACCCTCCTCTCTCATATACATCTCCACCCCATCCCTCCATCTCATCCTCGGCCTCCCCCTCCCTCTTCCCCCCTCCACCTCACTCACATACACTCTCTTCGTCAGTCATTCACCCTCCATCCTCTCCACATGGCCAAACCACCTCAGTTTGTTCCTCATAACACTTCCTATCACATCCACATCCACACCACAACGCTCCTTTATATCCTCATTCGTCAGCCTGTCTCTCCATGTGACTCCACAGGCTCCTCTTAAATAACTCATTTCCACTGCTCTCACTCTTGACTTGTGTCCTTCCAACAATGTCCAAGCTTCACTTCCATACGTTAGAGTTGGTATCACAATACTGTCATGTAGTAACTTTTTCACTTCCCTGCTCACTTCCCTGTTTCTTATCACTGCTTTCAAAGAACCAGCAACCTTTCTTCCCTGCTGTACCCTTTCAAGCACTTCACCCTCCAAACCTCCATCCTTACTCATCACACTACCCAAGTACTTAAACGTACTCACATTTTCCAGTTCCTCACCATCCAACCTCGCTGTATATTCACTAACTTCACCTCTTTCAAAGACCGTCACTTTACTCTTCCCTACATTCACCTTTAGATTCCGTTTCTTACACACTCTCCCAAACTCATCCACCAAGCCTTGCAGCTTCCCTTCGTCTTCACTCAACAACACAGTGTCATCTGTAAACAACAGTACAGGGAGTTTCCAAACACTATCCTCTCTCACCAGGGCCACTCCAACATCCACTACCCTACCTTGTACCTCTTATATTACCCCATCCATAAACAGATTGAACAACCATGGAGACATGACACATCCCTGTTTCAACCCAACCTCCAAAGAGAAAAATTCACTTAGTTCACCATCCACACGCACTGCAGCCTTGGCACCATCATACATACTCCTCACAGCATTCAACAACTTTCCATCTACTCCATATATTCTTAATACTTTCCACAATCCTTGTCTACCCACCCTGTCATATGCTTTCTCCAAATCCATGAAAGCCGCATACAACTTCTTTCCCTTCTGTAGAAACTTTTCCACTAAAGATCTAAGAATGAATATCTGATCTACACAACCTCTTCCCTTCCTAAATGCTCCCTGTTCTTCTCCAACTAATTCCTCTGCTCTTTCTCTAACTCTGTCAATAAGTATCCTACCGTACACTTTTCCTATTATACTAAGAAGACAAATGCCCCTATGATTACCACACACTTCTTTTTCCCCTTTTCCTTTGTACAAGGGAATAATTATACCTGACTTCCAATCCTCCGGGACTCTACCTTCCTCCCAGGCCAATCTGCACATCTTCCACATCCATTCTACTACTATCTCTCCCCCATGCTTCAGCATTTAACCACACACTCCATCAATTCCTGGGGCTTTCCCCATTTTGACTTTCTTCATTGCTTTCACAACTTCTATCCTACTGATTTCTTCCTGTCTTCTCACCTCCCTCCTTCTCCCAGCCATTCCCCAGCCACTTATACTCGCATTACTTCCATCCTGTATGTTCAACAATTCCTTCAAGTGTTCTCTCCATCTGCTCACTTTTTCTCCCTTCTCCACTAGTAATCTACCATTTTTATCTTTCACTACCCTGCTAACCTCACTTCCACCCTGTCTTACTCTCTTCACCTCTTTCCAGAACATCTTCCTACAGTCCCTCCACTTTACACTCAAATTCCTTCCAAATTCCTCATCCACTCTCTTCATACTCTCTCTTACTAATTTTTTCACCTCTCTCTTTCTGCATATAAGTCTCTCTTCCGCCTCTCAACTTCTCCCACGCCCTTATTTCTCATCCATTCATTGTATGCTTTCTTTTGTGCCACAGCCTGTCTCACCTCTTCAGTCCACCACGCTGTTCCTTGCACCCCCCTCCGTCTTCTCTTCCTCCCACACACCACATCACATGCTGCTCATATTTCTTCTGTAAATATCCTGGACACACCTTGCACGTCCCCCATCTACTCCAATTCACATTTGCCCAATCGTTCCTCCACTTCTCTCTTATACTCTGCCTTTTTCTCATCCTCTTGTAACCTTTCCACTCTCCATGCAACTACTCCTTCCTCTCGTCTTTCCCTTCTTCTATTCCTCCATCTTACTTGTATCCTAATTCTGGCCACCACCAGGTAGTGGTCAGAAAGTCCACTCCCCTAACCTCTATATTCTCTTGCATCCATTACACATCTTCTCATCCTTTCATCCACACACACATAATCAATCATTGCCTTCCTTTCATTCAGTTCACCACCCACCCTTCTCATCACTCGCCATGTATACCTGTGGATCATTTTATCTATCTATCTATCTATCTATCTATCTATCTATATATATATATATATACCGTAAACTGGGGTGAATTTGGACGATTTTTTCATTTTTTTGTGCCATGTAATCTAGTTTTTAATTCAGTCCAAGATCTTAAGTACTGTATGTTGAGCTGGTCCACTAGGGTATTGAATCATAGCAGTACAACATTTAAAATGTTTCATATATAATTATAGCAAATATAGTAATGGGTGTCCGAATTTGTACTGAAACTTTGGTGAATTCGGACACACTGTATAAATTCGTACATAAATAGAAAATGAATGCATATGACTACCCTGGGTTCCCAGTTTAGTCTCGGACGTATGTGGGGCCATTTCGGACGCTTTGGGGCTTTTAAAAAAATGTTCTTCCAGTACAAAAATAATGCCACTCCCTGACAAAATAAGCTAATGACTGTAATGAGTTATGAACACAACAGCAATTGTATTTTTTTCCTTGGTTTAAATAAAACATATTAGAACACATGTAGATAAAATAAATCTAGCTACAAACCTTAGTACTGTATATGGAACAATCATTTCTTGACTAATAATTTCGTTTTTGGAAGACTGATGGATTATAAGTTACAGGTGATATTTAACATGATTATTTGGCTTTACCAGTTTTTTGCTTGCCTTTTTCACTACGATAAGGACCTTGATCTCCACCAGTTCTTTTCTTAAATTTTTGAGTCATTGGGTGACCTTGATTAAACAGGTAGTACCATAAAAGCTCAAGAGTATACCTGTAAATGATACATGTGAACCCAATTACACACAGTATCCACATCTGGCAAATTATAAGCAATTGTACATTGTAAAAAGTGTTACTTTTTCGTTCATACTCCCCCTGTCCGAATTCACCCCATGTCTGAACTGACTCCAATTTGCATTAAAAGTTTAAAAATTTCATTAAATGCGCAGTTAAGAGATTAATTGAGAAGATAACGCCAATTACTTACTTTGCACTTTCACACTACGCATGAAAGTACATCCGGGCACCGAAGATTTTCCTGCATCTGTTCATTAACATTTCTGCCAAAGAAAGTTTGCCAATGTTACAAATTTTATTCATTTTACATATGTTTGCTTTTTAGTATATATTTGGTATGTGTCACGTGATATATTAAGTATCTTTATACACGAAAGTACAGTAAAGAATTACAAACAATTGGGAGCAAACAGATTTCTAATATGTTTATTCATTAACTAGTAATTAATTTAAACAATTTTTTATTGCAATAATATCCGAATTCACCCCGAGTCCGAATTCACCCCAGTTTACGGTATATATATATATATATATATATATATATATATATATATATATATACTGTATATATATATATATATATATATATATATATATATACATGTATATATATATATATATATATATATATATATATATATATATATACAGTACTCTTGCGTCGGTAATACTGTCATGCATGGGTCACGTGTTGGTGTTGGACTAAGAATAGAGCTTATGGGGAAAAATGAATTATGTCAGCAACCCTCGGAAAAGTCACCCTAAATACCTACCATATACCTATACATATATTGGTACTATTGTAATTATAATAAATGGTACTGTGCTATGAATGATAACTAACCTTTTAGGATAGTGTTGGTGGGCTTGCTGGGAATGGAAGGTGGTATCCAAGGCTGTAGTTAGTCCTACTGGGGCCCCGGAGGATGGCTGCTGGCGTCACTAGCGGGTAATGGCTGTTGCTCCTCCTCAGCCTCCCTCATAAATCCTTCGAAATCAAACCTCCCTCATAAATCCTTCGAAATCACACTCAGAATCACTATCTTCGTCCACAGCCATGGAAGGTCCTGCTTCTTTCTGTCCTAGCCCTGTAATCCTCGGCAAAGTGCATGCTTCTCACACTGTTGCCAGAGCCCCGTCTCGTGACTGTGGAAAGTGATCGCTGTTGCTGACTCGGTAGAGAATAAGGAGAAGCAACTTTGTTTAAAAACTGGTACACACGCCGATGAGAAGGGTTTCAAAACGATTGATATGTATTCTAAAATATTAATATGTATTCAGTGTCAGGCTAAATGTTCAGTGCTGTAGTACGATACATTCTCTGTCGAGTCGCCTGGGTTTTGGTCACACTGTTTTCCCTGTCGTATGCTCGGCAGGAATCCATCCAGATGAATTCCAAATGCCCGTGGTATCGTCGGCAATTTTACCACGTTACCATTCTGATTTACCATCGTACCCTTGGCAAACCTGGTATGAAGTGCCGTGTGATAGCCTTCGGCTGCCAGGATCTTGTCTTAAGTTTTTTATTATGATCACGTTGGCTTCATTCATGTCGTAGGCCTTGGCAATGTCAACTTTCCTCTCCCCTTTCTTCTTCCTCTTGATGCTTTCTAGCTTGGTGGCCTGAGGGAGGTGCCGACGCTTCTTGGGGTTCTCAGAAGGCTTCCTAGGCATTGTGAGCAGGGTAAAATGCAGTAACAAGGGCAGAAAATGCAGCAAGAAAAAAGCACCTTCCAATGCAATTATGCGACTGAGTGGCTCTGTGGCGGGAGAAATGTAAACAAAACATCACATGACACCAGAAGCGTTTTTAATTGGGCGGCATCACGACCACGTCACAATAGCTGGGGGGGAAGGCTACTTGATCAGAAGTTTTTCATTGGCTATCATCATCATGGGAATGTCCAGTATGACCGTGTTGGACCGGGGGTGATCGTGCTAGAGTGAACTCTGCGGATTTTGCGCACTTCTCGGAGCTCTGTGTGTGTTATGCTAACACACTCGTTTTGCAGTAATTAAATCGTATTAAATAATACTAATTAATTGCTCTCCGTGCTGGACCCGAATTGTGCTGGATTAACGCGTGTTGGACGCAAGGGTACTGTATACAGGTAACTCGCACGGAACACGATCTCACGGAACGCGCTCGCAATTATACACGGTAAGGGCTGGGATACATATAAGACAACGTAAGATTAAAAAACCATTATGAAAACTACAAATTAACGCAGGAGAGGCCTTTGAAAGATCAAATCCTCGAACGTCACCGCAGCGCGCGGTTTGTTTTGATTACGTGACGATCTAGGCGGGAAATTATTCAGTGAGTGAGACATTCCCGAGTACAGTAGCACAGTATTTGTAAGTTAAATATTTACAGTACTGTACTGTTCTGGTAAGTTTATGTGCAACTTAAAGTACTATTAAATAACGTTAAAGCAAGAAATGAAGTCTTATAACCAGTTTACCTGATAGGCGTCAGAATATTGCCTTTTTTATTTGTTCGTTTTTTCCACAGTGCTGTTCAGTATTTGTAAGTTAAATATTTACTGTTCTCGTATGTACTGTACTTGTAAGCACTTAAATAAAGTTAAATCATTAAATAAAGCCTTGTAACCAGATAACCCGAATTATATGATTACCCATGATCGGCGTCGGAATATTGCCTTTTTTGTTTGTTCGTTAAACTATTACTGTACTGCTTTTCTACAGTACTGTATTTGTAAGTTAAATATTTACTGTTCTGGTATGTACTTTTAAGCAATTAAAGCATTAAATAAAGCCTTGTAACCAGTTAACCTGATTTATATGATTACCCATGATCGGCGTTGGAATATTGCCTTTTGTTTGTTTGTTCGTTAAAGACTTATAATAAGAGAAAAATACATTTTTGTCTTGGTATCTTTACCTATTTGCTCAGGTTTGCTGTAATGGTTTGCAACTTGTAGAAAACTGTGAAAACTTTCGGGAAGTGAACGAAAATCTGGGTCATGACCTTGACTTCACCGTCTCATGTATCATCTGTCACGTAACTGTCAGTTCACCACCGGCTATCGTGATGAGTGGATGTACGATTTTTTCGCTCGTGGCCATGCCTAACCACACATAGTTACACCCATTATCTCGACCCAGACAGAAAATACAACCTTTTTCCTCCCTTGCAAAACACAAACAACCACCCTGTTTACGAGACAGCAATATACTGTATATTGCGAAAATAACAAGGTAAAATGATAAAGATGAACGAAAAATGATTGAGAAAGATGAACATGTTATGACGGAAGAAATACGTTTTCCCTGTCTGTAAACGTATTTATTTCTGCTTTGTATCTGTATTCGTAATAATTAGACTTATTGTTAGTTCTGAAACTGCATTACGATTCTATTTTTAGCCATTCTCGTGGTGTGGGAGCTGGAAGTTGTGACACAACTTCCTCATTGCTAATCGGACTGACCCTCCACTTTATTCTCCCGTGGCAGTCTAGCCTTGGAGAACGTGCAGTTTTCTCATTTAGGACTGAAAATTCAACTCTTTCGCTCCCTTTTCCAAGCATGGGCACAACGATAACGTAAAAAATAACTCGAAACTACCATAAACGTATATCAAAAAGGTGAAAATGTATTCATAACATTTTTTTTTTCCAGCCATTCCTAACAGATTATGTACTGAAATCATTCGATATCACAGTACTGCATTTCTAAGTTAAATATGTACTGTTCTGGTATGTACTTGTAAATTAAAGCACTGGTACCAGTTAACCTAATTTATTACCTATGATCGGCGTCGGAATGTTTCCTTGTGTTTACGTACAGTATTTGTGTGTTGAAGTTTTGCTCAGGAGTATTGTATTTGTGAGTTATAACATTAAATAAACCTTCTAACCACTTAAAGTGTTTTCTAGTGACAGATAACAGCAAAACAACGCATTTGGGGGGTCTAGGGAGCAAAATACGGAATAGTTTAAATATACGCGATTTCGCACCTAACACGGCACGGTAGGAACGAAACCCTCGTGTTCCGTGTGAGTTACCTGTATATATATATATATATATATATATATATATATATATATATATATATATGGATGTGTATGTATATATATATATATATATATATATATATATATATATATATATAGATATATATATATATATATATAAGTGATCCCTCTAATATCCGAACATCCCCACTAACCGGACATAATCGTCCCGGGATCCAACATTCCCAAAATGGTCCGAAAACTGCAAAAAATTCGGGAAAAAAAAACGAATTTTTCCCGCCCGTAATTTGAACTTGCCGCACGTGGCGCGGGACAGCTTTGTTGTGGTGCGTCATTCCTCCGACGTCCCATAGAGCGCCGCTGCATCCTCCCCACTTTCCGCCTGTCTCTCGCCGTGAGTGCACGCTCGTCGTCATGGCTGCCCACGTGCTCGCTTTTGTGGTGGTTCCTTACCCGCTGCAGGCACTCCTGCTGCTCTCGGGCCTCCTATTAGTGTGTGTGATGATGGCCCCGTCGCCGACTCTGGAGAAGAAACGGGAGATATTGGAGAAAGTAGATGCGGGGTGTTCTTCTTCCCGCATCCTCCGCTAGTTCAACCTGGCCTGATCTACTTTGTTCGATATCAAGAGATCCCGAGACAAACTCGTGCAGTACACGGCTGACTTCTTGTCGAGAATCAAATGCAACGTGGAGAGGAAGGTGATGTTTACTCCCAAGTTTGCTGAAATCGACCGCTCCACGTTGATTTGGTATCGACAGCAACGTGCTGCTGGTGTGATGGTACGTGGAACAGAGCTGAAGGCTGCTGCTGAGAAGTTCGCCAGGCTTCATGACGCCCTAGACTTCAAGGGATCCGAGGGTTGGCTCTTCGCGTTCAAGTTACGGCATGGCCTTACCAACCGTAAAACTCGTGGCGAAGCTTTGGACGCTAACAAGGATGGAGTTGACGAGTTTCGGCACAAGGTGAAGGGCTTGATTGACAGGGAGGGCCTCACTCTCGGTTAAGTCAACAGGGTGACGAAACTGGTTTATTCTATCGCTCTTTGCCAACGAACACTATAGCCGAGGAAACGGAGAAGCGTGTACCTGGCCGCAAGCTCTCCAAGGAACGGATAACTGCTTTGTGTTGTGCCAATGCTAATGGCATGCACTGGCTTAAGCCCGTTATTGTTGGCCGTGCAAAGCAGCCTCTGTGTCTTCGTGGGGTGATGGATGTCCTTCCTGTCGCCTGGTACCATTCTTTGAAGGCATGGTTTACAGCCCAGATCTTCAAAGACTGGTTCCACCGCCACTTCGTCAAGGAGGTCATCAATTACCAGACGAAGACACTGGGAATCCCGCGCGACCAGGTAAAGGCCTTCCTTCTCCTCAACAATGCACCTGCCCACCCGTGCGATAAGGACTTGGTGGCTGAGAATGGCCGGATTAGGTGCATTCTTTACGTTAAATTTCATTTCCCACGTCCGGCTTCAATTGTGTATCCTATCCAAATCCTCCTGCAGTATTTTACAATCCCCCTCAACCTCTATCTTCCTCAAGATCTTTACATCATCAGCAAACAGACTTGCATAACTGTTCACTCCATCTACCATATCATTTACGTAAATCAGGAACATTACTGGCGCCAACACTGAGCCTTGAGGGACTCCACTTGTTACTTCCCTCCATCCAGACATCTTTTCCTTTATTACTGTCCTCATTTGTCTTTCTCTCAAAAAGTCTCTCATCCATTCCAGAAGTTTCCCCTTTAGTCCTCCTATATATTCTAGTTTCCACATTAATCTCTTATGAGGTACCTTGTCAAAGGCCTTCTCTAAGTACACACAATCCACCCAACCATCTCTCTCCTGTACCACATCAATCGCTCTTGAGTAAAAGCTCAACAAGTTAGAAACACATGACCTTCCACTTCTGAATCCAAACTGACATTTAGCCAAAATATTCATCTCTTCCAGATATTTTATCCATCTGTCTTTCAGGATTCTCTCACACAATTTTGCGACCATGCTGGTTAGAGACACTGGTCTATAATTCAGGGGTTCTTCCCTGTTTCCTCCCTTGTAAATTGGTACCACATTTGCCCTCTTCCATTCTTTTGGCACTTTCCCCTCTTCCAGTGAGCATACAATTAAGCTGTGAATTTTATCCGCCAGTTGTTCTCTGCATTCCTTCAGTACCCAATTAGAAATTCCATCAGGTCCTGGGGCTTTCCTTACATCTTGAGTTTCCAGTAATTTATACACTTCCTGTTCCTCCACTTTTATATCTTTCATCACCGGAACATTTCTAATCACTCCCTCCCCTTCCACAAGCTCCTTTTCTTTAGTGAAAACTGACTGGAAACGTTTGTTCATTATTTCTGCTTGCATTGCCGCATCCTTAAAGACCTCTCCTTCTACTTTCAGCTTGTTGATTCCTTCCTTTTGTTTCAGTTTGCCATTAACAAATCTATAAAACAGTTTGGGTTCATCCTTACATTTGTCAATTATACCTTTTTCAAAATTCCTTTCTTCTTCTCTACGTATTCTTGTGTATTCATTTCTTGTTCTTTTATATTCTTCCTTTGTTCTGTCGTTACCTCTCTTTCTCCAATTGTTCCACGCCTTATCTCTCTCTTTTTTTGCTATCATACACCTTCTATTAAACCACTCCTTTTTCCTGTTTTCTTTCCCTCTTACTCTTGGTACAAATTTTTCCACTCCCAAATTATAGAGGTGTGTGTGTGTGTGTTGCTTTCTGAACCCCAATACAGGGTGTGTGTGTTTTTCTTGCTCTTTGAACCCACCCTCACTGTGAATGTGTGTGTTCTTATTGCCCTTTGAACCCTATCACGGTGTATAAGTGTTCAGGGGCGCACCCAAAGGGGGGGGGCGGGCCCGGGCCCCCCCCTTAGCTGTCTGGGTCCTTTAAAAATTTATATATATTTCTTTCGATAACAGCAAAACATGAAAAATTGGCAAGTACAAACAAAGAGTAACACATGAGCCAGCAGCTCCCTGCCTGCATGTGACCTCCCGGTAATTATCGGATTCCCTGACCTCACCTCACTATGGGCCCCTCCCCCCTTAGAAAACTCCTGGGTGCACCCCTGTATGTGTTTCGCTTGCTTTTTGAACCCCACCTTACCGTATTCATAGGTGGGAAATGAGCTGATGATACTGGTTTACATGTATATATTCATTTTGCAGAGCAGTTTTCTTGCTCCCATGGATCAGGATGTCTTCATGCATGACTTTTTGTTTCAGGTGCCTGGTGGTCTGTTGGTTATAATGCCTCAGTTGGGGTGACGGCCTTGCATATATTCAATTCCCAAGAGGTGGCCGGAGGTTTTTGATCGAGAGGTGCCACCCGGGGAAGCACGGACTACAGGGACCAAGGTAAGGAATTTAGAGCTGGATAGTCAAAAAGTCCTTGGTATTTTGTGTGTGTGTGTGTGTGTGTGTGTGTGTGTGTTCAGTCCCCACTAATTTACTGAAAAAAAAAAAAGTTTAAGTTCCATTGGTATTGCTGTCCCCAAAAGTTCACAGACAATCCTTGCCAGGATTATGCTCTACCCTCCATATTTCACAGTCGTCCCTGAATGACAGGGTACCCTTCCTCCTCACACTCCTTTATGTGCTTCATATTATCACCTGGTTGTCAGAAACGAGAGCCGTGTGTTTGTTATCAGAAAGACTCCTCCTCCAGTGTGCCACTATCATTCTAACATAAGCAGTGAGGACTCCATTTCTTTCTTAAAATTAGCACTCCACAGCCCAGCACATACTGATGTTGTAATTTACGATAAGCAAATGGCATATGATGGTGAGTCATGTGTACTGCGAGATTACCCACCCACCCACACATCAGTCAACATTTTACAACCTCATGAGGAGCATAAAGACCTGGGGCTTAGTGTATTGTAGGAAGAACTACCCTTTTGTAGTCCTCCAGTCTCCTGTTAGGGGATATGGATGGGACTGAGAAATGTTAATATAAGCATCTCCTCCCCTCTGTTCTATTGGTGCCACCACATGAAGGTGTCCTCCTCCAGCACTAATACTATTGGGGTTAAGTAAGATCAGTATTGAACTCCTTCACAAAGAAAGGGTTAAATCACCAACATACCTGAGATATCTCCTAAAAACTTGTCATATTTTTAGAGGCCACCTGTGCTACTCGTGTTGCTTTCCCTGCTACTGCTGTGGTTGGAGGTGGTGTTACTGCTGCTAGGACTGTTGCTGTCACTGCTGCTGCTGCCCCTGGTGTTGGCTGGTGATGCTGTTGCTGGTGGGGTTGGTTGGTGATGCTCCTGTCACTGGTGTGGGTTGGTGATGCTCCTGCCACTAGGGTTGGTTGGTGATGCTGCTGCTGCTGGGCCTGTGACATTGTACTCCAGTTGCTGCAGCTACTACTACCGGTACAGCTACTACCAACCTCCTGAAATATGTGAGTTGCACACTATTTGGCTTGTCCACCTTGACTTGGCGGAGATTTTTGTTCTTTGGCGGCCTAATTCTTGTAACTCAGAAGCAGAGTAACACAAGGATAGCAATACTATGGCTCTGCATCCTTTCTAAATCACTTTTAAGCCAAGTTGATGTGGACAGAGTATGTTTACAGTTGCTCCCCTACTTAGGATGTTTTTCTTGAGAATTACACACCCCATCCTTGGGTGGGAAAAGAAGTTAGGGCTGATGATGATGATGATAATTGTGATCAGTGGCAGTGCTAGGCTCCATAACTAGATCATTCCACACTGGGGTATACAAGCCCAGTTACTTCATCCAGGTGCTCATTTTACTTGCTAATGGACAACAGTGATGATGATGCTGTGCCAGTAATCAGCCCTTGGTATCATAAGGTTGACAGCTTCTAAGCAGCTATATTAGTCACAAGGCCTAATAAAATCACAAGCTAGTAAATCTTTAATCTTGTCAACAGCAAAGGTTCATAGCTCAAATGTTTGTAAGTGGGAGAGCAACTGTCTTTATTCCATCTAACACCAGATTTTTTTTTTTTTTTTTTTAACTGAGAGTGATTCTTGGGGGTCTAAGTATGATCATGATCTTTAGTTTATAACCTATGTATTTATTTATATTAGTCTGCAGTATAGCAATATTTCATGACTAGCATTATTCTGTTTGATAAACTATAACTATTGTTGAGATGGTAATTTTATGCCAAGTTAGAGTAATGAGAGTATTTTAAGCAAATCCCCAAGGTATACCAGTACCAGGTAGCTTTGAAACCTTTCCATTGCACATCTTCATGATTAGCATGTCTCCTTGCTAAGCTATTGCATCAGCTTAACATTATTAAAAGTTGATAAATAGATAGACAAGTACAGATAGATATACATTACACAGATACACCTAGATGGTAGATAGACAGGTACACAGATAGATAAACAGTACACAGATACACATAGGTAGTAGATAGATTGCTATAAGTGTTAGCTAGATAAATTGCTAGAATTTTGAGAAAGAAAAGTTCCCCCTGTTATTTTTTATGCCTTTGACCGCTAGTACAATACTTCTCTTAGTTGAACAATGTCTGGTGTTAGTTCAATGAAAGTGGCTTGTCTTCTTTGTGGCTGTGGTGATTTCCTAACATAATTTCTTAGCAAGCCTCCTATTCCACATACAAGACACCCCAGTGAATCATGCATGTGATTGTTGACTGATTATTATTAGTGTTATTATTGTTGTTGTTGTTGCTGTTGTTGTTTGTGCTGTATTTGCAAGATGTGCAGTGGACAGATTTTTATAGCCTGTGGTTTGCCCAGTTGTGTCAGTTCCAATGCTTATGATTAGCACACTGTACTGGTGTATACAGTACTGTAAGCCCCTAAATCAGATGATCAATTTTCCAGACACCTCCACTTGCCAATATACTTTTTCATGCAAATTTCCCTTCAGCGTTATCTGTGCTTGAGATTATTTCCTGAACTTTGGAGGTACTTCCTGTGTTTTCCATTTCAATCACTCACACCAGTCGACCCTGTGATGTATACAAACCTTGGCCCTGTCAGTTCCCCTTTGTCTGTAGTTAACTTTATTGTTCCATCAAAATATGTGCAGCAGGAAAAGTGATTACGATATTCTTATCAAACAGAAATTGGATGTACTTTTTAAAATGTGCTAAAAGTTTGAATAAGGTCAGTAACAAGTGTGGTAGAGTATTGTTGGCATCCTTTTGCACATGCTTGCAGTACATCACAAACAGATGCAGTAAGTCCTGGTTATATGTCACAAATGCTCAAAATACAGGGTGGTTCATATCTGATTACATGTGTTTTGTCCTTTTTTTTCTGACCATATCTTACCCCATCATTAGGTGGGAAGAAGAGGTTAGGATGATGATAATGATGATCATGATAACAATGATGAGTATAATATAATGGCTGATGTTGATTATTATAATGATTATGATGATGATGATGATGATTGATGTGGTGAACAGCTCAGTCAGCATTACCAACGTCTACTGTGCATCATTTTCTGTTTCACATAACCCTTCTTGATTGTTTGCATCCACTGTTTTCCATTATTTTTTATAATGTAATCAAATATCTCCTCTTGCATTTGCTACCAGTAATTGCATAAAGTCCACTCATTTTAAATAAATTTCAAATTTTCCCCTCTGACTTTTATCTATCTAATGCCAAACATCTCAATCTCATATGGGGTGGCCACAGACAGATTAACTCCGCATCACCCAGTCTTCTGCCATTAGACTTCCTTCTCTCCAACTCACACTCCTCTCCCTTGTATCTCCCCACTCTATTCTTCCATGTCAGCCTTTGTCACCCCTTCCTCCTCTCCCCCACCACCTCACTCACATACACTCCTCTGGTCAGTCGTTCATTCTGCATTCTCTCAACATAGCCAAACCATCTCAAAGTATTTCTCCTAACAGTACCATAATGCTTCCTTACTTCCTCATTTGTATTTCTGTCTGTTCATAAAACCCCACACAATCCTACTTCATTTCTACTGCTCTTACCCTTGATTTGTGTCCCTCCAACAGGATCCAAGCTTCACTTCCATGCTCACTTCCCAATTCCTTATCACAGCTTTCAGTGATCCAGCAGCCTTTCTACCCTACTGTACCTTTTCAAGCACTTTCTTACATCCTTACTTATCACACTATTTAAGTACAGTATTTGGATACACTCTTATTCTCAATTTCCATACCGTCCAGTCTCACTGAGTATGTAGTAGCTTTTCCCCCCCCCAAGACCATAGTTTTACTCTTATCTACATTCTCTCTTAGATTCAGTTTCCTACATACACCCCCAGACTCATTCACAAAGCCTTGCAGTTCACATTCATCCTCAGTTAACAATACAGTATCATCAGTAAGCAACAGTCCAGAAAGTTTCCACACCTTTCCCTCTCTCATTAGATACTCAATACATTCACTTGCCTACCTATTATTTCTCTTATAGCTCTATCCATATACAAATTGAACAAGCATAGAGACATGACACACAGAAACATGACATATACAAAAACATGACAAAAAAACATAACACACACACACACACACACACACACAGACATGAGATTTTTGTCTTTATGCAGATTTACTTCCCATACCCCACTGGCAGAATAAGATAGCACTGTGGCCCAACACCCTTTCCATAGCACTTCTTCATGATGAACACCATATTACAGTCTTCTTCCAAGTAGCATTTACAAAGGAGAGATGGTAAGTTAATGCCCTTACCTTAACCAGAGCATAGTTGAATACCTGGTTGCTATTTCTGAAAGTCGTCAAAACCTTGCATCTCCCATACCAGCAGACTGAGCCGACAACACACAATATATATATGGGCCGCCCTGTATTATGGTTCAATAAATTGTGGGCTGCTCTTGCTGTGGTCCTGTATTCCTCTGTAGTAGTGCTGTAACCAAACCACTTCTCTGAACCAATACAGCATCAGTTTCAGCATTTTTCTAGTATTGTACAGCTCCCTGACTAAGTGAAACAGTGACAGTTGTTTGTGTAGCTTATCTTATGTGTGTGCTGATCATCAAGCTTCTTGAATGAGATGTTGCTAAATGAGCTGTGAAATTTTGTGAAGGATATATGCTTGTCATTATCCAAAGTAGACTGCTGGTAGTAAGATTCACACACACATCTGAAAAAGATTACTAGACGATAATCTGTGTTGTAAGAAAAATTTTGGAGGTTAAATCTTCCAAAAGGTCATATTGCCTCTTTTCTTTCATTATATTACAGTACATTATTTAGTTTCTCTAGCATTGACTTTGATTCTTAGTAACTGAAATGAGTCTGGGACCACCACAACAGCATGTATTATCAGCCCAAAAGATCATAAAAAAATGTGGCAGATAAAAGGACTTATGGAAAGCAATATTGCTTTTTTATCCAACAAATACAATAGGTGTTTAGCATATATTATCCTACCTGAAATGTTGATTTTTGTTGTGTTATATTTTTATTATTATTTTCTTGTATTGATGTTATTTTTTGCATTTTTTTATTGCCATGTCATAGTGATGTACAGCACAGACTGCCACAAGAAGAAATGTGCTGAAAATATGCACCTATAGCCCTTGTTTGGAATATTTTAACTGGCAACAGGTCAACTTGGAAACTGTTGTTCCCAGTCTTTATTTCCCTCTGCCTGTGACCTCCAGTTGTTTAAATGCAACATGTGCAGGAATCTCAAAGTTAACGGATCTTGAATTAGTGTCTCTTGTTTATTATTTCTTAAAGCCCTCTGTTTGTTCTCAGCATTAAAGGGAAAAAAAAAACTTCCCTGAATAGCACTAAAAAATTAAAAATGAAAACTAACGAGCATCCTTAGTTAACTGTTAATGGGCATCTTGAGTTGTTTCCCTTCATTTATATCCAAGAGTAACAACTATTCTGAGTTGATTCCCATCATTAATCATTCCCATTTGATTCCTTTCATTTATGTCAGAGATTAATGAGTTGAGATTCTTTCTTTCATAGATACGAACATTTGTCGTTAATACATTTCCTTTTTTTTTTTTTTTTTCTTTCTTTTTTTTCCCCTGTGGCTGACTGTATGTTTATATATTGATGTGGGTATGTTTTTTGGTGCTCTTTTATATCTCTTGATTTATTCTGTAGTCAGTTTGTTTTCACCTGATAGAGATTTATTACCTCTTGGCATGGTTGATGGCCAGGTGCTGTCAGACTAGAGAGTTAATTGGACTAATAACCAAGGAGGCTCATCCCTACCTCATCACAAAGGTCTTTTGAATTATATACACCCATGAATTAGTACTGAAGTTATAAAAGTTGCCTGGTTTTGTCACATGAAAACCTGACTATAGATATATGTGTGTTGAAATGTAATATGTTATTTTTACTTTCAATTCTTGTTTGTATTATTGCGGGAGGATTTGCCTTTGTAATGTCATCTTCAGATGTTGAAAGTTGTATGTAAAGATCCTGAGGTGCCCTGGTGGACTGAGCCATTTTCTGATATACTGTTTCAAATCACTTAGTCATTTGCCATATTTTCTTAAGCATGTGCAAGAACTAATTTGCTTGTTGGGTCCCTGTCGTCTATGAACCCATTGTAGCTCAGAAATCAGCAATATTATTTGAGCAGATTATTTTGTGCGGTATTAGGTTAGGCAGAGTATGTAGTATTAAGTTGTAAGCTCTCTAACATCACAGCCAATTGCTTATTAGTTAGAGTAATATATCCATTGCTGTTCATTGGATATGCTGTTGATATTTCTCATAGTTTGATGCCATCTGTGTGTCTGTTGATCCTTGTAGTTCATGGCAGTAATGATTTTTATGTTTATTAGGTGTTTTCAAGATTGTTAAGGCTATTCTTAGGCTATGCTGTTGATGTTTCTCCTACTTTGTTGCTTTTTCTTTGTCTGGATCATTTTGGGTGTTTGTGATGGTGTTGGTGTCTGTCAGAATAGGTTGTGGTGGATTGTGATTCGAGAGAGAGAGGGGGGGAGGGCAAAGATCTAAATGACTGTGGTTTAATATCAGTGTTGGAGTGAGCAAGGATGTGTGATGTATCCATGGTTTGTGTGTATGTGTGTATGCACGTGCACACGCTGAAGATTTTGGGATTTGAATGGTGAGTGAATGAGTATGAACCATTTCAGTGGGCTTGCAATTGGCTAGTTTCTCCCTCTGTTGGGTTCACACTTTGATTTATGAACCCTATACATTTCATCCATATATAAAAAGGAAAATGGATAGGGTGGTGGTGATGATTGCTTAAAAAATAAAATGGTACAATGATGACTGAAAAACTAAATGGTTAGTCTCTATCTATCTATCTATCTATAGCCTGACACCCTAATCCTGCAAAGGGTGGCCACAGACAAAACACCTCCAAGTCACTCTGTCACCCACCATTTGACTACCCTCCCCCCAGCTCACTCCCCCCTCCCTCATATACCTCTCAACTCCATCCCTTCACCTCATCCTCTCCCTCTCCCTCCCTCCACATCACCTATATACACCCTTGTAGTCAGTCTTTCATTCTCCATTCTCTCTACATGTCCAACCACCTCAGTGTATTTCTCCTAATCTTCTCAACCACATCTACATCCACTCCACAATGTTCTTTCACTTCTTCATTCGTCAGCCTGTCACTCCATGTCACTCCACGTTCTTCTCTCAAGTGGCTCATTTCCACTGCTCTCACTCTTGACTTGTTCCCCTCTTGCAAGGTCCATGCCTAGCTTCCATACATCAGGGTAGGGATCACAATACTATCATATAGTGACTTCTTAACTTCCATACTCACCTCCCTATTTCTCATCACTGCTTTCAGTGAACCAACAACCTTCTTTCCCTGCTGTACCCTTTCAAGCACTTCATCCCCCAAAGTTCCATCCATACTCATCACACTACCCAAGTACTTGAATGCACTCACATTCTCCATATCCTCGCCACCCAAC
Organism: Coenobita brevimanus; assembly: GCF_032717465.1. Classification (NCBI taxonomy): domain Eukaryota; kingdom Metazoa; phylum Arthropoda; class Malacostraca; order Decapoda; family Coenobitidae; genus Coenobita; species Coenobita brevimanus. Next base: position 28,808,333 of record NC_137046.1, read on the forward strand.
CTCACTGTGCATTCTGTGACTTCATTCCTCTCAAACACCATAACTTTACTCTTATTTACATTAACTTTCAGATTCCTCTTCCTACACACTGCCCCAAGTTCATTCACCAAACCTTGCAACTCCCATTCATCTTCACTCAACAATACTGTATCATCAGCAAACAACAACACCGGAATCTTCTAACTCTCACCTTCATTCATTAGAGCCAGCCCCACATCCACTGCCCTACCTTGCACCTTCTTTACAACCCCATCCATGTATATAAACATTCCATGGAGACATCACACAACCCTGTTTCAGTCCCACATTGAGATCAGAGAACTCACTCAGCTCACCATCCACTTGCACCATAGCCCTAGCTCCTTCTTACATAGTCTTCACAGCACTCAACAATTTCCCCTCCACACCATATATTCTCAGTACCTTCCACATACCTTGTCTGTCTATTCTGTCATAAGCTTTCTCCAAGTCCATGAAGGCAGCATACACTTTCTTTCTCTTCTCTAGATACTTCTCCACTAAACATCTTAGAACAAATATTTGATCTACACACCCTTTTCCCTTCTTAAATCCCCCTTGTTCTCCAACTAGCTTCTCTGTTATATGCCTAGCCCTATCAATGAGTATTCTACCATATATTTTTCCAGTCACACTAAGAAGGCAAGTACCCTTATGGTTACCACATACTTCTCTCTCCCCTTTTCCTTTGTATAAAGGAACAATTATACCTGATTGCCAGTACCCTGGAACCCTTCCCTCTTCCCAAGCCAATCTACATAACTTCCATATCCACTCCACTACAATCTTACCCCCATACCTCAGCATTTCACCACACACTCCATCAATTCCTAGGGCCTTTCCCATCTTGATCTTCTTCATTGCATCCACTGTTTCTGCCCTCCTGATCTCTTCCTCCCTCCTCTCATCTCTTCTTCTCCCAGCCATTCCCCAACCACTTATACTCACACTGCTCTCACTCTCTACATTCAACAAAACCTCAAAGTGCTCCTTTCATTTCCTCAATATCTCTTTCTTCTCCACCAAAAATCTATTATTCCTATCTTTCGCTCCCCTGCTACTACCCCTTTCACACTGCCTTACTTTCTTTACCTCCTTCCACAACAATTACTTACTCTCCCTCCATTTCACACTCAGATTCTTCACAAACTCTTCATCCACTTTCTTCTTATTCTCCTTCACCAATCTCTTCACCTCCCTTCTTCTGCTCACATATACCTCTCTCTTCTCTCTCTTATCTTCTCCCCAACCTCTACTCACTAGCCATTCACTATATGCCTTCTTCTTTTGTTCCACAGCTCGTTTAACCTCATCATTCCACCATGCTGTCCATTGCATACCCCTGCATCTCCTCCTCACTCCACAAACCACCTCACATGCTGCGCCTATCTCTTCCATGAATATCTTTCATATATCTTCCACCTCTTCCATCTGCTCTAACTCATATCTTCCCAATCTTTCTTCCATTATGCTCTTATACTCTGCCATTTTCTCACTGTCTTGCAATTTCTCCCCTCTTCTCACAGGAGCTGTTTCTTCCTGTCTTCCGCTTTGTCTCTTCACCCATTTTCTTTGCAGCTTTACCTTGGCCATCACTAAGTGATGGTCCGAGATTCCATTCCCCCACCCTCTCAACACTCTTGCATTCACCACTTGTCTTCTAATTCACTCATCCACACACACATAGTCTATCATTGCCTTTCGTTCAACAAGTTCACCATCCATCCTCCTCATAACTCTCCGTGTATACCCGTGGACCATCTTATGCCGAAAGTAGGTGTTAGCTATAGCTAACCCCTTACCAGCACAGATGTCCAACAAAGCATTACCATTCCCATGTACTTCAGCTGGCACACCCCACTGATCAACCACTCGTTCATTCCCAACTTTGCCAGTCATGTCTCCAATCAAAAACACCCTCGCACTCCTCTCAAACTTGTCCACACATGCTTCTACACTGGCCCAAATTTCATCTTTCGTTCTTGCCACTCGGTCCTCTGTCGGCTCATACGCACACACAATCGGCCACACTTGTATACCTACTTTCATCCTCACTCATACAGTCCTTGCACCCACTGTTCCATACTCTCTTATATTCTCCGTCCACTTCTTGCTTATCATCAGACATACTCCCTCTCTTGTCCACCCATTCTCATTAACTCCTGCACATATTCCTAAACCGTATTCCCCATTCTCTCACCCTTTCACCTTTCTATTTAGTTTCAGTCAATCCATATATATCCTCAAGCACCTGCACACTCTCTCTCTCTCTTTCACTTCATCATTCATGCCTCTCACATTCCATGTCCCCACCCTCAGAATGTCCTTTGTCCATTCCTTAGTCGTATGGTCCGTCCTGGCCCAAGGCACTTTATTCGCTTGTTTAGTTAGTTCTTTGTACGGGGTGGGGCACTAACTCACCACCAACCCCTTTAGTCGCCTCATACGACAAGCAGGGATACTGGGGGAGTATTCTTGAAAACCCCCTTACCACCAGGGGGTTACAGTGATGATGATAATTTAGTCCACTTCACTGGGCATAGTACTGATAGTTCTTCCACAGAAATACGTGCCCATTCTTAGCTCCTGCCTCAGTGGTTCTAGCTGGAAATAAAATTGCGAGACAGAGAGAAAGAGTGTTGAAGTGAGACCCTGGTGCTCTAGTGCTAAAAATCATTACAGGCCTCTGACTATCACCTATACTGACAGTCTCTCCCCTCACCTTCCCTTCTAGCAGAAAAAATAATTCTTACAATAGATTTTATTCCTTTGTCAATAGATGAGAAACCTATTAGTTCAGGATTATGCAGCTTTGAAGAATATTTGCTTCATATTAGTAAATCTAGGCTTGGTTTGTGGGTTGCTTTTGGCACCAGGCTCCTGTGTTTTGGCACATCTCCCTCTCCCAGGCCCTGAATAAAATAGTTGTAAATTGGTTGATGGTGGTGGCTGCAACTCCACGCTCATCTGTACATAAACTCAGATGACTGACTGCAGAAATCCTGGCAGCCCCTAAGAAAAATGCTGAAGGATTGTTGTGATAGTGTGGTGAGTGTGGTGTGGTGTGGGTGGAGGCATTACACTGTAGCACATATGGTGAGTGTTTTGTGATGTGGGAGGAGGCATTGCACTGTATGTGTGGTGGCAGTGTGGTGTGGTAGTATGGTTCATGTGGTGAGTGTGTTGTGGTGTTGGAGGAGGCATTACACTGTGGTACATGTGGTGAGTATATTGTGGTAGTATGTGATACTGTGGTACATGTGATGTGTTGTGGTGTGGGAGGATCCATTACACTGTGGGCATACAGTATTGTTTGTGAGTTGTATTTTGTGTTGGCACTGAAGCAGAGAAAGATGATGGTTGTGTTGGAGTCTGGTTACACTCATTTAACTCTAACTTGGCACAAATTTTCATGTGTATGCAGGTTTTTTCACATTGCATAGTGGCGGAAATAGGAAATATTACAGACTGCATTCTTCCCATTCCATTTGGTCTTGGCAAGCATCACACTGTATTCTTACAACTCAGCATTCATGAGAGAGCAAAAGACATTTGTAGACCAAGTAAGAGTAAATGAGAGAGAACATAAGTGCATTCATGTTTCTTTGGGTAGGGTTGTTTCTGAAGGTTGGATGTCTGGTGATGGTTTTTGAAGGATCCTGTTTAGCTGGAGATTTTTAGATGGCTTTAGTAGCCTTGTACATGTAAGCAGTGGCTATGTACAGTCTGAAATAGTAAAAATAAAATTTAAAAAGTGGATGACGGCTACATTCATTGGTGGAGTGGAGATAGTGCGGATGGTTGGAGCCGATGGCCTGTATTGTGAAATTCCATGTGCTTTTCACAGCACAGTTCCTTCTGAATGGGAGTCGTTTAGGTAGAGGGAAAAAAAAAAAGTGTGAGGGGTTGTGTTGGTAGAGGAGGAAGAGAAGTATAGTGTTGGGTAGAGGAGGAAGAGAGATGTTGTTGAGGCAGTGCATGTAGTGTTGTATGTTTTGTATGGCCATAGTGGCTAGGTACTATTTATAGGGAAATAAAAAAATAAAAAAAAAAGGGCATAATTAAACACTAACCCGGTTCAATTCACTTTTCATTTGGATGGAGGTTGTCTTTTAATTAATTTGGGCCATTGGTCAAGTGAGAGCCCTAGTACAACTTCCTTGGTGGTTTTGATGGTTTTAATGGCCATAATGCATTGATTTTACTCTGCTTAAGTGCAGTCAGACTGGAGAGTCAGTTTAACTAGTAACCAAGGAGAATCATTCCTGTCTTATAACTAAGTTTGACTAAGTTTCATGGGACTGGTGCAGTTATGTCAGATAAAAATGAACTGACTTATTGTGAAGAGGTACATAGTGTGGCAGGGGGAGGAGGCAACGTCATAAGTGTGTGTAAAGGTCTTGTTGGGATGTGGTGGTAGTACTGTAGTAGTAGTAATAGTAGTTGTGTGTTGTCTTTAAGTGACTGAATGGAGCGGCGAGTGATGTGAGTGTGGTGGTTGTTTACGATGCTTACATGTTCGTGTTTTTCGTGACTGAGAGTCCTTTGGTTGTCCTATGTCTGTATGTTTAGCCACAAGGGATCTTTGGCATTGAGAACACCAGCTGGTATTGCATTGGTGTTGGTGTGGAATGGCAAAGTCATGGAGCAGATAATTACAAAGCACTTTTGTAGAGAACAATGTGAGATACTCAGGATTCCAGAGGCATAAATGGTCAGTGCATGAGCATCTGGCCCTTTTCAGTGGACATGGCCTGGTTTTATCAGTGCCATCACATGAAGGTGTCTCCCCAGCACCACATTTGTATAGCAACTGGGCACGGAAGGTGAGATATGTGAACGTAGAGGGTAGGGTTGAGAGAGGCAGACTGAAAAAGACCTGGGATGAGGTCATAGTATGTGACCTCAGGGATAAGGAACTGAATAGGGAGGCTATCAGAGATCGAGCAGCCTCTAGGCATCCAAGGCCAATGCAAGCGTGTTGGAGCCTTTATAAACGATATGATACAAACATTACGAAAATACCGCACCACTTCTACTGGCCCATCATATTTTATGAATTTCAAGTATTGAGCACCTCAGTATATATGTGCATAGGATTTAAATATATTTAAATACATCATATGATATTTAAGGGCACATTTTCCACACTATTACAAAATGAATATGCATAAATTGGGAGTTTCGTTTGTGTATAATGCCAGCAAAAAGTAATTCGTCATTAAATAATTGATATACATTCCTGTAAGTTGCTGATAGGCGAACACTGCTTGAAGTTTGGGTTAGGTCCCAGCAAGAGGGAATTTTCCTCAAGCATTTAAGGATCATATTCAAGATAGGAAGTAAGTAAAATGACATTTATTAATGCTAAAGTTAAAATAGTGATATTTGTAGATGAATTAACCTTGATTTTTCACAGCATACATTTGATATTAGTTAAGAAGTTTGTGAAAAGTGTTTGTATTTTGGCTGACAGATTCAGAAAGAAACTGTGCTTAGTGAAAGTATCTTAAATGAGGAATTACTGATAGGGGTTTCACAGTCAGTTTTCATTGTTGTTGTTATTATTATTATTATTATTGTTGTACTCTAACAAGCAATTTCTGAAGGTTAAGGTAATGATACCTCTTGTCGGCATTATACGACAAATGAAGATTTGAGTGTTATTTTCCGTGTGTTTTGGTATTTCCAGTAGTTATGTATTATATTAGGCACCTTCCCTCTTTCCACTTCCTCTTCTTCTCCTCCTCCTCTTCTCCTCCTCCTCTTCTCTTTCTTCCCCTTCCTCTTCATTTTTTCTTCCATCCTCCTCCTCCTCCACACCTTACCACACAGCCAACCTTCCTACCACCACCACCCTGAAACCAACCTTACCGCTACCACCCTGCAACCCACCCTACCACCACCACCACTCCCCTGCAACCCACCCTACCACCACCACCACTCCCCTGCAACCCACCCTACCACCACCACCACTCCCCTGCAACCCACCCTACCACCACCACCACTCCCCTGCAACCCACCCTACCACCACCACTCCCCTGCAACCGACCTACCAGACATGGGGTAATAGTAATATGTAATAATAATAGATTAAAAATCATGGCTGTAATAGTAATAGTAATAGAATGGAAAGTTATAGATAATAGTATATTACTTTCGTTTTACAGACACATGTGTCAGCAGAATAAAATATATATGCAATGTCAACCTATTGATAATGAGCTAAAACATTGGTATCTGGCAACTGCATCTCCCACAAGAAATGATGGAGACATACTTGTGCATTATGTGGGACAGCCTCCCAACAATAATGGAAATGATAACCATTTTCAATTTAAGTAACTACCATTATTGCAAAATAATATATTAATAGTAACAGATGACCAAGTAATAGTAATATAATAGAGAACAGTCGAAAGCAATAGTAGTAGAAACCCAGTAACAGACCCCATGTCTGCCACCCACTATGGGCCAGAATGATCTGAAAAGTGGGATTTATTCGAGTATTTGATTTCATGTAAACGCGGAGGTTTCACTGCAGATAGTCTAAAATGTTTGTAGTATTCGGAAGTAATCAGTTATCCATGATGCGTCAGCTCCCGTATCCAAAAATTACGCATAAAATTTAACTACCATAGCGCGCTCATCTGTGTTGTTAAGAATAGAATTTGCAACTCTTAGTTTCTCGATAATCTCTGCCTTATTTCAGAGCATGATACACAAATCCGTAGCGTCACAAGACAGATGAGATCATGAAGATATGCTTGGAATGAACATTGAACGAATTTGCCAATCTGGCAATGATGTACAGGGTGATTAGTTACATGATGTTGGAAGCTACAACCATAAAATTATTAGGAAATTTAAAAAACCTGCAGCTCTCTCTGCACTGATTTTTGTTTCATAGTTTAGACTAATGCTTCAATTACCTGTTACCACTTGCTGCTGGTGCTGTTGCTGGGCATACTTGTGCTCGTTAGAATAAACGAGCTTTAATTGGATCGGTGTTCTGTACTGCGCCATCTATATCAACCAACCAAAATTGATACTGTTGGAATGAATGGTTGGCCAACAACAATGAAACACTAATTTTTGTTGAAATCGTGTTTCAGTCATACTGGCGATATATCAGTATGTGAATATATAGTGCAATTATCACACACAACCCTAATACTCTTCATCACAGCCCTTGTCCTTCAGGTGCACGGAGCATATTTCCTAAACTCGTTTGCTAATAATAACAGATATAGCGAAAATTGGAAAAACTACTGTCATATGAGAAATTAATTGTCATATTCATATTCTGCATTGAAGAAAACCCTAGAATTGGACCTTTAATGCTTACACATGGAAACCCAGAATACATTCCACTTTTCAGATCAATCTGGCCCATAGTGCCACCCTACCACCATGCTAGTCTTGCCTTCTTGTGTCTATCTCTGCTTTGTTCTGCTGTTCTTACCTTGCTGGGTCCTACCCTGTCATGTCTGCTATGTTCTGCTGTTCTTACCTTGCTGTGTCCTGCCCTGCCATGTCTGCTATGTTCTGCTGTTCTTACCTTGCTGTGTCCTGCCCTGCCATCACTAGTATGTTCTGCTGTTCTTACCTTGCTGTGTCCTGCCCTGCCATCTCTATGTTCTGTTATTACTGCCTTGTGTCCCGTCCTATTCTTGACCTGCCATGCTTTATTTCCTCTGTTATCTTCTTCCCTCCCTTGCTTGACCCCATCTGTAAATTGTATAGTTTTATATATTTGTTCATTTATAATGTCCATTTCTTAGTTTCTATAATTATCAAACTACAAGCTGAATTGTATCATACTGAATATATGTTCATGTTCAGCATTTGCATATTCATAAGTCCTGTTTCATGTGTTCTGAAGGCTCAGAATTTTCTAAGTCCAGTTGCTTATGGGTGCAAAATTTGTTGAAGTTCAGTAATTTTTGTATGTCCATTGGCTTTTCCATATATAGTGTGAAGTGATCTCTCCTTCATACATAGTACGAAGTGATCTTTCCTTCGTACTTTTCATGTCTGTTGTATTCTTGTGATATTTTTCAAAGTCCACATTTATATATATATATATATATATATATATACAAAGAAGGCATAGAATAAAGACATAGTATTATAAGACATTGGTTTTATTTCCACTAGATATACACAAGAGTGGTGGCTGTCAAAAAAAAACCTATCTCGATAAATGGGCCAAAGAAATAAGGACTGGTAACCCCAAGGTGTGAGGGTTGCCAGTCCATATTTTCATGGCCCATTTATCGAGATAGGTTCGGCGCCCTTCCCCGAGATACTCCCAGGAGCATCCCCTGCTCATCACTTTGTACATGCCGTGTCTCGAATTGCTCTGCCCACCTAAAGCCGAGCAGAGCTATACAAAGAAACATGGCAATCAACAAAGGATGAGAAGGGTTTTGTTAACATGCATTGATTGCAAAACACACTGTGCACTATGTGTTTGCATTAATGCATGTTAAATATCAATAATACATATTTCATACACAAAAACCTGACACTAAGTACAAATGGCAATTAAGCGATGCATGAATATCAGTTAAAAAGGACAACAGATTGAGTTGGGCCAATTAACCCCTTCAGTACAAGCACATTTTCTTCCTGTTTAGTCAGCCTCAGGGGATGAGATACAGGGGCAGGTCTTGGTATAGCAAGGATGCAAGGTAAACCAGAGCCAGGAGAGGAGGGCAGGGATGGTATTCTTGGCTGAATAAAACAGTGTGGCAGCAGCCGGCAAGTTCCTCCTCCCCCCCCAGCTCCCTCCACTAGTTCCCTCCCCCTCCACCAACTTTGCTGTTTCTGTCACCTCCCTCCCTTCACACCCCTTCTTCCTCCTCCCTTCCTCTCTCGTTTCTTCCATTTTCTCCATTTCCTTTCCTTCCTTGTCCTTCCACTTATTGTCTTCCTCCTTCCCTCCACCCCTTCCTCCTTGAAAAGTAGACTTCTTCCACTCCCCTTCCTTCCACCTCCCCCCTCCTCTTCACCCCCTACTTCCTCCCTTCTCGTTCCTCCTACTTTCTCCGTCCCCTCTCGTTTTTCCATTCTCTTTATATGATGATGATGATAATTCAATAATAATAATTCTGCAACCTCAACCCAGATTACCACCACTAACATACTGTAGTTACCACCACCATCACCACCACAAACTATCATCATTACCACCACCACCAACAACAACTACCTCCACTATCACAACCACTAACTACCTCACATTACCATGACCAACACCACCATTACCGCGATCACCACCACCAAATAACACCACTATCACCACCACCAACTACCACCACCACCAACTACCACCACTACCACCACCACCAACTACCACCACACCAACTACCACCACCACCAACTTCCAACATTACCACCACCACCGACTACCACCATTACAGTCACCACCACCGACTACCACCATTACAGTCACCACCACCGACTACCACCATTACAGTCACCACCACCAACTACCACCATTTCACCATCATCTACCATTGTAACCATCTGCTACCATCATTACCTCTACCACCTACCATCATTACACTTTCCATCAATTACTATCATTACCTCAACCACCTGCCACCTAACAGCATTATTCCAACCAGCTTCCACCATTATCACCCAGCACCATACTAGGAGTTTCATATTTTTGAAGTGCTGGGTGAGGTTGCTTTTCTGCCAAACAGTTTATACACACACACGCACACTGCACTCCTAAATGGATTGGTAAAAGCCTATGTTGGCACTGTATGGCAGTGTTCACCCGATCCGATAAGCCAATAATCCAATAAATCCGATGGTCCTCCCCGTGAAGTGGGATTTCAAGCACATAATGAAAAATAAACGAGTCAAGTAGCATATTCTAGTACTAAAAATGAAAGTTATTGTTATGCTGAGTGTTTTTAGGCCGACTCCTCGTACTAAAAACACTAGCTACTGAGCGGGGTCCTCTTTCCGGACCGGAATTAAAGCACTAACAAAGGAACAGGATATAAAAACTAGGCAGTCCACCTTTAACACATCTATTACCTTAATTCTAACACCGTGACAATATTACATAGAATGATATTCTGGACAGAGGATACAGATATACAAGGTTACGTTAACACAACACGGGATATTCACACACACTATAATTATACTTTACAATGGGTTAAGGGTCCATAAGTGAATGAGACTAACTTTCATTAAAGTCCAAAAGGTCTTAGTGTACTGGGGCAATCGAGATGTCTGGGCCTGATGAGCCAGGGGAGGATTACTACTATAAAAGAACAAGGGGAGCAGATCACTATAATTTACTGTCTGGGCTCGGCGTGGCAACTCTCGCCCGCGCGTGCACTGGTAAGGGGGGACTCCTCTAGTCTGGGCTGGGGAATAACACTAGTTTCACGGGCCCAGAACTTATAGTCTTTATCAAGGGAAAGTAATCACGGACACTTATAGGTGGACTCCCTCTTGTTCACTTTGTCACTGTATCACTATCTCTGTCTCACTATAGGAGGGGAAAGTCACTAATCTTGCCCGATTTTCTGGGGCGATATCACTGTCACTATAAGGGGACCTCCGGGGGCTCTACCCGTGGCGGGAATCACCGTACCCGCTGGGGGGAGACTCGACCCGGGTCCGATCCACTGAGGCGTTGCAGGGAGACCCTCTTGCCTGGGGTCTCGACCTGTTGTAGGCCCTCACTCTGGTCACGGTGCAGGGAGACCCTCTTGCCTGGGGTCTCGACCTGTTGTAGGCCCTTACTCTGGTCACGGTGCAGGGAGGCCTGTCTATGTTGGCCCTAGGGACTGGGACCAAACAGGTGAAGCAGTCGTGTCTGGCGTCGGAGGGTCTGCGGCAGGGGGAGGTCAGCGTTGGTAGGCTGCTGGGCTCGCCTGGGGGTCCGAGGGCTGCAGAGGTCTGCCAGGGGACACGCCGTCAGGTGTGGGCTGCGGCCTCGTCTCCTGCTGGTACCTGGGGAAGACAAAAATTTCCCGGGGGTGGGAGGTAGGTCCCAACTGGGACCGGGCCTCTGCTCGGGTGACACTTTCGGGGCAACTCTCCCGGGTGGTGTCCAGCTACTCCTGCAGGAGTTGGCTGACTTTAGAGGACACACGGAGGCCGTGATCTCTCTTTTACTCAGGGAGGGTAGCACAGAGGCGACTCTCTCTCTTGTCTTCAATACAGCTGTGGCACCAGGTCGATCGGTCCTGGGACCCACTTGTGGCTTTATACAAGGGGCTCTTACCCTTGGGGTGGCTAGGGGTGTTGGCCCCGTATAGTCCACTATTGGGCCTCCTGCCCTGTTTGTGATAGAGGGTGCTTCTCCCTCGTTAAAGGACCTCCTGTCCTGGTCGTGGCAGAGGGTACTAGCCCCTCGTGGCTCACCAGGGTAGCGGCAGAGGATGGTACTTCCTCGTGGCTCGCGGTGGCAGCAGGTGTAAACACCCCGTGGCTCACCTAGGGACCTCTTGTCCCGTTGGGGTGAAGCTGTGGTCGTCACCACAAAACTACTAGGGACTGATGTTATATCAGTCCCACCCCACTTCTGTCGATGGTCAACCCGCCGTGTAAGTTGTTGCGGATCTAGGCTCACCTGGTGTTGAGGCAGTTGTGGGAAGAAGGGGCACAGGTCAGTGGTGGTTGGATGACCCTCTTGTCCCGGGTCACTAACCTGACCGTTATCTCCTCCTCGGGTGGTGGGGTGGTGGTGGCCCGGTGGTGGTGTGGGGGGTGGCGGGGCGGAAGGTCCGGCCGCGGGCATTTTAGTTATACTCATTTTACAATAACTCACCCATAATTTAACACCCATGTCCTCCCCAGCCTCACAATCTGGTGGGAAAAACCGCCGCCAGTGTTGGTATTTGCGTTCTGATTCACCATGCCGAAAGGATACATGCAAAAGCGTCCAGCAGGGCCAGAGTTATCCACTAGGCTGGTGTGATATTCCTATTTAACTGATGGTATCCGATATCAATTTCTGTCTCCGTTAACTGGTTGTAATATCGAAAATAATAGCGGTGACTGAAGTTCCATTGCGACACAAGAGTGAGAGCAGTGGAAATGAGTTATTTAAAAGAAGCCTGTGGAGTCACATGGAGAGACAGGCTGACAAAAGAGGATATAAAGCAGCGTTGTGGTGTGGATGTGATAGGAAGCATTATGAGGAACACACTGCAGTGGTTTGGCCATGTGGAGAGGATGGAAGGTGAGAGACTGACGAGGAGTGTATGTGAGTTGGAGGGGGGGAGAGGGAGAGGTAGGCCAAGGATGAGATGGAGGGATGGGGAGGAGAGGTATGAGAGAGGGGGGTGTGAGTTGGGAGCAGGGCAGTGAAATGGCGGGGGACAGGGCGACGTGGAGGCGATTTGTTTGTGGCCACCCCGTACGGGATTGAGGCGTCTGGCAGTAGACAGATAGATAGATAGATTATTTATTGTTTTGATGACTCAGGATTATCTCGCTAGCTAGCCACCTCTCCCACATAATCACTTTGCTAGCGAGAGGGGGAAGTGAGGTGATGATGATACCCAAAGAAGGTTAAAAGGGCTTTCATCCGCGATCATGTTTTATCACACGGTACCTGAAATCATGGTTTGCCGAAGAAATCGGGCTAACCGCCCACGAAAGCGTGGTAGCCGCCAAGGATTTCGTGGGCAAAACTGGATTCAAATCCATTCCTGCCGACGATTTCTGGTACGAAACGTTTTCTCTGATACCAGAGCGAGCTGAATGGAGAACTTGGAGGCTATACTGCAGTATTTTATTTTCTTAAAGTTATAATTCCCTCCTAGAGTGCCTATTACTGTACTTCCCATTATATATATTATTAATTATGAAAGCTTAAATAACCTTTTATATCATGCAAGGGTGAAATAATATGTCGATTATTACTGTTTACATTGGGGAGCGGATACAGCACACCACGCTGGGTGAAGGAGTATTTTATGTATCTCGTCGTTCATTCAACACTGCAGATATGATGGCATCTGGGCAGGTAGTATGGAAAAGGGCTGCTGAAATCGCCCTCATTGAAAAAATAAGGCCATTCCCTTGTCAGGAGAAGGCGGCTCCACAGACACCTTCACGTTGTTTTGACCGCCGCCGCTTATTTCTTCTCAAGTGTCACCACTGCAAGAGCCAATGCAGCAATCACTCTTTCCTCAGCAAATTCAAGAAAAGCCATGTTGCATCTGATACGTGTGACTCGTATGAGACGGTGGGACAAACTCCGATGTGCTTTGTTTACATTTTTGCCGACCATCTGCGGCGTTCGAGTAGCGTGTCACGTGTGTGATAGCGTTTGTGCCTGGTTCCAGCAAACCAGGAACGCGTTCCATCGGCAAACCCTGATTTCAGGTACCGTGTGATAGGGTACAGTGAATGTAGCCCGGATTCCACGTGCGAGTATGATTTTTATTTTTTGTTTTTTTTCAACTGATAGAGTTACTTCCGTCAAGGGAATCGTTGGTATTTCGTCTAGCAACAAAACCATTTTGACTAAGAATATATGCCTTACCTAAGGGATTCCCACGCCGTTCACGAGGATTCAAATTCCTGTGTAAAGGGCTCACCTACAAGGTATTCTTCACTCTATATCGACAAGATCCTCGCAGTTCAGCAACTACCTCTACCATAACCTAAGTCACACGTAAAGTAAATTCGCAGGCTCATGCACATGGCTGAGATCAAGCTTGAGTTTTCCGAATAATGTCACAATCGGAGCAACATTTAGAGACTAACCTTATCATACAAAAGGCCGGTAAAGTGGAGAAAACTGTGGCGCATCCTCCTCTGCAGTCTTTTTTTTCTTCCCTGCAGTCTACCTCATGCACGAGTACATCAATAACCTTCGACAACTGTAGTCAATTGCAAATGAGGGGAATGGAAGACATTACTGGGTGATTTTTATTATACAAATACATTCCATAGTACAAAAAAAATAAAACAACGTTGTCTATTCTCTGCCAAAAGGTGGACATGTAGAGGGTGCGAATGATTGAATATTTTGTCTTCGGTAACTATGAAAAAAACATATCTTACAACTGTTGCATAAATTAGTGTTCTGTACATATCCACACCTGTGAATAAGCTTACTGTTTATTCATTTTGAGTGCCTATTAGCTTTATTTTCGCTGGTTTGTATTCATCTGTCAGAACTGGGTCAATCTCATCTCTGATACCAAGTTGTGGTTGCGTGAAATTCGGTGAGCCATAGTTATGAGCCAAGAATGAGTCTCCTTGGTTACTAATCAGATTAAACCTTCACTCTGACAACACCTGGCAATCACCTGACCTGAAAAGGGTTTGGGATCTCTAGGTGAAAACAAACTATACCCGAATTACCCCCCTATAAATTATGAATAAATATATAAATAAAAATCAGAACAGTCTTTGGGAAAGGTCGTTACAAAATATGGAAAGATTAAGTACGAAAGTGGAAGAATTAGCAACAGCAAGTCCAGTGAAGCTTGGACGTTGTTGGAAGGACACAAGTCAAGAGTGAGAGCAGTGGAAATGAGTTATTTAAGAGGAGCCTGTGGAGTCACATGGAGAGACAGGCAGACGAATGAGGATATAAAGGAGCGTTGTGGTGTGGATGTGGATGTGATAGGAAGCGTTATGAGGAACACCCTGAGGTGGTTTGGCCATGTGGAGAGGATGGAGGGTGAAAGACTGACGAAGAGAGTGTATGTGAGTGAGGTGGATGGGGGAAGAGGGAGGGGGAGGCCGAGGATGAGATGGAGGGATGGGATGGAGAGGTATATGAAGGAGAGGTGTGTGAGTTGGGAGCAGGGCAGTGAAATGGCGGGGGAAAGGGCGACTTGCAGGCGATTTGTTTGTGGCCACCCCAAACGGGATTGAGGCGTCTGGCAATAGATAGATAGACAGATTCTTTGTGTTGGTAACACTTCATGGTAGGAGCGAAATTACTACTACGAGTCCTCCTAGGAGGAACTTTTAGAAGGAACTCTCATCTACAACCACATTTAGTAATAATTTTAGGAATACTCCTAGAAGTTTTTATTAATACCGGCCCTCATCTACACAACCTCTTCCCTTCCTAAAGCCTCCTTGTTCTTCTCCAACTAATTCCTCTGTTCTTTTTCTAACTCACACATCTTATATCTGCATACACATGCAGTAATACACACATGGGCACACATGTTGTAGTCATATGATGGGTAATTTTATAATAACGGTGATAAGATGATGATGATGATGATGATGATGATGATGATGATAATCCAAGATGATGTGTGGGATACTGAGAGGATCTTAAGGGTACTGTAAACGCACCTAAATACTTACTAAGATTATTTCATTCAGCTGAGATATATTCTGGCAGTCAGATGTTAATATGCATGTCATAACAAAATATATATATATATATATATATATATATATATATATATATATATATATATATATATATATATATATATTAATATCTTGAGACTTGGTGGCAGATACAATTAAAAAAGCGCATCTTACGTAGAGGTTAATGGATGATGATGTTATAAGCGATCATTTTCGACAGGTTTTACTCTAGATAATTAAAATCATCTGACAGTAATATGAGCAGAGGCAAAGAGACGTTCTCAAAGTGAAGTGGTTAATGTATAGATAATGATAATGTTTAAGTATATAACACATAAGTGAAAAGAGTATAGTTAAAATGAAATATACAGTAAAGCAAATGTTACCGAGCATGATTGAAATGAGTCTTCTGTCTCGAACTGGAACTCTGTGAACCCTTGAAGCTCCGAATCCCATCAGTCACCCTCTAACCGAGAAAGAGGGAGGACGCAGGTGTTGTGTGTATATTAACTCAGTGATAGAATTATAGTGTGTAAACAGCTTCCCCGTCTTCTTGAGGTACAGAAGGGTAAGCGAGGATACTGTTCATTCGTTCTTTGATAGCTACGAGTTCTCTCCGCTGCGCCAAATCGTCTGTATTAATCTGAAAAAGTAAAGATGCGCTGTGGTGTTGATGTGGATGCGCTGGAGGGTGTTGGAAGAGGTACCTTGAGATGGTTTGGCCATGTGGAATGAAGACTGAGACATTACCTATAGTTCTTCCACCTTAACTTGGCCCGGGTTTTCGTCCCTTTGTAGCTCATTTCATGTAGCTCAGTGGCAGGAAAATATAATACAGTACTACGGTTCTACGTACGTTCCTACCATGATGCTTGTTATTTATTTATTTATTTTACGCGTCATATTCTGGTATTCGTATTGCTACAGCTCAGAACTGAAGACTGAGACAGTAATATTAGGACAAGTTAGAGTGAGAGGAGTATAAGAGAGTGTATGTGAGTTAGGTGGAGAGACGAGTAGTGGGAGACCGAGAATAATGAGGTGGAGGGATGCGGTGGAGAGGTATATGATCGATGCTGGTGTGAGTTGAAGGAGAGACAGCCTGATGATGCATGACAGGGTAACATGGAGGCGGTTTGTTTGTGGTCATCCCTCCAGAGATTAGTTTTAGATATAAGAAAGAGCACCGAGATATAAATACATCCATAGCAGCGAGTCAATTGATTTTTTTTGTTGTTGCTCTGTAAGGTCTTCTCTCAGCTTAACATAATCCTGGAGTTTTTGCTTGAATATATATCTTTATTAATCTATGCTACGTTCAGTGTAGAGTCGGACCTTACATTCGGAGGGAGAGTGATAGCCAGAATTAACTCCCATGCTGACGAGGTGCCAGTGGGAGATGGGTGTCCGTAGGAGGATTATGCATATGAAAGTGGAGAAATATGAGGGAGAGTGAAAGGCAGAATTAACTACCACATACTGGCAAAGTACATCTGGGAATGGGATAGGTGTGTAGAGAGTGTGATGTTTGTGAAAGTGGAAATATTGTAAAGTATTGGTTATGTTTATGTGTCAGAGTGTGTGTATGTCATTGGTAGAAGTAATATGGTGTGAATATATGTAAGTATATATTATCTTTATTGATAGACAGTGGGTGATTCTGTACTTAGGAAATAAGAGGCTTTACGAAATGTTGATATACATATTTAGACACCACGTTATGGAGATGGTTTGTGTAATATCCTACAGAGACACACAGCCACACCTCCATACACAGGCACACCTTCATACACAGCCACACCTCCACACACACACACACACACACACACACACACACACACACACACACACACACACACACACACACACACAGCCTCTTCCCTTCAGTACAGCTTCACCCATCTTAGGAGAAATCTCTAGACGCTGGCAGGATTAGAGGAGACTGTTGACAACCCAGTTACCTGCATAGTTCACACCTGAGCCAATTATAATCATCAGGTTGTACCAGTTAAATAATAATAGTAATAATAATAATAATAATAATAATAATAAGGTGTCATGATGTTGAATAAGTAAAGAATTTTCACATAAAACCATCACTGATATTATGCACCTGTACTGATGTGTTGATTTTACCTGTATGATATCTTAATTAGGAACTCAAAATGTGGCATGCAGGCTAATAAATCTGATCCCTGCTAGTCTTACATTAGTGACCGTCAAAAACTGAGGTCTTTAATTCTCCTTTGGTCTCATAGTTTTAAGATTAAGGACTAAATTAAGACGAATTTTTGAAGGAGTCTGTATTATTTTTGTGTATTTTTTTTTTTATGCAAGGAAGAATGAACCCAAGGCCATTTTCCTGGATACCTCTATGACAGGTTTCCCTCATTTATTTATACAGTCTTCTTATTTTTTTTATTTTCATTACCTTTTTCATGATGTTCTCTGCGTGTTCCTCTCCGCCAAATTCCTAACAGTAAGTGCTAGCAATACAATATACTAACACTATTTCATTTTTCAGAGAGAAGGAATCAAAGGCTGAACACCAACGCAAGATAGTCAAACAAGCAAGCCAACGTCAAGACCATGCTGTACCTGGACACACAGCGTTAGAAAAATGGAGGTCGAAGGCAGGAGGAGATGCACACCAAGTAAGAATGCTCAAGAGATAGAATTCTGGCAATGCAGGTGAGTGATTACAAGACACGTAGTATTTTTCCACATCATTTCGTCAACACCCTCACCTCTCTCTCTCTCTCTCTCTCTCTCACACACACACACACACACACACACACACACACACACACACACACACACACACACACACACACACACACACACACACACACACACACACACACACACATATATTACATTAACCCTTCCACTACAGTGAGGAGATGGAAGTAGCACTTTGAGGATTTGTTGAATGTAGAGGGTGACAACAGTGCGAGTATAAGTGGTTGGGGAATGGATGGGAGAAGGAGAGATGAGAGGAGGGAGGAAGAGATCAGTAGGGCGGAAGTAGTGGAAGCAATGAAGAAGATCAAGATGAGAAAGGCCCCAGGGACTGATGAAGTGTGTGGTGAAATGCTGAGGTATGGGGGTGAGATTGTTGTGGAATGGATATGGAAGTTGTGTAGATTGGCTTGGGAAGAGGGAAGGGTTCCAGAGGACTGGAAATCAGGTATAATTGTTCCTTTATACAAAGGAAAAGGGGAGAGAGAAGTATGTGGTAAGCATAGGGATATTTGCCTTCTTAGTGTGACTGGTAAAATATATGGTAGAATACTCATTGATAGGGTTAGGCATATGACAGAGGAGCTAGTTGGAGAAGAACAAGGGGGATTTAGGAAGGGTTAAGGGTGTGTAGATCAGATAATTGTTCTAAGATGTTTAGTGGAGAAGTATCTAGAGAAGGGAAAGAAAGTGTATGCTGCCTTCATGGACTTGGAGATAGCTTATGACAGAATAGATAGGCAAGGTATGTGGAAGGTATTAAGAATACATGGAGTGGATGGGAAATTGTTGAATGCTGTGAAGAGTATGTACGAAGGAGCTAGGGCTACGGTGCGAGTGGATGGTGAGCTGAGTGAGTTCTTTGATCTCAATGTGGGACTGAAACAGGGTTGTGTGATGTCTCCATGGCTGTTTAATATATACATGATTGGGGTTGTAAAGGAGGTGCAAGGTAGGGCAGTGGATGTGGGGGTGGCTCTAATGAATGAGGGTGAGATTTGGAAGGTTCCGGTGTTGCTGTTTGCTGATGATACAGTATTGTTGAGTGAAGATGAATGGGAGTTGCAAGGTTTGGTGAATGAATCTGGGACAGTATGTAGGAGGAGGAAGCTGAAAGTTAATGTAAACAAAAGTAAAGTTATGGTGTTTGAGAGGAATGAAGTCACAGAATGTACAGTGAGGTTGGATGGTGAGGATATGGAGAGTGTGAGTGCATTCAAGTACTTGGGTAGTGTGATGAGTAAGGATGGACCTTTGAGGGATGAAGTGCGTGAAAGGGTACAGCAGGGAAGGAAGGTTGTTGGTTCACTGAAAGCAGTGATGAGAAATAGGGAGGTGAGTATGGAAGTTAAGAAGTCACTATATGACAGTATTGTGATCCCTACCCTGATGTATGGAAGCGAGGCGTGGACCTTGCAAGAGGGGAAGAAGTCAAGAGTGAGAGCAGTGGAAATGAGTTACTTGAGAGGAGCGTGTGGAGTGACGTGGAGGGACAGGTTGACGAATGAAGAAGTGGGAGAACGTTGTGGGGTGGATGTGGATGTGGTTGAGAAGATTAGGAGAAACACACTGAGGTGGTTTGGACATGTGGAGAGAATGGAGAATGAAAGACTGACTAAGAGGGTGTATGTAGGTAAGGTGGAGGGAGGGAGAGGGAGGGGTAGACCGAGGATGAGGTGGAGGGATGGAGTTGAGAGGTATATGAGGGAGGGGGGGTGAGTTGGGGGGAGGGTAGTCAAATGGTGGGTGACAAAGCGACTTGGAGGTGTTTTGTCTGCAGCCATCCTTTGCGGGATTAGGGCGTCGGGCTATAGATAGATAGATAGAGATAGTTTATAAAAGATCCAGCGTGCTTGTACCCGTCAGCCTTGGTCACCTAATGGCGGCTCTCCACGCTGCTCGATCTCTGGCATCCTCCCTGTTCATTCCCTTATCCCTGAAGTCACACTCATTTGATCTCGTCCCAGGTCTTTTTCGGTCTGCCTCAAGCACCCTTACCCCCGACGTTCACACTTTTCATTTCTCACTGCTGATATTAATAAACTTATCTATCGGTGAGAATGAGAGGGCAAGAGAGGGTGTATGTCTGATGATAAGCAAGAAGTGGAAGGAGAATATAAGAGAGTATAGAACGGTGGGTGCAAGGATTGTATGGGTGAGGATGAAAGTAGGTATACAAGCGTGGGCGATTGTATGTGTGTATGCTCTGACAGAGGACCGAGTGGCAAGAGTGAGAGATGAGTTTTGGGCGAGAGTAGATGCATGTATGGACAAATTTGAGAGGAGCGAGAGAGTGCTTTTGATTGGAGACATGAATGGCAAAGTTGGGAATGTACGAATGGATGGAGTGGTTGGTCAGTGGGGTGTGCCAGC
Source organism: Coenobita brevimanus (assembly GCF_032717465.1). Taxonomy (NCBI): domain Eukaryota; kingdom Metazoa; phylum Arthropoda; class Malacostraca; order Decapoda; family Coenobitidae; genus Coenobita; species Coenobita brevimanus. The sequence goes on from NC_137046.1 coordinate 28,828,802, forward strand.
TGAAGTAGATGGGAATGGTAGTGCTTTGGTGGACATCTGTGTTGGTAAGGGGTTGACAATAGCCAACACCTACTTTCGGCATAAGATTATCCACTGGTATACATGGAGAGTAATGAAGAGGATGGATGGTGAACTTGTTGAACGAAAGGCAATGATTGACTATGTGTGTGTCGATGAGCGAATGAAAAGACAAGTGTTGGATGCAAGAGTGTGGAGAGGGTGGGAGAATGGAGTCTCGGACCATCACTTAGTGATGGTCAAGATAAAGATGCAAAGAAAATGGTTAAGGAGACGAAGTGGAAGACAGGAGGAAACAGCTCCTGTGAGAAGAGTGGAGAATTTGCAAGATAGTGAGAAAATGGCAGAGTATGAGAGTATAGTGGAAGAAAGATTGGGAAGGTATGAGCTAGAGCAGATGGAAGGGGTGGAAGACCTACAGTAAGATATTCACGGAAGAGATAGGCGCAGCTTGTGAGGTGGTTTGTAGTGAGGAGGAGATGCAAGGGTGTGCAAGGGACAGCATGGTGGAATGATGAGGTGAAACGAGCTGTGGAACAAAAGAAGAAGGCATATAGTGAATGGTTAGCGAGGAGTGGTAGGGGAGAAGATGAGAGAGAGAAGAGAGAGATATATGTGAGCAGGAGAAGGGAGGTGAAGAGACTGGTGAAGGGGAGTAAGAAGAAAGTGGATGAAGAGTTTGGGAGGAATCTGAGTGTGAAATGGAGGGAGAGTAAGAAATTGTTTTGGAAGGAGGTAAAGAAAGTAAGGCAGTGTGAAAGGAGATATAGTAGGGGAGTGAAAGATAGGAATAATAGATTGTTGGTGGAGAAGAGAGAGAAATTGAGGAGATGGAAGGAGCACTTTGAGGATTTGTTGAATGTAGAGAATGAGAGCAATGCGAGTATAAGTGGTTGGGGAATGGCTGGGAGAAGAAGAGATGAGAGGAGGGAAGAAGAGATCAGTAGGGCGGAGGTAGTGGAAGCAATGAAGAAGATCAAGATGGGAAAGGCCCAAGGGATTGATGAAGTGTGTGGTGAAATGCTGAGGTATGGGGGTGAGATTGTTGTGGAATGGATATGGAAGTTGTGTAGATTGGCTTGGGAAGAGGGAAGGGTTCCAGAGGACTGGAAATCAGGTATAATTGTTCCTTTATACAAAGGAAAAGGGGAGAGAGAAGTATGTGGTAACCATAGGGGTATTTGCCTTCTTAGTGTGACTGGTAAAATATATGGTAGAATACTCATTGATAGGGTTAGGCATATGACAGAGGAGCTAGTTGGAGAAGAACAAGGGGGATTTAGGAAGGGAAAAGGGTGTGTAGATCAGATAATTGTTCTAAGATGTTTAGTGGAGAAGTATCTAGAGAAGGGAAAGAAAGTGTATGCTGCCTTCATGGACTTGGAGATAGCTTATGACAGAATAGATAGGCAAGGTATGTGGAAGGTATTAAGAATATATGGGGTGGAGAGGAAATTGTTGAATGCTGTGAAGAGTATGTACGAAGGAGCTAGGGCTACGGTGCGAGTGGATGGTGAGCTGAGTGAGTTCTTTGATCTCAATGTGGGACTGAAACAGGGTTGTGTGATGTCTCCATGGCTGTTTAATATATACATTGATGGGGTTGTGAAGGAGGTGCAAGGTAGGGCAGTGGATGTGGGGGTGGCTCTAATGAATGAGGGTGAGATTTGGAAGATTCTGGTGTTGCTGTTTGCTGATGACACAGTATTGTTGAGTGAAAATGAATGGGAGTTGCAAGGTTTGGTGAATGAATTTGGGACAGTGTGTAGGAGGAGGACGCTGAAAGTTAATGTAAACAATAGTAAAGTTATGGTGTTTGAGAGGAATGAAGTCATAATATGTACAGTGAGGTTGGATGGTGAGGATATGGAGAATGTGAGTGCATTCAAGTTCTTGGGTAGTGTGATGAGTAAAGATGGAACTTTGAGGGATGAAGTGCGTGAAAGGGTACAGCAGGGAGGGAAGATTGTTGGTTCACTGAAAGCAATGATGAGAAATAGGGAGGTGAGTATGGAAGTTAAGAAGTCCCCGCATGATAATATTGTGATCCCTACCCTGACGTATGGAAGCGAGGCGTGGACCTTGCATGGGGGGTAAAAGTCAAGAGTGAGAACAGTGGAAATGAGTTACTTGAGAGGAGCATGTGGAGTGACATGGAGGGACAGGTTGACGAATGAAGAAGTGGAGGAACGTTGTGGGGTGGATGTGGATGTGGTTGGGAAGATTAGGAGAAATACACTGAGGTGGTTTGGACATGTGGAGAGAATGGAGAATGAAAGACTGACTAAGAGGGTGTATTTTTAGAATTTAGACAGTTTATTGAGACAAACATAAATCTTTAATTTCCAAACTGCCCTCCTACGGTTTCTATCCTTCTATCTGTGCCTTCATCGCTAGCTTCCTTTCTGGTCGTTCTATAGCCGCTGTTGTAGACGGCCATCGTTCTTCTCCTAGATCAATCAACAGTGGTGTTCCTCAGGGCTCTGTCCTATCACCAACTCTCTTCCTTTTATTCATCAATGATCTTCTAAGCTGTACATCTAACCCTATCCACTCATACGCTGATGACTCCACCCTTCACCTTTCCATTCGGTTCCCGCAACGCCCATCTCAACAGTTGCTTCAACAAACAAGGGATGAGGTTATGGCACACCTAATATCTGACTTGGCTCGTATCTCTGACTGGGGTAAAAATAATATGGTTGTTTTTAATGCATCTAAGACTCAGTTCTTACACCTATCTATCTATCTATATACCTAGGCTGCTTCCCCCAAGGAAAGGGAGGTAGCCGAGACAGGACGACACACTCGCCATTTACTCATCCATTTAAACACATTCATTCGCATCTTAGCCCCAAAGGGGAGAACTGACAGATCCTCACTGCACCACACCACACAAGGGTCAACTGCGCAATGCAATCAGTGACATGCGCAGCAGGGCCCGACAGCAGAACTGGTTTACCCCTGCCACATCATAACAGACCCATCCCCTTACCCGCACCTGACCTGACTAACTGATCAGACCAAATGCGGGAGATTATCCCCTCAGGGCTGCGTCATCACTTATTCATTCACAATTTCTCTCCATTTATTTCTGTCACGCACAGCCACTCTTCCTTGCTCAACAGACATCCCTCTCGCATCCAGCGCTCTCTTCACACTGTCCATCCATCCTATTCGTGGTCTTCCTCTCAGCCTTACACCTCTCACATCAGATCTAGTTATCTTTTTCACGAATCGCTCATTATCCATTCTCTCCATTTGCCCAAACCATCGCAACACCCTCTGCTCAACTCTACCAGCCATCTCCCGAACAACTCCAGTTCTCCTTCGCGCTTCATCATTTCGCACTCGATCCATACGCGTCACTCCACATATACTCCTCAGACACCTCATCTCCATTACATTCAAGCTTTTCCTCTCTGTTACACCCATATTCCATGTTTCAGCCCCATATAATGCAGTCGGTACCACAACACCCTCATACAGCCTTCTCTTTACATCCATTCTAAGCGAACGACATCTAAACACTTTTTTCATTCCTCCCAGCACCTTTCCTACTTCATTTATTCTAAACCTCACTTCTGCATCTATTCTTCCATCCACAGCAACATGTGACCCGAGATATTTAAAACACTCTACCTCCTCAAGCAACTCGCCATTCAAAACTATATTCATCCCCCTACCATCTACCAACCTCGTACACTTCATCACTTTACTCTTATTCTCATTTACTTTCAATTTCCTCCTTTCACACACCCTTCCAAACTCCTCTACCAACTGTCTCAATCTCTCCTCTGAATCAGCCACCAGTGCGGTATCATCTGCAAACAGCAGCTGCTTCAGATTCCACTCTCCACCATCAACATTCACCAGACTCAGACCTCCACCTAAAACTCTTGCATTCACCTCCCTTACAACACCATCCATGTAAATATTAAACAACCAAGGCGACATCACACATCCCTGTCGCAACCCCACTCTCACGGGAAACCAATCACTCACAGCATTTCCCACTCTTACACATGCTCTACTATTTACATAAAAACTTTTCACCCCTTTTAGTAACCTACCATCAAGTCCATACAAACTTAAAACAGTCCACAAAGCCTCTCTATCAATTCTATCATATGCTTTCTCTAAATCCATAAATGCCCAAAACACATCCTTACCTTTCGCTAAATACTTTTCACATACTTGTCTCACAGCAAACACCTGATCCACACATCCCCTCCCTCTCCTAAAGCCACACTGCTCCTCACCAATCACTCCCTCTGTACCCTCTCTAACTCTCATAATTAACACTCTACCATACACCTTACCTACAACACTCAACAGACTTATTCCCCTAAAGCTAGTACATTCATACTTATCACCCTTGCCTTTATACAACGGGACCACACAAGCACTTGCCCAGTCAACTGGCACCATACCTTTCACAAAGCACACGTTCAACAATCTTACTAACCAGTCAACAATAGTCACTCCACCACCCTTCAGGCATTCCACAGCACACCCATCCATACCTGCAGCTTTCCCTGTTTTCATCTCCTTTACTGCCTTCTCCACTTCCTCCTTCGTGATCAAAGAATCATTCAACTCTCCCAACACATTTATTGCTTGCACCCTTCCATCCGCCACAATCTCAGCCACCCTATCCTCCTCTACATTTAACAATCTTTCAAAATACTCTGCCCATCTCTTCCTTACTGCATCCATCTCAGTTAACATCCTTCCATCCTCTGCTTTTACTCGCTCTTCCTTCCCAGACTCTCCCTTTCGCACCCTTTTCACCTCCTTCCAAAACATTTTCTTATTCTGTTGAAAATTCTCTGTCAGCCGCCTACCCCACCTCTCATCTGCTGCCACTTTAGCATCACACACAGCCCTTCTCGCCCTATTCCTCTTTTCCTTATACCTTTCATATGACATCTCATCCTTCCTCTGCAGCCACACTTCATATGCTTGTCTCTTCTCAGCCACAGCCATACTTACTTCCTCACACCATCATTCACTTCCTTTTCTTACACCACCACCCACACGTCTCACACCACACACCTCTTCTGCATGCCCCACCACAGCACTCTTAAACAACTGCCATTCCTCCTCCACACTTCCATTTTCCCTATCTTTCACTGCGTTCCACTCATCTTTCAATTTCTCCTGATACGCTATCTTTTTCTCTCTTTTATCCAACTCACTCACTTTCAAAACCTCCCTGCCACACCTAACCCTCCTAGCTCTCACCCATCTCTTGCCTACTCTTAACTTTCCCTCCACCAGGTAGTGGTCAGACATACCTCCACCCTCCCCTCTCAGAACTCTCACATCCAGCAATCTTCCTATTACATTCCTAGACACAACCACATAGTCCATCAAAGCTCTATCAACAACCCTTCCACCCTCCTGTCTCACCCATGTATACTTATAAATATCTTTCTTCTCAAACAGCGTATTTCCAATCACCATCTCTCGCTCAGCACACATCCCTATCATTCGTTCCCCATTTTCAATTCTTCCAGGCACACCATGCATACCAATTACACCTTCAACTGCTACATTTCCCACTCTAGCATTCAGATCTCCCATCATTACCACATCCACATTCGCTCTCGACAAAATCTTCCACAGGTATACCCATTAATGTTTAATAATATTCAGCTTAATCCTGCATCATCCTTGAACATGCTTGGGGTTTCATTTACTCGGGACTTATCTTGGAAAGATCATATTATATCTCTTGTAAAATCTGCTTCCAAGAGATTGGGTGTGCTAAGCCGACTCCGCTCTTTCTTTACCCCTGCACAATTGTTGACTCTATACAGGGGTTTTATCCGCCCCTGTGTGGAGTACAACTCTCATGTGTGGGGAGGCTCCCCACATACAGCCATTCTCAATAGGGTGGAGTCAAAGGCTTTTCGTCTCATTAACTCTCCTCCTCTTACTGACTCCCTTCAACCTCTGTCTCTTCGCCGCACTGTTGCATCTTTATCTCTTTTCTATCGCTACTTTAATGGTCACTGCTCCTCTGAACTGTCTGCTTGCATTCCTCCACCTCTACGACGGGCGCACAGCACCCGTCTGGCAGCAAACTCTCATCTCTTTTCTGTCCAACTCTCTAATGCAAGAGTTAACCGTTACTCCCAGTCTTTCATTTATGCAACAGGTCAGCTCTGGAACTGTCTCCCTCTGTCTGTATTTCCTGCTGCTTATAATCTCCAGTCTTTCAAACGCAGTGTGTCCAGGCATCTCAAAATGATCGGATCTTGAATTTGGCTCTCTATTGTATTTTGTTTTTCTCTTTGAGGGAACTGTTACTGCGGGCTCATGGCCTTTGGTTCCTTCTTCCTCGCATAAAAAAAAAAAAAATACGTATACAGGTATATCTATATATGACATTATCACCTCAAAAGGATGAGGACGCTGAGCTACTCTTCACCCTACTCCGAGATATTACATACTAACATAAGAACATAATGTACTTTTCACCTTGCTCTGAGATATTACATAAGAGCATAATGTACTCTTCACCCTACTCAGATATTTTGTTCAGTTACTCTTACATCACAATATAGCAATGTCTACTTAAGTATGTGTTTAATGTTTTTACAATTCAGTATACTTCCTATTTTATCGTTATTAAACATCCAAACGACTTGTTCGGTCACTGAGTCTACAGCAGGACTTCTAAACTGCGCTAATTTTGAGCAGTGAAGTACATAGTGTTGCAGGGTGTGGGCTCTGGGTTCATTACACAGTCTGCAGCACGTTTTATGATCTGACTTATCCACTCCAAACTGCCAGAGATATTTATAGCCTAACCTCAGTCTAGTGCATACAGAATCTTTCCACTTATTTCTATATTTTCCATACGTGAAGTGGGTTCTCAGAGCAACGTTAGTATAGTGATACATAGTTTCACTACTAGAATGTTGCTGCTCCATTCTCTGATTTTCCTCTTGACCTTGTTTTGTTCTTATTATAGTTTTAATCTGTTTCAAGGTTAGTTGGCATACTACATCTATGTCTTCTTTTTCTGCTGCACTCTTGGCTAGTTCATCAGCTCTTTCGTTACCTGGTATTCCAACATGGGATGGTATCCATGTGAATGATATGAATCTACCCGATTGCTTGAGCTGATGCAGGACAGCTCTACACTGGAAGACTACGTCTGCCAGTGCAGGTGCTGTGCTCTTAAGGGACTCCAGTGCTCCTCGGCTGTCTACGAAGAAGCACACGTCTCCTTCACCTCCTGTGATCTTCCTGAGGCCGTATAATATTGCATATAGCTCTGCCTGAGTGGAAGACACGTTGTTGCTTATTCTAAAATTTATTTCGCTCTGTACTCATGCACTGTCTGCTTTATCTAATATTACGATCCCACACCCTGCTCTGCCATCCTCTCTGACCGAACCATCGCAGTAGACGTGAGCAGTGTTTTCATTGTAGAGTTTATTTATTTGGTTTTGTGCATGTGTCCTTAACACACCTACAGCATAACATTCTTTCTTTTTCTGTAGTGGAGATATGCTCACCTTTACCTCTTCCTCTTCCCAGGGTGGAGGCCTAGGTGCCTGCGGTATCTCCTCACAGAAGTTTTGTACCTCGTATTTGAGTACGTTCCTCGCAAGCTCTTTCACATAGCCATTCTTGCCTTGCCTCCAGAAGGTTCTGGTTCCGTTAACAACATCTTTGATGCTGTTACGGAGTCCAAGTCCGCTTTCTGACCTCATGTGTCTTATTGCAGCCGCCACATTGTCTTCCTGAATTTTATTTTTTACACTCTGCAAATTTAGCTCAAGTCTCATGACATCTATCATGGTGTTCCTTGGGCAGCTAAGTATGATTCTCATTGCGGCATTCTGGATTTTTTCAAGTTTTTCCAGCCTTCCTTCACCAAGGCAAGAGAGGACTGGGCTTGCGTACTTTCATACCGATCTGACAGTAGTGAGGTACATCATTTTTAGTACTGGTACACCCACCCCTGCACCACTATAGGCCATTGATCTCAAGGGCTGCAATCGTGCCTTGCATTGCGTTATTATGTGGGTCATCTCGGCATCTTTACAGTCTGCTGTGTAGCCGACATACATACCTAGGTACTTGTAAATTCTCACCCTCTCGATGTTTTTGCCATTAATTACTAAATGTTTTTCCCCTAACGCACGGCACTGGAACATTGTTTTACTCTCGTTAATTACAAGACCCAGACTTTTGATCAGGTTGCCGAACCTGTTCAGTGCAGTTTGCATAACATCAAAAGTTTTGGACTGTATCATGATGTCGTTGGCATAAATTACTGCACTGACCCCGAAACCCAGGTTTTCACGCGCCACTTTGTTCATTAAAAGATTGAAAAGTAATGGGATTAGGACTCCTCCCTGTGGTGTACCAAGCTCTAGATGCTTTTCCCGGGAGAGTGTCCCTTGGGTCCACACCACACCTGGGCCCGCCGCCCAAAGAGATAATCCCCCACCCAGTGCAGCAATCTTCCCCTTACCCCCAAGCTAGCTAATTCATATAAAATTACTTCTCCATTGGCCTTACCGAATGCACCCTTGAGGTCAATGAATACCCTGCAGTAGTCAGTATCGCTAGAAAGGCACTGAATGACGGCGTCTTTTGTCCCTTTACCTTTCATAAAGCCATACAGATTCACACTAAGCATGTCACCTATGAGGAATATCATTCTCTCTAACATGATTCTTTCCATAATTTTTGAAAAGCATGATGTTAGTGAGACTGGTCTGTTTCCTCCAGTCGCTCTGGGGATAGGGATGATAATTGCTTTTTTCCATGCTCTCGGTATTCTGCCCTCCCTGAGACTCATATTATACAAGTCTAACAGCGGGCCGTCCTCCATGCTGGCCAGGCAGTTAATTACCTCATACGTAATTCCATCCTCACCAGGAGCTGTAGACCTTCCATTTTTAACTGCACGCAGTAGCTCATCCCTGGTTATGTCTGTGCCTGTCATGCCTTCGGTGTTTAACGCAGTAACAATGAAGCTTCTCCTATTGTCCTGCCATGCCTCTAATGCCTCCCTCACGTCGTGTGGCAGGCATTCACTGCTCGCCGCAGATGCCCACAACTTCATTAAGTCTTCAGGTAATTTTTCTGGGTGTGGGTGTGCTACGTTTTTCACCTTTCTCCCTCTTACTTTGTTAACTTCTTTCCAAATTTCGGTTATGCCCTTACTGTTGCCTATCCTGTTAGTGAAGCGTTCCCAATACTCCCCCCTTACTTCCCTTTTGGCCTGACTACAAATCTGGGCCAGTTCCTTAATTGCGGCTTTGCTTGCGTCACCCCTACCCATTTGCACCCATTTTCTGTGAGCCAGTCTCATCATTTGCGACAGTTGTTTTAAGTCTTTATTGTTATAGTATTTGTCTGTATGGTATGAGCAATTTTTCTTCACGCACCTTTTATGATTGAGTAATTCGTTAATAACCTTAACTAGGTCTTCGTAAAACTGGTCTACACTGCTCGGATGATAGCCACTATACCATTCCCGCACACCATCAATAAAGAAATCAACTTTATCTTTGGGTAGTGTTAATCGTTTTCTGCTATGTATGATTTTTCGTTTTCCCAGTGGTATAGTGATAACAAGGGAGAAGTGATCACTTAGCAAGTCTGGTGCAGTTTCACATTTTCCCTCTAGACCCTGACCATTTAGAATCACAGCATAGTCTAATCTCCCTCCCTTGATATGTGTCGCCTCCTGTGTCCCCAGTATTTTGGATTCAGGGTAATCTAATATAAACTGTCTAAATCTCACGCCATTAGTATTGGTCTTTCCCTCTGTCTCCAAATCTTTGTGTGACGAGCATTAAGGTCCCCAGCTACTAAGGTCACTTCATTAAAAACAGTATCAGGCAGAGAGCTAACGGCAAAGCAATTTTTAGAAACATACAGGTTAATTACGTTCAGCACACCCTCACTCAGATAAAGTTTGACGGAAACTGACTCCACACCTTCACTCTTGTGGGGACACTCTAACAGCTCCGATGGAATGGAATTTCTTACGTATGTAGATACACCCCGTATACCATCACCCGCCATAAGTTGATACTTTGTATATCCACCGAGTTTAAACAGATTGCCATCCCTATCCCCCGTCTCCTGAAGGAGTATCACATCTATACAGTGATTTAAAATATAATAGTGAAGGTCTGTAATTCTATTTTTCAATCCATTCACGTTCCAAGATATTACCCTAAGTTCGCAGGGACCCATTATCCATAGGTGTCTCTAATACCATATTTGATATTCCCTCTAATTCCTTGGAGAACTTGTCCATATGTTTATGCAGTTCCAGCCAACCTTTAAACACTTTACACTTTTTCTCATCATCCTGGCACGTTTCCAAAACCCTTCCTATACCTGCAACACCACTGGTCAGAACCTTGTGAGTTTTGAGCGTTTTCTCTTTTCCCCTTATTACAATTTTACGCTCTGGAGACTTTTTGGCGTGTTCACTCTCACTGTTGCTGTTTACTATGTTGTCTGTGCTCTCACTATTGTATTCAGCATTTTCTGCCAGGTTCATAAGTTTATTACCTTTCTTTTCTAGTGCTTCTAGTTTTCTGCCCAGTTCTTTTATGTATATGATTAACTCACCATTTCCCTGCTGAGTGTTGGTGTTAGGTTGTGTTGTTGTGAGGGATGGGGTGACCACGTGACTAGGACGTGGGGGTGAGGTGTGACCTGCGCTGCTGGCAGGTGGGGCTATATCGCCATCACACAGCTCGTCCCTGGGACCCCTCGAGGCATTCCCCAGGGGCGGCCACTCTGCCTCACCACCTTCCCCATACACTTGTGGCCTTCCCACCCACGCCTGCCTCCCTGGTGCAACCTGGACCTGGCAGGGCTGTTTCACGTGGCCAACACCTCCATCCGTTGATTCTCTCCCTCCCCTTGTCCTCTGCTCTGCTGTCCTTTCTTCCTGCCCCTCGGACCCTCGCGCCAGATAATTTGGTCTTTTTGGACACAGAGGAGACCTTGCATTGTGGTTTCCACCACAGCTACAGCACCGAGGTTCAACACGTGTCCCCATCTTGATTTTTTCACCACATTCGCTGGACTCGTGCTTCCTAGCGCAGAATCTGCAGCGTGTGTCCTCTTGGCAGCGCCAGGCCCTGTGTCCCCACTTGCTGCAGCGAAGGCAAAATGCTGGTTCCTCAATGTAGGGCCGTAAGCTTCTGTATCCAGCACCCAGAATAAAAACTTGCCTTGGGATGTCCCCTTTCATTAGGGTAATCACTTGATTCTTCTCCTGTCCCTTGTTCATGTGTCGCTTGGCCCAGATAAACCTAGGGTCGTTCAGGAGGAATTCTGGGTCTAGTATTATGGGATATCTAAACACGATAACCTTGGTGCATCTCTCCCTCTCCTTCGGAACCTGCAGTGTCACACCCTCAAAACCAGTCGTGGTCAGCATCTCCACTGCCTCCTGACTTCCTACTGTGACGTAAGGTCTCTGCCTACCTTCCTTAAACAGGACCTCGAACCGTCGATATGCAAATCCAAGCTTCACCGTCCAGAGTAGTTTTTGGTGATAATTTAGGTCAGTGTTGGTTTGGAAGAGAAGCCTCACTCTATTCCTTGGGGTGGCCTCGTCACTGTCCTGGCTAGGCATTGCTCCTGACCCACGTGGTGTAGTCGGCTGCACTCCAGCTGCCTTCCCCGTATCACATGGTATAGTAACACCTCCATCTACCCCACACGACTTATTCTTTACCTTTTTGTTGTCTCTGTCCTCTTCTTCATCACTCGCTTCCCTCTCGCTGCCGCGTATCATCCTCTTTCTCTTCTCTCTTGTACTGATGACCTCCGTAAACCCGGTATCCATATCTATTTCTTCCTCGTTGTCACCCAAGGGGGCCTCCCTTCCCTCGTTCATGGCCATGGCACTAGCCATTTCAGGGGACGTTGGTTTTGTAATGCATCCGGTCAGTTTCAACTCAGTTGTTAAATTACTGTGTGATGAAGCGCTCTGGGAAGCACGTCTGCCTGCCGCGGAGGTCAAGGACAGAATGAAGAGGGTGTATGTAGGTGAGGTGGAGGGAGGGAGAGGGAGGGGTAGACCGAGGATGAGGTGGAGGGATGGAGTTGAGAGGTATATAAGGGGGGAGTGAGTTGGGGGGAGGGTAGTCAAATGGTGGGTGACAGAGCGACTTGGAGGCGTTTTGTCTGCAGCCACTCTTTGTGGGATTAGGGCGTCGGGCTATAGATAGATAGATAGATCTATCGGTGGATAAATCAATAATTATATGGTGTCACGGTAGGGTCAGGCTTCATATTACCTCACCCTTACCAGCTTACTTCGGCATTTGTCAGGTTAATATACATAATACATTCACTGTTATGTCCATCCATCTCTCTCATTCTCCTCATCTCACCCTGTTTACTCCCCTCTCATCATCATCATCATCATCATCATCATCATATTTCCCAGTTCTGTATTATATAACCATCTTTTTTTTTATTTTATTTTTTTAATACTACATAAATGTAAGATGTGTTGTACTTCATGAATATAGGATATGGCTGTATGATAGGCTAGCCAGTTGCAATTAATGGTGTGTGTGTGTGTGTGTGTGTGTGTGTGTGTGTGTGTGTGTGTGTAATTCACCGGGTTGGTCAGGATCACTTGATGGTCGTGATCGTCAGCTTTTACCCTCGCGGAAGGGAGCTGAGAGCTCATATAGTCCGATCTAAGGGCAACATAGAGATAGGAGTAGGTAGAGGCGGCATAAGGGATTAACCACGGGTAGGTCAGAGTGAGGCCGACAGACCTGACTCGACCAACATGGCGGCGACCCCTTTGACAGCTGTCTGACTTGGTTCCGCTGACCAGGCGCGAGTGTTTTCTTAGTTGCAAACAGAAAAAATGAGGAAGAAAGTAGGTTATGAATGGAAGGAGAAAAGAAAGTAGTTAATGAATGAAAAAAATGGAAGCATTTAAGAACATATGGTAAAATGAAGGATGGAAGACAGATAGATGATTTAAAATAATATACATCAGCACATTATGAAAAAAGTTTATATCTATTATTCTATATAATATTCAGCTTGACTTTACTAAGTCCAGTCATATACATAATGTACACTTACAAATTATAATTCACTCTAAAGATACTCACCGGTGAAATGTAATGGATGGGTCAGATTTCTTATCTCCTCTTTCTTTACACCCAAATGCGGCACAGGTGGTGGGCATTTTTGGAGTCTTAGGTTATTTGATGGTGAGTTACAACTTAGGACAGAACGTCTCACACCCACAGCTGAACTACAACTAAAACCAGAGGTAGAATGAAGTCTACTTTGTTTCTGGCATTCTCCCTGAAGAATACCAGGTGGACACACAGCTGGAGGTATTAAAGGCTTAATAATCTCATGGCCACACCCACGGAGGTAGGATTAGGACTGTTACCTCTATGGGCACAGCCATAGAGGTAGGAGTGCACAGCAATCTTCTTCGTCAAGTAGGTGTTGCCGTGACCTCTTGACTTGACCAATATGGCCGTAAGACAGTTCTCTGGCTTCACCGGAGTCTTCTCCCGCCGACTCTACCCTAATCCTACCTCTATGAAGGGCAAGGCTGTGACCACACACGCACACACCAGTCCTCTTGTTCAAGGGGGACAGTAACCACCCACTTCGTCAGTGAAACTTTTCTCAACGTGTGTGTGTGTGTGTGTGTGTGTGTGTGTGTGTGTGTGTGTTATTACCTAATTGTTCTTACCTAATTGTATCTTTACAGGAATGAGTCAAGCTCGTACTGTCCCGTGTCTTAAACCATATTTATCGTACATATCCTTAAATTTGTGAAATGTTTTGGCACACACTATTTCATTCGGTAGTGCATTCCATTGATCAATTGCTCTGTATGGGAAACTGAATTTCCTTACGTCTTTATCACCTCTCTTCTTATGCAATTTTTTGCAGTGTCCTCTTGCTGATGCTTCTCCATATGTTAAGTAATCATTTATGTCTATTTTCTCCTTCCCTGATATGCACTTATATAGCATTATCATGTCACCTCTTTTCCTTCTCTCCTGTAGTGTTGGTAGATTCAGTTTATTTAGTCTTTCTTCGTAGCTTAGGTCCCTTAAGCTTGGTATCCATCTTGTAGCGGCCCTTTGAACTTTTTCAATCTTCTCTATATGCTTTTTGAGATGAGGACTCCAGACTACTGATGCATATTCCAGGGTTGGTCTAATGAATGATGTTATTATCCTTCTTAGCATGTCTTCATTTATGTATGTGAATGCTATTCTCATATTTGCAAGCAGTGTATATATGTTCCGTACCTTCTCGCTGATGTGATCAGCCGTAGATAGTCTGTTATTGATAATCACACCTAGGTCCTTCTCTCTTTCTGATGTGTATAGGGTTTTATTTCCTAACTTATAATCCCTATCAGGTCTTTTTCCCCTTTTACCACACTTGATTACATGACACTTGTCCACATTGAATTCCATTTGTCATGTACTACTCCATTCATGAAGTTTATTTAATTCTTCTTGTAGCTCTTTACAAGAGTCTGTGTTAGTAATTCTCCTTTGTATTTTTGCATCATCTGCAAACATATTCAGATAGCTCTCATTTCCAGTGTTACTGTTTATATCATTTATATACACTAAAAGCATGATTGGTGCCAGCACTGAACCCTGTGGTACTCCACTAGTCACTTCTTTCCATGATGAGTAGTTTCCTCTTAGTACTGTTCTCATTTCTCTTTTTATGAGAAAGTCTTGCATCCAACAAAACAGTTTGCCTCGAATTCCTCCTTGATGGTACAGTTTCCATAAAAGTCTTTGGTGTGGTACTGTGTCAAAAGCTTTCTTGAAATCTAAATAGATACTGTCCACCCATCCTTCCCTTTCCTGTATTGTGTTTGTTACTCTGTCATAGTAGCTCAACAGATTAGTAACACATGATTTTCCTTTTCTGAAACCAAACTGTCTTTCTGTTATCATACTGTTTTCTTCTAGATGATTTACCCAAGCTTTTCTTATAAACTTTTCTAATACCTTGCTTACAACACTGGTCAGTGATACTGGTCGGTAGTTGAGTGGATTTTGTCTATTTCCTTTCTTGAATAAGGGGACAGTATTTGCTTTTTTCCAAATATCAGGTAGTTTACCTTGACTCAAAGATTTCTTGAAAATTAAAAATAATGGTTTACTTAACTCCTTTGCACATTCTCGTAATACCCAACATGAAATTTCATCAGGACCACTTGCTTTTCCTCTGTCTAATGTACTTAACTCCTCCTGTATTACTTTTTCTGCTATTTGTATATCTGGTAGTATGTGTGGACATGCGTGTTCCACATAGTCCCTCTCAAAAATTTTTTCTTCTTTAAAAACTAATTGGAAATTCTTATTTAGTGCTTCACAAATATCTTTCTCTTGTGTATAAATGATTCCCTCATCCGTAATGGATTGTATTATATCTTTTACTTTGGTTTTGCTTCTGATATAGCTGTAAAACAGCTTTGGTTGATCACTACTTTTATTTATTACATCCTCCTCAAACTGTTTTTGGGCTTCCCTCCTTATTCTTATATAGTCGTTTCTTGCCTGTTTGTAATTATTATACGCCCTTTCACTATTGTGTCCTCTGTATGTATTCCACAACAAATCTCTTCTTTCTTTTGATTTTTTACATTCTGTATTGAACCATTTCTGTATTTTCTTATCTGCTTCTTTGTGCTGTGGGATGTACTTCTAGACTCCTATTTCATAAAATTCACAAAATTTTTTATATACAGCATTTAAATCTTGTCCTCTAAGCTCATTTTCCCAATCAACCTTTAAGAAATACTTCTTTAGGTCTTGATAATTTTCCTTTTTATAGTTTAGGCTCTTTTTGTAACTGTCATTGCTGTTTACTATGTCATATGCTATCCTGAAGTTATAATTTAGTACTGCATGATCGCTTTTGCCGAGTGGAGGGTAATATATTAAACTGTCAACATCATTTTCTTGCCTAGTAAATATTAGATCTAGCACTGAAGGTACATCAAGTCCTCTTTTTCTGGTGGTTTCCCTCATATGTTGCGTTAGGAAAAACTCTTGCACGAGATCCAGGAGCTTTTGGTCCCAACAGCTTTCTTGACTAATTATATCTAGAGTATTCCAATTTATATTTGTATTGAAATCCCCAGTTAGTATAATTCTTTCCGATTTCTCTTCCATTTTATGTAGTAATGATCTTATACTCTGAATTGTACTCTCTGCCAGGTCCTCATATTCGTCTCTTTCCCATGTGTTTGATCTGGGTGGCATGTACAAATTGGCTACAATTACTTTACCTTCAGATGTGTTGATCTCTACTGCAATCAGTTCTACTTGTGATGGTATATCTAGTTTTATTTCATTGACTTTTAGATTTTTCTTAGTTAATATTATAATTCCTCCTCCTTTTTTTAAATTTCTCTCTTCTCCATATATTGTATTCCCCTAAGTTTAGTATGTCATTGGATATCCTTGGTGTTAATTTTGTTCAATTAGGCATATTATTTGTGGTTCATTTTCTCTGACATAATCATTCATCTCTAGTAATTTAGATACCATTCCATCCACATTTGAGTACATCAACTTTATCGTCTTGTTTATATACTTGTCATGACATGGTTCTACTACCTTCCTCCTTTTTCTTCCATCCTGTTTGTGTACCACTTTCGTACCTGCAATCCTATTACTTTGTAAAAAATTTCTTCTTCTCCTCATCTGATCTTCCCTCATTATTTGTTTTTGCTTCCTCCCTTTTTTCTTTCAGTAATTCCAGTTCCTCTTGTGTTAGGCATCTTTTTATCCATACATTTTTGAACTCCTCTTTTTCCATAAGATTCTTTGCATTTTTTAGTATCTCTTCCACAATGTTTACACTCTGGAAAGTCACCTTTAGAGGTCTTGTCTTGCTTTTCTCGTATTTCCCTAACCTTTTGTGTTCCTCTACGTCTTTACTACAGATTTCCTCTGATACTTTTTTCAGTAAGCTCATTACATTTGCCATCTCCTTTTTGTCTCTTGTGATCTTGTTTTTTTACTTCTTCCTCTTCTATACCAGTGATTACTATAGATTTGTTTATATCTACTGAATCTCTGACTAACTTTGGATTGTTTTGGATTATTCTTTTCACTTCCTTTTTAATGCTTTTTTCCTCCACCCTTGTTTCTAAGTCTTTTTTTACTTTCACCATTTCAGCATACGTGGTTTCTACATCATTTTTGTAGCTTTGCACAGCTTCATTCACCTGTGTTATCTTCTCCTCAATATCACTGCTCTGGTCCATAAGACTGCTTGCTTGCCTAATTGTCTCTGTGTCATTTTTGAACTCTTCCATAACACTCTCGTGATTGACTACTGTACTTGCCATTTCACTCACTTTCTTCCTAAGCGTACTCAATTCCACTGTTAGTTCACTGATGGTTGTGTCTTTCTTATTGGCCTCCCTTCCTAGTTTTTCTATTTCTTCCTTTTGCAAGTGCATTTGCTTCTTTATTTCATCAATTTCATTTTTGAAAGCCATTTCTAGTTTGTGTACACGTTCAACCAGTCTATTGTGAGTCTCCACTTCAACCAGTTCTTGGTAGAAATCATCATTTTGCTTTTTACTTTTATCCCTTTTCTTTTCCAAATTTGCTTTACTAAAGTATGTATCCATTTTGCAATACTAAAAGAACAGAGTATGTACTTACAGAGTATGTACACTTTCCCCGTGTTGCTGTAGTCTAAACAAACCTGAGCTGACTCAGCGCATTTTTCCTCTTGGTTCTTTTTTCTGTTTGAACAAGTCTTGTTTAAACTTATTATTTTTTTTCCTTTTAATAATGAAAAATCATTTAGTCTAACCTGGTACAGGGCTTGACTCATACAAAGATACTAATTTAGGTAATGCCACTGGCCGTGTTGGTTTGGTACGGAGCGCCGATGTCGGACGTCTGCCTCGGTTGACTCCCTCTGTGTGTAATTCACCGGGTCGGTCAGGATCACTTGATGGTCGTGATCGTCAGCTTTTACCCTCCCGGAAGGGAGCTGAGAGCTCATATAGTCCGATCTATGGGCAAGGCTGTGACCTTCACACACGCACACACCCGTCCCCTTGCTCCAGGGGGACAGTAACCACCCACTTCGTCAGTGAAACTTTTTGCAACCTGAGCAAGGCGCGAACTCCCGTCCACCAGTTGGCAAGTGAGAGCGTTACCACAGCACCAGCGAGCGGTGTGTGTGTGTGTGTGTGTGTGTGTGTGTGTGTGTGTGTGTGTGTAAACTTAACCCATTAGCTGTGGTGGCTTCTCTTCAGTTAACATAAAATTGCTTACTGTATGCTGAAGTTTATATACATATATATTTATTTTCCGGTCACAGCGTTCATCTAGCACGTCATATAATGTTCAGTTCTGCCGAGTTGCTCTTAGCTGAACGTATCGATGTAACGTTAGCCAAAACAAAATACCGTCTTTGTAACTAATTTGCATCTTACAGTTTCGATATCTAATCTCATTGTTCGTACATCACGATACTTTAGGCAGACAAGAAAATAATCTACCGAAATAGAAAACGCTAGTTACATGGATAACTGATATATTTTCGTTCCTGGACTAGGCACATTTTACCCCTCTCCTATTCTGTCCTACTTTAGCCTAAACCAACCCATCCTAACCTACTTTTCTCTGCCCTACACTACCCTACCCCAGCCTACCCTGCCCTAGTGTTCCCTACCCTATCCTACCGCTGAGGGGTCCTGTAGGGATACTCGTTCTTCGGTTTTTGCCAGGCTTAGGGAGGTGGAGGAGATTAAGGTGTTGGACATCCATTCTGGGGGCGGAGAGACTTACAACATCCCTTTGTCTTGTTGTAAACTTTGGTGTACCCTTTCCCTGTCATGACACTTCTCCGGAGTCGATGATATTCCCCATGCAGTGCTGAGGTACCTGGATGATGAAGCAGTGTCCTTCCTCCTGAGTCTTATAAATAGAATTTGGAGAGATTCGTCCACTCCTGCTTCTTGACGGGGGGCTGTTGTCCTACCGTTTCACAAGCCAGGTATTGCAGGTCATTGTTATGCTGGTGTTTTTAAGGCGACCTCTCGTCGTAAAAACACTAGCTACTGAAGCGGGGTTCTCTTTCTAGACCGGAAGTAAAGCACCAACAAAGGAACAGGACATAGAAACCAGGCAGTATACCTTAACACATCTATTACCTTAATTCTAACCATAACAATACACGTAGAGTGATATTTGAGATACAGGGGAACAGAGACACAGAGTTAATATTCAGCACCACAAAATAGAGTTACACTTAACACACACTACAATGTTCATACAGGGAGATCGTGAATTATCTACAGTATTGTTTATACGTCACTTTGAGGCAGGATATATATAGAATTGTTCACATAGGGAATAAACAAGATTGGGAGTCTGTATGGGGAATATTACCATAAATGAGGTAGGGTGCGGATAGCGACACTCGACGTTGTAACCTTGTCACGGAGACACTCACACTCAGGCTTTTGACTGGCCTGCGCGCCCTTACCTCAGGTGTTCACAGAAAACTCTCTAACTCTCTTACGTGGGGGGGACTGGGATAATTACAACAAAGTTCATTTTCTGCCCTGTCAACACTGAGTTCTTGTGGGCTACTATCGACTACACTGTTCTTCACTTAGTCACTGTTCACTGTTCTTTTTCCCGAGTTGTTCTTGACACAAAGGGGGGGGAATCACTGTTTTCCTATGTCTCCTGGGTAATGTTCACTCTAGGTCGTACTCGTAGGTTAGGTGCAGGGAGGCTCTCCCATCTGGGGGCCTCGACCTGGGAGGCGGCCCTCGTACTAGGGCCGCGCTGGTGGGGTGCAGGGAGGCCCTCTGGTCTGGGGGCCTCGACCTGATAGGTGGCCCTCGGGATTGGGACCAAACAGCTGGAGTAATCGGGCCTGTCATTTTTGGCTCCGGGGAGTGAGGGAGTCCGGATTGCCTTCGTCAGGAGTTGGAGAGTCTGGCCTGAGCGTCCTGGGACTGTGGGCACCAAGGGGGAGAGGCGCCATCAGGACCGGGCTGTGGCAGCGTCTCCTACGGGGCTCGGACAGGAACAAGGAACTCCCGGGCGTAGGCGGTAAACCCGATATCGGGCCTTGCCACCACTCTAATGTCTCCTCCGGGGCTATATTCCTGGGAGGTGACGAAGGGCTCCCATAAGGGAAAGAGGCTGGAGAAGGACTCACGTCACTCGTGTCCTCTCTAGTACGTCCGGAGGCCGGAGCCTTGGGTCGCCTTACCATGGTACGTACTCTGGCTGTAGCCGTGGACTTGCCCGGCATACGAGGAACACCTGCAGGGCGTACTAGGCCGTCCCTTCGCCGCGTATCTGGACCGTCGGCATGTTGTTGCTCCCGTAGTAGGGGACAAGCTGGAGTGAGGGGCACGGAGGCCACACTGTCTCCAATACGGACTGAAACTACCTTCAGGGGCTTCTCTACCCTTGTATGTGCCCCGGCCAGAGCCGAGTGCCTACCCGTACTAAGAACACCTGCAGGGCATACTAGGCCGTCCCCTCGCCGCGTATCTGGACCGTCGGCGTGGTGTTGCTCCCATAATAGGGAAGGGCTACACGTACAGTAGCAGGGGCTCTTTACCCTGGTCTGTACTCTGGCCGTAGCCGGAAGCTGATCTGTCCGATCGGGAACAACTGACGGGCATACTGGGCCGTCCCTTCCCCGCCGCGTATCTGGACCGTCGGCGTTTAGTTGCTCCTGAAGGGGAGAACAGCAAGAGAGGGATGCACTGGGGCAACCTCTCTCTCTGGTGTACTAAGGCCGGAGCCTTGGGTCGCCTTACCCTTCGTACACTTTATAAGGCCATAGCCTTGGGCCTCCTGCCCTTGGGCCTCCTGCCCTAGAGGGTGTAACAAAGCCGTCAATACGGTGTTACCTGGGACTGAAACTGGTTCAGTCCCACCCCTATTCTGACGACCATTGCTCCGCCCGCAATGTAGTCTCCTTTCCCTGATCACCTGGGGTTGGGACAGTTGCGGGGAACAAGGGCCCAGGATCGTGGTGTCCTGGTGACCCTCTTGAACGGGGTCACTAACCTCACCATTGTGTCCTCCTGGGGTGGTGGTGCGGTGGCGGCCCGGTGGTGGGGTGGGGGGTGATGAGGTGGGAGGTCCAGCAGCGGGCACGGCAGGCATTTTACCACCCTCCGCGTCGTTGAAGTCACGACCCCGTGACTGGAGGTGGTAGGTGGTGGAGGTGGATGTCTGGTGGGCCGGGGTGAGGTGTTGGGTGAGGCTGGCCCAGTGGGTGGTGAAGGTGTTGGGCTCCTGATGGGGGTTGAGAGTGAGCCGGAGGGAGGAAGGATGGTTGGTCCGCCGTAGGAGCTGGAGCAGGTGGTGGGTGCTCCGGATTCTGGCCTGTGGACGGTCGTAGGGTTGCCAATGCACTCTCGTCACCTTCATTTTTTTTTTTTTTTTTTTTTTTTTTTTTATGTGTTTGACTCTGGGCATAGGCTTCACAGCCTGCTATCAAGGCCCAGCAGTCCTCCTACATACCATACACCTCTACATGTCACCACTTCGGCGCTAATACCCACCGTCCATATGGAATACATGCTAGGGCTGTCTCATACAGGACCGGTGTATTGGTATCTCGGGGAATGGTGCCTGGTGGAGAGATGAAAGTTGAATGCTGGAGAGTGACGGGAGGTTGGTGGTTTTATGGGGACTGATTCGGTGGGAGGAGCATTGTCCTTTGGGGAATTGGGACTTGGGAAGATTCCATCGTGCTTTGTGGAGGGGGAGGGTTATGGGGGAGGTGTTTGGGGCGGGGGGGGAGGGTATGTGGAGATGGTTGGTGCCGGGATGGGTGTGTGATGGGCGGAGGTGTTGGGGTGTACCTCAAGGGTGGGCGTGAGAGGCGTCCTGATCTGGTGGTGGTGGTAGTGATGGTGGGTGTGGATGGTGATGGTGGTTGTGCACGTGATGGTGGTGAGGGCATGCGGCTGTTAGGGGGAGAGGTGGCTGGGGGTGCGGTGTGGCGCGTATAATGAGAATGGTCAAGGGGGAGGGGGGTGGTGGGTGTGGAGGTGGTGGGGTGGTGAGTGGTGAGGTTTTCGGGGGGGGTGGCTTTGGGTGGTGGTGGTGATGTGGGCGGCATGGGCGGTGTGGGTTGGGAGGTGGTGGGTGGGCAGGTATTAGGGAGGTGAGTTGTGAGTTGTGAAGGGGTGATGGTCTCGGCCTGTGGTGGTGGGGTGTCGGGGGGTGGGCTGGTTGTTGGTGAGTTGTAGGGAGGGGGTGAGAAGGAGTAGGAGTAGGAGTTTGGGAGGTAATTCTGAGAAAGGTCAGGATGGACAGATGTGCGGGCAGGGATGCAGGTAGGCCGGGCGCATGGGTGGTCAGTGGTGGGTGGGTGGAAGGGTCGCACATGGCGATTTCTGTATGTGCGGTGTTGTCCCTGTTGATCTATGATGACTTGGTATGGGTTGGGTACTCGAACAATTTTGAAGGGTCCATTGAATCGGGGGGAGGTTTTGGAGGGGGTGGGCAGGTTTGCAATGACTACGGACTGACCAGGTTTGTATGGGTTGGAGTGGGTCATGTCGGGTGCCAGGTCTTGTCAAGAGTGTAGGTGATGGAGGCGGCGTTTGAGGTGGTGGAGAGGGTCGGTAGTGGAGGGTGGGGTGGGTGGCTGTAGGTGGTGGCGGAGTGGTAGGAGTAGTGGCGCTTCCCCAAAAACTCTTTCATGTGGAGTTATCCCGTCTTCTTGTGGGCATGTGTTTAAACCCCTTTGGATAATCTTGACGTGGGCAGGCCAGTCTTCGTTCCCTGTTTGCATAATGCGTGTGCGGACCTGGTTCATAAGGGAGCGATGGCTTCTCTCGCAGATGCTGTTACCTTGGGGCCAGTAGGGGGATGAGTGGGAGATGTGGTATCCGAATATGTTCGCCAGTTCTTCCCAGACTTTTCCCGTAAATTCTGGGGCATTATCTGGGTGTAGTGCTTGGGGAATACCAAAATATGGGAAGACATGGCGGATGAGGGCATCGGCAACTGATACTGCTCTGTGATCTTTGGCGGGGCATGCCATGATAAACTTTGAATATACATCCACGAATGTGATTATGTATTTGTACCCTGCTTGGGGTGTGAGGGGGCCGACGACGTCTAAGGAAAGTAGTTGCCACGGTTTTTGTGCTGTTAATTTTCCTGAAGGGCCTGGTGTACGGGTGATGTCCTTTCCTAAAGCACAGGCTCGGCAGGATTGTATAATGTTCTTGGCGATGGTGGATGGGTTAGGGGTCCAGTACATGTCGGTAAAGACTTGTAGGAGTGTTTTAGTTCCCAGGTGGATGTCGTTATGGGCATGGAGGTGGAGCATGGTGTCGTGGGCAGTGGTGGGGCTTAAGATGATGTGTCCGTTTGGATCGAACAGGTGTTCGCCATGTGGGTGGAGTTTAGTGAATGTGTTCGGTGGGATCCAGGTAGGGCGTTGTTTGTTGTGCCACATTTGGACTAGGTCTGGCTCTGTCGAGATTGCATTGATTGGTAGATGGGACAGGACGTCGGCGTTTGTGTGGAGTTTGCCTGGTTGGTATGAGATCTCGAAATCATACTCCTCGAGTGTCTCTCGCCATCGTATAAGTTGTACGTTGGTGGTGTTTGATTGACGTAGCCATTGTAGGGATTGGTGGTCTGTAATGACTATCACATGGGTGCCTGAGATGTAGGAACGGAAGTATTCGAGGGACCAGATGATTCCCAGGCACTCGCGTTTGGTGGCTGCATAGTTTCATTCTGCAGGATTTAGGGTGCGGCTGGCACAGGCGATGATATATTCACGGCCATCTTGTACGTGTGCAAGGACAGCCCCTATGGCGATGAGTGATACGTTGGTATACAGGTGGAATGGGAGGTTGTAATCTGGGAAAGCAACTACTGGGGCAGAGGTTAACTTGGACTTGAGGGTGGTAAATGCAGTTTTTCTTGGTTCGGTCCATACGAACGGCTCGCCTTTTTTTGTTAGGTCGTGTAGGGGTTTGGCGATATCTGCATATCCTTTGACGAACTGCCTGTAGTATGATGTTAGGCCTAGGAAGGCTCTAGTTTCGTGCACATCACAAGGTAGGGGAATGTCGGCGATTGCACGTAGTTTTTCTGGGTCTGGGGAGATGCCTTCAGCGTTAATTAGGTGTCCAAGGAAAGAGACTGATCTCTCGGCCAAGACGCACTTTGTTGGTTTTAGTTTAGTCCTGCCTGGCGTATACAGTGGAACACTTGTTTGAGGCGGTGGAGGTGGTCGGCCCAGGTACGACTGAAAACGATGACGTTGTACAGATACGCCAAACAAGTCTCCCAGGTTAGTCCGCTGAGAACTGACTCCATCAGGCGGGAGAATGTGGCAGGGGCGTTGCAGAGTCCGAAGGGAAGAACGTTGAATTCATAATGCTTCCCGTTTGATATTGAGAAGGAGGTTTTGTGTTTGTCGTCGGGGTGTACAGGGACTTGCCAATAACCCGATTGCAGGTCTAGGGTCGAGAACCAGGTCGACCCATGTAAGGAGTCCAGTGAGTCGTCGATTCGGGGTAGGGGCGTAGCATCTTTGATCGTGACGTCGTTGACTCGGCGGTAGTCTACGCAAAAGAGCATAGTCCCATCTTTTTTCTGTATGAGTACAACAGGTGAGGACCATGGGCTAGTGGAGTTAGAGATAACGCCGGCATCGAGCATATCCTGGACCTGCCGGTCTTCTTCTGCCCGTTGTTTTGGATTTTTTCGTCATGATGGTTGGCGAATTGGAGGTCTGGTCGTGTGTATCTCATGGCTGAGATAGGTAGTGTGGCCAAGGTCGGTTGGGCTGGAGAAGGAGAGGTCCTGAAAGTCCAGGAGGAGTTGTTGGAGGCTGTTGGTTTGTGAAGGGGATAGGTGTGATGGTAGGTCGGGGAGAGTGGGATGGTCAGGGGGTGGTGCTTGGCATGGTTCGGCTTCTTCCGTGTCGTCGATGATAAGTCCTCTTGGTAGGGTTAGTGGGGTTGTGGCGAGGTTGGCGATACGGATTTCATGGGCATGTGGGGGCAGGAAGGTGGGGCTTACTAAACAGGAGGAGAGTGGTCCGGTGGGGATGGATGGTGACAAGAGGACGGAGGTACCTGAAGGTTTGTTCAGTTTTACCCAAGCTTCATGGTGGGGTGGAATGGTGATTGAGGAGGCGATAGTGGCAGGAAAAGTTGGGGAGGGGTCCAGATGATGTGTGGTGGGGGGTGGTGATGGAGGGGGATGGAGTGAGGCATTGTGAGAGGTAGGGTTGGGGTAAGATGTACAGGTGGGTTGGGGTAGGTGAATGTTTGGGGGTTGTGTGTGTTTGCATGGTGAGGGAGGGGTGATGTTCTTGATTTTTCTTTGATGAGTTTTTTTTTTCTTGTTGATTGATGCTTGGTTGGGACGGGCTGGACTGAAGTGGAGGCGGCGCTGATGGCAGTCAATGGTAGCGTGGAGTTTTTGGAGAAGGTCCAGCCCAAGATATCCATCATATTGATCGCATGTCGAGTCGAATATGATGAATGGGTGGTTAGTGGATACTCGTTGGTGGGTGTTGGTTTGAAAGGCCCATGTTTCCCCACGGATAGGCAGGGGGCCGTCCCCCGCGTCAACGAGGTTGGCTGAAGTGGGGAGAAGGGGGCCAAATGCAGAGGTGTGGCGGGAGTAGAAGTGGGAGTAGAGGCACGATCTGGCTGCTCCCGTATCCACCAGTAATCGTGCCTTGACCCCGTTCAGCCAAATCTTCTTGTAGACTGGGGGTATGTAGCTATGTGAGGTGGCCCCCGCCACCGTGGGGAGGTGCGGGGGCGGGCCTAAAAATCCATCTGCTGAGGAGTGGGGTCGTCGTGGTCGTCATTGTCCATTCCCGAGTAGAGTGTTGGCAGTGCGTCGTCTTCCGGAGCGTCGTCGTCTAGGGAGGAGACTTTCTTGCGCCCTTGGTGAAAGTTTCTGCACCTGCTAGCCTTTAGCTGTTCTCTTATGTCGTGCAAGGGGCAGGTGCGACTGCAAGCCATGAACTCCCAAGGATTTATAGTGATGAGATTTCCTTGTTCCTTGGGGATGGGGCGCTTTTCTTGCGGGTAAGCCCTAGGCACAGTAGGAGGTGGCTCTGTAGTTGGCTGGTGAGGCGGCAGCTTAGGTTTGGGTGGAGGGTTTTGTTTCGTCGGGAATCATGTCACCGTGTGGAGTGGTTGTGGTATGGGACAGGTGGCGAGGAGACGTCTGACGAGTTGCAGGTCGTTTCCCATGTCCCCTGAGGGATCATAGATTGAGAAGTGCTCCCTGACTGTGCTAGGGAGAATCCTCAGCAGGGCATTAAATGTATGTATATCTCGGGCATTTGTAGGTGCCTCGGGATAAGCGGCGCTGACGAGGCGCCGAGCCTGGACAAATGTGTCGTCCAGGTTCCTGTCGTAGGTGAGGGCGTCGAGTTGAGAGAGGGCGACAACTCTGCCTATTGATGGCGTGAAAGCCTGTCTCACTATTTGTGAGAATTGATCCCATGACAGTTCTGGGACGATTTTTGGTGCGACAGTGGCGATTATTTTTCCCAGATTAGGTAATGTGACTGCAATTTTTTCTCTGTCTGAGTTGAACCCTATGTCTAGGAGGGGTTTGACCATATCTAAATATACTTCTATGTCACATTGGTCCGGGTTGAATCTCGGTAATTGGATGTGCGGTTTGACTGCCATTGTGCAAGTTTCCTTTTTATCGTTCCTCCGTGCTTTTACTCGGATCCAGAACCAGCACTTGCCACCAGTGTTATACTAGTGTTTTTAAGGCGACTACTCGTCGTAAAAACACTAGCTATTGAAGCGGGGTTCTCTTTCTAGACCGGAAGTGAAGCACCAACAAAGGAACAGGACATAAAAACCAGGCAGTATACCTTAACACATCTATTACCTTAATTCTAACCGTAACAATACACGTAGTGTGATATTTGAGATACAGGGGAACAGAGACACAGAGTTAATATTCAGCACCACAAAATAGAGTTACACTTAACACACACTACAATGTTCATACAGGGAGATCGTGAATTATCTACAGTATTGTTTATACGTCACTTTGAGGCAGGATATAAATAGAATTGTTCACATAGGGAATAAACAAGATTGGGAGTCCGTATGGGGAATATTACCATAAATGAGGTAGGGTGCGGATAGCGACACTCAACGTTGTCACCTTGTCACGGAGACACTCACACTCAGGCTTTTGACTGGCCCGCGCGCCCTTACCTCAGGTGTTCACAGAAAACTCTCTAACTCTCTTACATGGGGGGGACTGGGATAATTACAACAAAGTTCATTTTCTGCCCTGTCAACACTGAGTTCTTGTGGGCTACTATCGACTACACTGTTCTTCACTTAGTCACTGTGCACTGTTCTTTTTCCCGAGTTGTTCTTGACACAAAGGGAGTGGGAATCACTGTTTTCCCATGTCTCCTGGGTAATGTTCACTCTAGGTCGTACTCGTAGGTTAGGTGTAGGGAGGCTTTCCCGTCTGGGGGCCTCGACCTGGGAGGCGGCCCTCGTACTAGGGCCACGCCGGTGGGGTGCAGGGAGGCCCTCTGGTCTGGGGGCCTCGACCTGATAGGTGGCCCTCGGGATTGGGACCAAACAGCCGGAGTAATCGGGCCTGTCATTTTTGGCTCCGGGGAGTGAGGGAGTCCGGATCGCCTTTGTCAGGAGTTGGAGAGTCGGGCCTGGGCGTCCTGGGACTGCGGGCACCAAGGGGGAGAGGCGCCGTCAGGACCGGGCTGTGGCAGCGTCTCCTACGGGGCTCGGACAGGAACAAGGAACTCCAATGGCGTAGGCGGTAAGCCCGATATCGGGCCTTGCCACCACTCTAGTGTCTCCTCCGGGGCTATATTCCCAGGAGGTGACAAAGGGCTCCCATAAGGGAAAGAAGCTGGAGAAGGACTCACGTCACTCGTGTCCTCTCTAGTATGTCCAGAGGCCGGAGCCTTGGGTCGCCTTACCCTGGTACGTACTCTGGCTGTAGCCGTGGACTTTGCCCGGCGTACGAGGAACACCTGCAGGGCGTACTAGGCCGTCCCTTCGCCGCATATCTGGACCATCGCTGTGGTGTTGCTCCCGTAGTAGGGGACAAGCCGGAGTGAGGGGCACGGAGGCCACACTCTCTCCAATACGGACTGAAACTACCTTCAGGGGCTTCTCTGCCCTGGTACGTGCCCCGGCCAGAGCCGAGTGCCTACCCGTGCTGAGAACACCTCCAGGGCATACTAGGCCGTCCCCTCGCCGCGTATCTGGACCGTCGGCGTGGTGTTGCTCCCGTAATAGGGAAGGAGTACACGTACAGTAGCAGGGGCTCTTTACCCTGGTCCATACTCTGGCCATAGCCGAAAGCTGATCTGTCCGATCAAGAACAACTGACGGGCGTACTGGGCCGTCCCTTCCCCGCCGCATATCTGGACCGTAGGAGTTTAGTTGCTCCTGAAGGGGAGAACAGCAAGAGAGGGATGCACTGGGGCAACTCTCTGTCTCTGGTGTACTAAGGCCGGAGCCTTGGGTCGCCTTACCCTTCATACACTTTATAAGGCCGTAGCCTTGGGCCTTCTGCCCTTGGGCCTCCTGCCCTAGAGGGTGTAGCAAAGCCGTCAATACGGTGTTACCTGGGACTGAAACTGGTTCAGTCCCACCCCTATTCTGACGACCATTGCTCTGCCCGCAATGTAGTCTCCTTTCCCTGATCACCTGGGGTTGGGACAATTGCGGGGAACAAGGGCCCAGGATCATGGTGTCCTGGTGACCCTCTTGAACGGGGTCACTAACCTCACCATTGTGTCCTCCTGGGGTGGTGGTGCGGTGGCGGCCTGGTGGTGGGGTGAGGGGTGATGAGGTGGGAGGTCCGGCGGCGTGCACGGCGGGCATTTTAGTCAGCATCTTGGTTTGTGTGGTAGGTTGCCTTTACTGATTATGGAATTTTTCCGTATTGGTGCCACCTTGTTTCCCTCATATCCTCAAGAGGAGGGAGTGCCTCAAACTAGTGTCCTTAGTGTCACCGTCTTTGCTAAAGTTCAGGAAGATTTTGTTGGCTTTGTTCCGGAGGAAGTGTCAGCCTCGCCGTATCCTCGCTATCCACATCCGTTTGGATACAGGGTGAAGGCTGCTATGGGGGATGTGGATGTTCCAACCTTTCTTGTTTGTCCTGTGCGTGTACTAAGGATGGCTCCCTGGCTCCTCTCAGGAGTGCAACCGTGTGTTTACTTTCCTGAGAGAGGAGCCTTTCTTTCCTCACAGGCGGCTCTTTGTTATTTTTTTAGAACATGCTTCCTCTCACAGTGTCTCGATTCTCGTATGTACTGATGGATCGAAATCCCGTGAGGGGGCAGGCTTGGGTGTTATATTTCCCAATTTCATTCGTGGTAGGAGTCCTCCCCCCATCATATCTACTTTTATCGCAGAACTTACTGCTATTTAACGTGCAGTCAAATTCATATTTAGCTTCCTTCGTGTTTGTTATACAGTTTTTAGCGACTCTGCTGATCTCCATTTGTGTTTTCCCGTCCAATCCTGTTTTGTTGTCTACAGTGTTTTAGAATGGCTGTGCTTGCTAGGGACTGCTTTGTGGTTTTGTACCATTGTGGGCAATGAGCATGCTGACGCTCTGGCAAAGGCTGCTGCCTCTCGCCCATCCTCACCTCTCCCCTGCCTCGCTCAGTGGTATTCATCTAACCACTCACTGTTTGCTCCCACTGGCAGAGTAGGTGGGATGCGTTGGGGGCCAACAAAATGTGTGATATTTGTGGGTAAACGGGCCCCTTCATTTGCCGAGGTCTGAATGCAGGTGGGAGACGGCTTTATGCTGCCTCCGAATGGGCCATTCCTGGTTCTCTCATTGATTTTTAATGGAGGACTCTCCCCCTACTTTCTGTGTGGAATGCTTCGTCCCCCTGACTCTTCGGCTTTTGCGATGGTGTCCACTGTTGGGGAATTGCGCAATCGTTACCTCTCTGAGCACCGGGCAGGAAAGGGATTGTAGTCTTCTGTTGGTACTTGGAGAGGATGCTTGTTGTGGTGGAGGGGGAAACCTTTGCTTGGTGTAGGCAGCTGCACTATCGTGTAAAATTTAGTATACAGTGGTTTTAGTGTTCTTAGTGTTTTAGTGTTTTTCTTGTTTTAATTATGAATTGTATTTTGTTTGTTTGTGTTTGTTTGTGTGTGTGTGTGTGTGTGTGTGTGTGTGTGTGTGTGTGTGTGTGTGTGTGTGTGTGTGTGTGTGTATTTCATCTTTTCGAGTGCTTTTATTCTCGTTGTCGTCCGGCGGCATATGACCCTGGTTGTTGTATCGCCAGATTATATTGTATATACTTATTCAGTTCAATTTACCCTACCCTACTCTTCTCAACCCTACACTAGCCTACCTCAGCCTACCCTACCCTACCCTGCCATTGCCGACCCAACTCTACCCTACTTTAACCTACCCTCCCCTGTACAGCCCTTTCACCACTACATTACTTTTCCTGTTTTCTTCTCTCTACCTTCGGATGATTTTCTTCACCTCTACAGTAGAGAGAAATTTCGAACTGGAAGGGTTAAATACTGCCATCATCAACCCCATCTCTATCAGGGGATCTCCTAAGCTGAATAAAATCATGCGGTCAGCTAGGACAATGTAAAAAAGTTGTTCTCGGCTTGAAAGATTAAATGATTCTGTCCCGTCATCCTAAGAGGGTTTTCTGAAGCTGTAGGATATCGTCAAAAGCTAGGAAAGAGTAAAAGTGACATCCGCAAACCGAGAGCTCTACGTCCAGCGCTCCGCGGTTCAAGTCCCAGAGGTGGACAGATGTTTTGACATGTAGATGTTACCAGGGCGTAGCTTGGTGGCCTACCCTTTAATATTCTGGACTAATGGTGGTCTAGCCTCGTGCCCCTGCGCTTCACCTCGTAAAAAAAAAAAAAAATTAAAAGGAAAGCCAAGGGTCATGAATGAACTAAAGGACTGAACTAAGCGGAGAAGAACAAAAATCGTAGAGAAGATCGCCGCAAACTTGATGAGACAGTGTAGTATAACTGAGTGAAATAGGCGTTGGATATGACGGAACTAAACGGCAGTTATACCCACCTTTCTTCTGTACCATACACTACCCTGATTCAGCCTACCCTACCCTACCCAGACCTACACTGCCCTACCCAGCCCTACCCTACCCAGTCCACCACCACCCAGCCCTATCTTACCCTGCCATAACCTATCCTACCCTCCCAAACGCAACTCGACCCATCCCTACCCCATACTGCCAAAACCAACCCAACCTTACCCCACCCTGTCAAGACCGACACAATCCTACCCCACCCTGCCAAAACCAACCCAGTTCTACTCCACCCTGCCAAACCCGACCAATCCTTTCCCACCCTGCCAAAAACCGACCCAATCTTACCCCACCCTGCCAAAAGCGACCCCATCCTACTTCACCCGACCAAAACCGACCCAATCCTACCCTACCCTGCCATAACCGATCCATCCCTACCCTACTTTGCCAAAACCAACCCAATTCTACCCCACCTTGCCAAATGCGACCCAATCCTTGCCCACCCTGCCAAAACCGACCCACACCTACCCTACCCTGTCCAAACCGACCCAATCCTACCTCATCCTTCCAAAACCGACCCAATCGTACCCCACCCTGCCAAAACCGATCCAATCCTACTCCACTCTACCAAAACCGAGCAAACCCTACCCCACCCTACCAAAACCAACTCAATTCTACTCCACTCTGCCAAAACTGACCTAATCATGCCCCACCCTGCCAAAACCGACCCAATCCTGCCCCACCCTGCCAAATCCAACCGAAACCTAACCTATACTCTGCCAAAACCGACCCAACCCTTCCCCACCCTGACAAAACCGACCCATACCTATCCCACCCAGCCAAAACTGAGCCATTCCTATCCCACCCTGCCAACTCTGACCCAATCCTACCCCACCCTGCCAAAACCGACCCATCTCTACCCCACCCTGCCAAGACCGACCCATCCCTACCCCACCCTGCCAAAACCGACCCAATCCTACCCCACCCTGCCATATCCGACCCAATCCTACCCCATCCTGCTAAGACCGACCCATCCCTACCCCACCCTGCCAAAACCGACCCAATCCTACCCCACCCTGCCAAAACCGACCCAATCCTACCCCACCCTGCCAAAACCGACCCGATCTTACCCCACACTGCCATATCCGACCCAATCCTACCCCATCCTGCCAAAACCGACCCGATCTTACCCCACCCTACCAAGACCGACTCATTCCTACCCCACCCTGCCAAGACCGACCCGTCCCTACCTCACCCTGCCAAGACTGACCCGTCCCTTCCCCACCCTGCCAAGACCGACCCATCCCTACCCCACCCTGCCATAACCGACCCAATCCTACCCCACCCTTCAAAAACCATCCAAGTCCTACCCCACCCTGCCAAAACTATCCCAGTCCTACCTCACCCTGCCAAAACCGACCCAACCCTACCCCACCCTGGCATAACCGACCCAACCCTACCCTGCCCTAACCAAACCAATCTTATCTAACTCATTATTCACTCTAACACTTTCTTCAGTTTTCTTCATTCTTTCTTCAGATTTTCTTCAGCTCTGGAGAGGAATTTTGAATTTGAGGGGTTAGATACAGCCAGCATCAACCCCTTCTCTGTCAGGGGATCTCCTAAGTTGAATAAAATCGTGCCTTTCAGCTAGGACAAAGTAAATAAATCGTTCTTGGTCTGAAGGGTTAAATGATTCTGTCCCGTCATCCTAAGAGGGTTTTCTGAAGCTGTAGGATATCGTCAGAAGCTAGCAAAGTGTAAAAGTGACATCCGCAGACCGGGAGCTCTGCGTCCAGCGCTCCGCAGTTCAAGTCCCAGAGGTGGACAGATGTTTTGACCTGTAGACGTTATCAGGGCGTAGTTTGGTGGCCTACCCTTAAATATTCTGGACTAATGGTGGTCAAGCCTCGTGCACCTGCGCTCCACCACATAAAAAAAAAAAAATAAAAAGGAAAGCCAAGGGTCATGAATGAACTAAAGGACTGAACTAAGTGGGGAAGAACAAAAATTGTAGAGATCGCCCCAAATCTGATGAGACAGTGTAGTATAACTGAGTGAAATAGACGTTGGATATGACGGAACTATTGATTTGTAATTATAATATGGAGTCCTAACACCCTGTCCAAACCGACCCAATCCTACCTCACCCTGCAAAAACCGACCCAATCCTACCCCACCCTGCAAAAACCGACCCAATCAAACCCCACTCTGCCAAAACCGACCAAATCCTAACTCACGCTGCCAAAACCAACCAAAACCTATTCTATACTCTGTCAAAACCGACACAGTCCTACCTCACCCTGACAAAACTGACCCAGTCCTACCCCACCCTGCCAAAGCCGATCCAACCCTACCCCACCCTGCCAAAACCGACCCAACCTTACCCCACCCTGCCCAAAAAAAACTCAATCCTACCCCACCTGGCCAAAACCGACCCAATGCTACCCCACCCTGCCAAAACCGAACCATTCCTACCACACCCTGCCATAACCGACCCAGTCCTACCCCACCCTGCCAAAACCGGCCCAATCCTACGCCGTCCTGCCAAAACTAACCCAACCTTACCCCACCCGGCCATAACCAACCCAACGCTACCCCACCCTGCCACAACTGTCCCATCCCTACCCTACCTTAACCAAACCAGTCTTATCTAACTCATTGTCCACATTAACACTTTTTTCCATTTTCATCTTTCTTCCTCCAGACGATTTTCTTCAACTCTGGAGAGAAATTTCGTACTGGAGGGGTTAGATACAGTCACCATCAACCCCTAAACTACGAGGGGATCTCCTAAGCTGAATAAAATCGTCCGGTTACCTAGAACAAAGTAACTAAGTCATTCTCTGTCTGAAGGGGTTATTGTGTCTGTCCCATCATCCCGAGAGGGTTTCTTTAAGTTCCAGGAAATCGTCTAAAGGTAGCAAAGTGTAAACATGACGTCAGCACTTGTTCTAGGCGCCACAGATCGAGTCCCGGAGGTGAACAAAGGTTTTTATATCATATAGACGTTTTATATTTTATATTTTGCAACTTTCAGAGGCATTTACTCAGCTTTAGGAGTCTTATGGATAGGCTCAATCAAACGTATCGAACCTCCTATGTTAGAAAAAATAGCTTACAGAAATGCGTCCTCGTACTGAAGGGGCGGAATGGACAGATCGAGTGACTAAGATATTGAATGATATATATGACTGGTTTTGTTGTTATTTCTATTAATATTATTATTATTATTATTTCAGGGAAATGTCCCAGGCTTCTAGACTGGCTGACTAGCGAATATTATTTTAAGTCTCCCGTGGCTCCGTGCTCCTTCCACTCAAGTGCCTGCACTTCACGCATTCCACGCACAAGTTGGCGCCACCGCTGCATTCCTGCGAAGACGAGAGGTCAAGAGGACGACACTTGTTTTTTGTTTGTTTGTTTACTGTAATTGCTTAAAGTTGTGATCCCTCCAACTTGAATGCTCAGTTGTAACTATAGATAACTAGAATACGATGCTAGTCACTAAG
Organism: Coenobita brevimanus; assembly: GCF_032717465.1. NCBI lineage: Eukaryota > Metazoa > Arthropoda > Malacostraca > Decapoda > Coenobitidae > Coenobita > Coenobita brevimanus. The sequence goes on from NC_137046.1 coordinate 28,863,439, forward strand.
AAGGGCTATGAAAAGATACAGAGCTCGTAGTATTTTTTTCTTTTAGCTAAGATACATGAAATAAGCTGCAAAAATACGAAAATGCGAGCTTACTTAATGTAAATGAATTATAGTACGTTCAAGATGGAGGGAAGGCATTTTGTATTTTGTTTGTGATGTTATAGTGTCTCTCAGGATCCTAGGATCCTCTCTCAGCTGAACCCAATTGTCTGGCGTCAGCTGGAACATGATGCTAGAGTTATGTCGGTCGTGAGGGGGTTAATGGTGACGGTATTGACACTGTCAGGCTCCTATAACTCACTCAGTCGAAAAAAATCGTCTGAGTCAGCTGAAATGGGGTACTAGAGTTGTCCCGAGCATCACTCAGGGGGTTAAGATTCGTAACCCTCTGGTGCTTGGGACAACTCTAGTATTCCATTCCAGCTGACAGACGATTTTGTTCGGCTGAGTGAGTCATAGGAGCCCCGACAGTTACTACACTGTCACCATTAACCCCCACATGACCGGCATAACTCTGGTATATCATGTTCCAGCTGACGCCAGACAATTTGGTTCAGCCGAGTGGGTCTGGGGCCTGGGGGGGCACTAAATGAAAATATCCAAAAAATATTAGAAGGGGGGCTATATCAATTTTGCCACAGGGGGGTATACCAGAATTGGACTTTTTAATAAAACCCCCTATTCTCTCCCTCCCTGTGTTTTGTATATGCCCTTTTCTGTCTGCCTGTGGTGTGTCTCACCCTCTCTGTGTGTGTGGTGTGTCTACTGTGCGAGGGTGGTTGTGGCTATGTACGTGTCTTGGTGTGTGTGTGTAGTATTGTCTGTGTGTGTCTTGTAGTGTGTGTGTAAGTGTCTAGGTGTGCGTGTCTTGGTGTGTATAGTAGTGTGTGTGTGTGTCTTGATGTGTGTATGTATGTAGTAGTAGTGTGTGTGAGCTGAAGTGTAAGTATGGGGCCTTGTGGTTTTAAGGAAAGCCTGCTACGCAAACTTCCCTTAGCCACATTTTAAAGAAACCTCTATCACACCGGGACTTGAACCCAGGTCCTCGTGATCAGCAGGCCAGCACCATACTGACTATGCCATCGCGCCCCCATAAAGGTACCGGCTAAAACTTCTACTGTATTTTATTTCTTTACATGTTACAAAAAATGGGAAATTGAACTATCATGCACAGACTAAACTAAATTGTCATGTACCTATTAATGTCGCTTTAGGAGGAGATATTTCGAAATTTCCTGAGCTACTTGGAATACCTAATCCTGCAGTTTAATGCTAATCATGAACAAGTGCTATGGAAAGAATATAGAGCAGTTGCTACTTATATAAAGGGAGAAAGTAAAAACTGGAACTTAGTCTGCTATCGAACAGCAGGACTTAAACGATTAACCATATATTACATAAACTTAACACACTGAGTGACACAGAAACTAAACATATGATACAAATTCTTTAATGAAACTTATAATGAGAGTACAAATGACAAAATATACACTGCACAGGAAGACAGTACAGTACTCTGTGGGTATACCTTCGTGAGAACTAAGAATGAAAGCCTATCTGTTGTACCGATTTATAAACGGAAGAGATGAATCGCTAAATTTGATCCACAGCAAAAAAATAAAAATAAATAATAATAATAATAATAATCATGAATACATAACATAATAAAGACAAACCATATAGACTACATGTCCACCCTAAACTGACAAAAACCTGGCATCTCTCCACCTTGAATGCTGAGCTGTTTCTAGAGATAAAGACTAGATTATCATGCAAATCACAATGAAGATCTATGGGGAGGATGCAAAACCATAATACTGTCTTATTCTGCCACTTAGATACAGGAACTAAGCAGCAGAAGGACTAAAATTTGTCAAGGTGAGCCAACTACAATGACACAGATGAAGTCTGAGATTATATAATGTGTAATCATAAACTGATTGCATCATTCAGTAAAGATTACAAAAGGAAAAGCTATCAAATCTGAAAATGTAAGTACTATACAAGATATGATTAACCTTGTACATCCATATTCTGAGATATGCTTCCTATATCATAGCCTACACACAAATTCATCCCCCTCAACAGTAATGGTATATTCCTGCTGTCTCCTGACTTTCAATCAACTTATGAAACCTCTCTCCTAATTACAGTACAGTAATATGTTAATGAAGGCTGCTAGTAATTACCTTCAGTATGATAATTCTTATTTAAAGATAGCAGCAATGGCTAATGAAGGATGTAAGGTATGAAGTCCTTCCAGTTCAATATACTATATCTCCAATCAGGCTTTATCCAGTGTCTCTCCTACACATGTTAAAGAATGTCATATGGGACTCTAAGTTTGAAAAGTCTCTCCTATGCTGATTAACATAGTTTAAAGGTAACAAGAATGGCTTAATGAAGCCTGTCCCTAACCCCTTCAGTCCAAAAGCTCTCCTATCAACCTTTAATTACTTTCCTACTGAACAGGTTCCTGAAGGTTGTAATGTGACCCTTCCAGTTTGAAAAGTCTTACCCAAGCTGAATAACAGTCTTAAATTAGCAAGAATAAAGGCTAATCCTTGGAGCAGTTTGTGCCCTGTAATCCAAAAGATGTAGTTATATTCTCATTTTACTATCTATTTCTACCACCAGACCATCATATCTAACTTGAGACAGACATATAGTACTGTATTAAAGGGATTAATGGAGGAAGAACAGGACTGAAGAGTATTGTATTGGTGCTGTAATAAGAAGGGGTAGATTGAATGACAAGGCATGTTGAAAGGATGGAGGATGGCAACTGGACACAGAAAATGGTTTGGAACAAGGTCATAGAATGTGACATCAGGGATAGGAGGCTGATCACAGAGGTTGCCAGAGGACTAATCCCAACCAGCTAGGACCAATGGACTACATAGCTCTGAAGGGCAAGGAGAGACCTCGTATACGCTACCCTGGTGGGGGCTCGAACTGTCAACTTTATGGTTGTGAAGAGCAAGCGCTACTACTGAGCTACTGCAATCGAGCAGCATGGAAAGTCGCCATTAGGTGACCAAAGCCAATGCATACAAGCACGTTGGAACCTTCATAAATGATACGATATAACCTCTCCAGTTCAAAGTCTCTCCCATGCTGAATATCATATGAAGGAAGCATGAATAAAATCAGTTCATCTTTCAAGTGTGTGGTTAAAACTGAAATCCATCCATCCATCCATCATCCAATCCTACGTTGCCCCATGAGGCGCGTAGGAGCCCGGGGCAAGGCAGTTGGTCCTGACATTTAAGATGAGAGTGACCAACCTCACTCATCCCTGAGTGGCATTACGTGAGCAATAAACCCCAATCATCCCTTGGATATGAACCTTCACCGGCTCAATCCGACTGGAGCACAATAATTACCCACTAAACCACCAGGCGCCAAAATTTGGTTATATGGTTACCACCCAGCATAGTAAATGGTTTCCTGGTGTACAGGAAACCATTTGGCTTGTCACTCAGTGTAAAGTCACCCACAGGCAGAAGGAAGAGGAAAGAATGAAGGAATGCAACACAGAATTGGGAGTGTAAAGTCACCCGTAGGCAGAAAGACGAGGAATGAATGAAGGGGAAAAAACTGAAATAAAATACTTAATCCATGGGTCTTTGCATCTGGTATTGTATTTTAATCCTGTTAATTCTAAGTTATATCATTCAGCTTAGGAAAGAGTACATGAACTGGAGTGGCTAAAGCCTTGATCAACTTCTTTACTACTGTACTTGGAGACTCTTCCAAAGGAGATTAAACTTGCTTACTGGCCTAGTTCTACCAGAGGAAACAATGGCTAATGGGGTCTCTGAAGATTATTAAAACTGTCTACAAGTTATTTTTTCTAGCCTGAGAGATCTCCAACCCTTTCAGATTAGTTGATGGCAAGTGTGGCAAGACTGCACAGATGATAAGACTAGTAACCAAGGAGATGTCATATGAAGAGAGACAGTCTGAAGGGAACTCCTAAGGTGATCAAAATTGCCTACAGAGCATTAATTCTATCCTAACATAAATTCCTAATCTCTTGTAATTGAGCTGATGGCCAATTGTTGTTAGACTGGGTGTCAGTATGAATGGTAACCCAGAAGACTTACTCCTTCCTTACAACTATGACTCATTCTAAGCAAGCACAAACTGGTATTTGAATTGTATGAGTGACCCAGGTCCCTCATATTAAAACAAGTTATGTAATTACAACCGTCTGAATGTATATGTGTGGGCTATTTCACTAACCATGATGTACTGTTGATAGTCCTTTATATTTTTTCATTTTCATTTATTTATTTTTTCTTACCTGTTGCTGAATCATACCTCACCCTTCTTTGTATTGAGAATTAGGTTCTGGTTGATGCTGGAGAGGGATGCCTTCACATGGTGGCACCAATAGCACCAGGCAATAGAGCTGGCTATATTTCTAACAATAAAACTGTCTTCTCTCCATCTCGACTATTGAGCCAGAAGGGTCATATCAACCACACATACGCTTTGAGGTAAAACAGGGTGAATTTCATGAATATTAGTAACTCAGACAGTACTATGATTATCTTATTAAATGCTGGAAGTTTTATGCAGGGGTTCATTGGCAAATTTTGAGGTGCAAGATTTTCAGGAAAAATGATGGCCAATATCATATTTAATCTACCATTATTAAATTATGCCATGGCCCAGAAAAAAATGAACTACATAACAAACTCCAATCGCCAAGTAATACAGGCCATGACACTGAATTATATAATGAAATGGCATAAAGAAGAAATGGCAATAAAAAGGAAACAGCAGCATGAAGAAATGTTACATAAAAGACATTACTAAAAGACCTTAAAATTGAACAGTAAGTGAAATACAGTCAGGAGGTAGAATGATTGCCTCAAAAATGTCAAAACTTCTGAAAACTGATATAGCTACATAATACAGTAATTCTGAAGGGCTTACGAGAAAATTCTCTTGTGGCCACAGGGAACGGGGTACAAGAGTAATTGATTTATTTAACTCCTTCAGTATGATGGGACCCTCACTCTGATGGGTCAAGTCTCAAAGCCAATGCCTGGCAGATCTGATCTTCTGAATCACAGTGGCTTAATGAACTCTACTTGATTTAATATAATAGAATTAATATACTCATTCTAACTTATTTGCTTTAACCTACAACACTCAACTTACTGTACTTAGCTTAAACTACTAGATTTAACTTACTACATATAACATTTAATTTAACCAGCTCAATAATACCTCAGTTTAACCAATTCCAACTTACTTTAATTCTTATGGGGTACATGGGGTTAAGGGCTATAAATCTTATAAGGGATTCACAACAGACTTAGGATCAATTTCATCTCATAACTAAGAGACATGGGTCAAATTCAGTTCTCTCTTCTCCTCGTCCAACTTGAAAAAAAGAAATCACAGCTATGGCAGAAAACTGATCATAAATCCATCTGAAAGTATATACTGTACAGTTTTTTTATACTGTATCATACATTTAGCCAGTCCTCTCATAAGTCAGGGATCACGCTAAATTATCAGAACTTTTCCCATAACAGGCAGCAATGTTTGAAAATATTACAAACTTTTCCATTCAAATTAACAAATCCAGCCTATCCCTAATGAACAGATTTTAGTTTTGTACAAGAGATATACATGTATAGCAGTCTTATCAAGGACTCTGACAACTGTGTAACTGTGGCTGAGGTCTCCATCTGAGATTGTTGAGCAAGGCCAGGTACCAAGATTCTGTTCCCACACCACTCACATGGTAGCACCTACCAGGGACAATGTTTCCAACCATCTACCACCTAACGAACTACCAAGTGGATGTCTAGTGGAACAGAACTATTATTCAAGCATTCAAAATCTTAGCTTCACCTTACAGTACAAAAACCTATAACTAAGACCTAACTGAACAACACTTATTAACTATCAACATCATGCCCAGTACAATGGGACAATCATTCAAGCATCCAAACTCCTAACTTCACCATACAATTCAAAAACCTATAACTCAACCTAACCCCTTCACCATCAGGCTATTCTTCTAAGATGAATTAAATAGTTTGGAAGCAGTAAGAAAAAATAGAATAGTAAATTTTACAAATGAATATACCTTTCAAGTACAGTATAAAGGCTGTGGAGATTTCCTAACACCTCTTCTTTAGCAATTTATTCTATACACCTTAACACCCTCTTAAATTAGTTGATAAATTTTATGTGGAAAAAAATATATATATAAAAAATATACATAAGAATGTTTTTATGTACTGTACTGTACTAGCAATATGTAAAGTAAATGAGTAAAGAAGAGGTGCCAAGAAATCTCGTATGCACTAGTGTCCCCCAGTGCACTGAATTAGTTGAAGAACATGGTGCAAACAGCCTAACTGCTTATTTACACATACAAATATTCATCATAACATATTCTAACATTATATTACATTGTACAACTGCAGACATGATATTTTATACCAGTTATGTGATCCTTCCAGGGATAAGAGACTGAATAGGGAGGCTTCCAGAAATTGAGAAGTGTGGAGAGCCACCATTAATTGGCCAAGGACAATGCATGCAAGCATGTTGTAGCCTTAATATATGATATAAAAGGACCAGGTGCCTGGTGGTTTAGTGGTTAATTATTGTGCTCCAGTCGGATTGAGCCAGTGAAGGTTTATATCCTAGGGGTGGTTGGGGTTGATTGCTCATGTAATGCCAGTCAGGGATGAGTGAGGCTGGTCACTCTCATCTTAAATGTCGGTACCAACTGCCTAGCCCCGGGCTCCTATGCTCCTTATTGGACAATGTAGGATTGGATGATAGATGGATGGATGAAAGGACTTTGGGCTATGTTTGGTGTCCACTGTTTAGTAACTCTGCAAGTGTATTCTGATCATTACTTGTTCGCTTTAACACAAGTCTGCCCAAGGAGTCTTTCGTACTGTACACAAGGTGCTAAGAGGGACTCCTTCGTGTGGTGGGACTGATATAACCATGTGGCTTAACTACAGTACAAGGTAATACAAAATTATGTCCCTCACCACCTTCTTTTTCCCCCAGACCAGTTTTGGCGCCAGCAGTCCACCAAATTCACATTCAGATAAGCCTACGGTTACTACTGCTGGTTCAGTACAACCTGCCAAATCCGAACATCCAATTTCCAAAATATTTTTTCATGATATAGAGGGGTGTTGATATCATGTCCTCACACATTCAAGGTATAACTGAAGACTGAGTTCTTTTGTGGACATGTTTAAGAGCAGATAATAAGTTACTAATGCAAGTGCTTCAGTTTACTTATTGTTCTCAATTGCCTTGACTACATTATTTGTTTCACTAGTTCATTTCTCACAGCTGCCATTATGATTCCACTTTCCAAAATGTTCCATTTTGCATAAAGCCTTTGGACCTAGGCATTTTGGATCTGAAAGGTTGTACTGTACACCTACTACTACTGTTCTTCTTAGATGGATACAATAGTTTACATATCTATTATCATTATCATAAAAAATACAATCTCATCATACTTCTTTCACGGTGTAGGATCCTGTGGCTAGGCTAAGCTAGTCCAATACATGTAAGGGTAGATTACCTGTTTACATCCCTTGGTGGTGTTAAATATAAAAAAAAAAAAAAAAATCCAGTTGCTTCTCGGGGACAAAGCCATGCGTGGATGTCATTCTGAGTGGGCGTTCTAACCCCTAGATGTCCTTTTCCGGCCGCATGCCCTTACTGGCACCAACCTGTGTCATTGTAGGGTATGGGGTGTGATGCATAAAGTGCATGTATGGTAGTGAAGAGCAGGTAGTTATAAAAATGTTTGGCAGAGTATGCTGGCCTACCCTCTATGTTAGTGACACTGAAAAATGTCAAGGGGGAGCTCCAGCTCTCCCTGTCACCAGCTTTTCCACCTTCCTTGAGAGTACAGTACTGCCCTCACAGGCTGGTACCATACTACAGCCTGCTCCCGATAATAATTATTTAATAATAATACAGTAATTATAACAATAATAATAATAATAATAATAATAATAATGCAGGTGGGGAAGGCACCAGGTGTGTCTGGGTTGACTGTTGAAACACTGAAAGCCTCAGGAGATACAGAAGCAAGGTTAGTAACTGACCTGATAAATTCGATTATAACTGAGTGTGTTGTCCCAGATGATTAGCTGAAGAGTGTAGGGTAACTGTAAATGTCTACAAGGGGAAGGGTGATGCCCTGGAAAGAAGAAATTATAAAGGCATAAAGTTTTAGACCAGAAAATGAAGGTAATGGAGAGAGTTCTAGAAGGTATGTTAAGAGAAAATGTGAATATTGATGAGATACAGTTTGGGTTTATGTCAGGTAAAGGGACCACAGATGCCATATTCATTGTTCGACAGTTTCAGGAAAAAATATGTAGGAAAGAAAAAGGAATTGTACTCTGTTTTTGTTGATTTGGAGAAGACCTTTGACAGAGTCCCTAGAGAGGTGGTGAAGTGGGCAATGAGAAAGCTTGGGATCAAGGAGTGGCTGGTTAGGGTGGTTATGGCCATATATGTGGGTGTTCACACCCAGGTAAGTGTGAATGGAAATTTGAGTGACAAGTTTTTCAAGAATGCAGGTGTGCACCAGAGGTCACTTCTGAGCCCCTTGTTGTTTATCATGGTACTTGAAACCCTCTCATGTGCCTTCAGAAATGGACTCCCGTGGGAGATGATGTATGCTAATGATCTGGTGTTGATTACAGAGAATGAAAGGACGGCGGAGGAAAGATTTGGGAAATGCAGAGACGGTATGAAACACAAGGGCTCAAAGTAAACGCAGATATTACTAAAGTGATGGTGTATAGGGCTGGTGGCAGTACTGTCAAAGAAGAGGGAGAGTGAGCATGTGAGATCTGCCACAAGGGCGTGGAAAGTAATTCCATCTTGTGCAGTCTGTGATAAGTGAGTGCATAAGATATGTAGTGGTACTAGAGGTAGACTGCGAGATAATGCTGATTTCATGTGTGCCGTGTGTCGGGGAGAGCAGGTGAAGATTGTCAGGCATGGAAGGACTGACCTTGTTGGTGAGTCTCTCGAGTATGTGGAAGAGTTTTGTTATTTGGAAGACATGTTATGTGCTGGAGGTGGGGCTGAAGCTAGCTCTGTGGCTAGAGTGAGGAGTTGTTGGAAGAAATTCAGTGAGCTGTTGCCTCTCCTGACACTGAGAGAGCTTTCCCTCTGTGCTAAGGACCTCTGTATGTGTCATGTGCCAGGAGTGCAATACTGTATGGTAGTGACACTTGGGCAGCAAAGGAAGAGGATATTTGCAGGCTTAAACATACAGAAATGACAATGAGTGGGTGGATGTGCAGTGCGTCCTTGAACGCGAGGCCTGGGAGGGCTAGGTTTATGACTGAAGAGTTGAGAGCAAGGATGGGACTGGAGTGTGTTGTTGTGATGAGGAGGTGCTGACTGAGATTGTCTGGACATGTGGAAAGGATAGGAGCTGACAACTGGGCGCAGACAGGGATGTGTAAACGTTGGGGGTAGGGTTGCGAGAGGCAGACCAAAGAAGAGCTGGGATGAGGTCAAAGAGTGTGACCTCAGGGATAGGGGACTGCATAGGGAAGTTGCCAAAGATCTAGCAGCATGGATATCACTAGCACTCAGAAATTTTATGCTATCCTTAACCATGCTATACCTAAATCTAGGTTTGGCTGCAATTATTTGGAGAGGGAACAAAATGATGAAAATTCCAAACCTGAACACTGATAGAAGAGCCAAACCCTCCTGTTTTGGGCCCATTTTGGGCCTGTCTGAACCTGAATCCCAGGGTTACCCACAGCACACCCTACCAACTCAGTTGCCTGGCCAAAGCTACAATTCCCTACATCGTCATCTGGGATCCACTGGCACATGGCTCTGGTTCACCACCTGCTCCAATGTGCCATTTCACTCAACCTGTGAAAAAAAATATCATTAATACCATCATCACCATTTGGAATTCATCTGCTTAAGGTTTTGGAATAACAGGTACTCCTAACGTGCCACAGCAACAATAATAATAACTATGAGGTATTGACATCCTTGTAATAAGGTTTGCTAAAATTACAAGCAAATTCATAAGCAACAACAAATGATAAAGTGAAAGGAAGTTGTGATGCTAATGATGTGCATGAAAGCATTAGGAGGAATACTCTTGAGATGGTCTGGCCATGTGGAGGAGCAGAAAGTAAGAGACTGGCTGGAAATGTGCATGTGTGGGAGGGGAAGGGGGAGACTGATGATGAGATGGAAGGAGGGAATGGAGAGAGATTTCAGAAAAGGTGTAAACTGGATGAAGGGCAACCAAATAGCAGAGGATATGGTAACACAGAGGTGATCCATTTGTGGTGATCATTTACAGTATTAAGATATCTCCAGACAGACAAATAGATAAACAGCTAGACTGATAAATAAACAGAGAGACAGACTAACAGGCATACAGATTCATAGTCTTGCTTACCTCACCTAAACTAAGTACATTTGGTGCCCTCTCCCCCACCCATCCCACAGCGTACTGATGATTTCTCTGGCACTGCACTATGCTCACTTTAACTTGACTCAAAATTGCCCTCTCCCCACTCTCAATGTTGTTTTAACAATAAGAGGAAACTACAAAATTACACTAGCCATGAAGAAATGCTGAGAGAGAGAGTGTGGGGCTGTAGCAATGTCCTAATTTGCCACTTAGCTTCACAAAACAGGCCCAGGGCTAGGCTACTGTAGTCCAGTACATTTAAGGGTAGATAACCAGCTAGCTTCCCTTGGTGGCATTACGTGACTAAAAAGCCTCCAGTCACCACTTGGGGATAGAACTTATGCAATTCTGTCACTCCATATGGGGCATTCTAACCTCTAAACCACCACATACCATAACTACAAATAAACCATGCTTAACCCGTTGATTATGCATTTACCTTTCTTTATCCCACCCATGGCATGAAAAAAAAAAAAAAAAATTAGTTTATTATAAACTTGGAGATGAACATCCAGGGCATCATCTGGTGAAAAAAATCTCTCTCTCTCTCTCTCTTTCCATTTTTGCATAGCACCATGCATAAGTCTGCATAGGGGAAGTGAAGTGAAAAAAAAAAAAAATTGTTAGTTTTTGTTTATTATAAACTTGAAGAGAAACATCCACGCCATCATCCGGTGAAAAAGAAAAAATCTCTCTCTCTTCGTCTTTGCATAGCGCCATGCGCAAGTCTGCATGGGGGTGGAGTAGTTAGCACTGATGCACGGCCAGTGGAAGGTTAGCACAGCCTGAGCTGTGGCTCGCAATCCATGGGTTAATTATACTACACCCTTTTACTCTAACTCAGTCTAAAATTTCCATCATTCCATCTTAAGCACTGACCTGTAACAAGATATCAATACTAAAAGATGATGCTAGTCACAAAGAAGTGCTATGGAAAGGATGCAAAGCTGTAACATTGTCTTACTGTGCCAGTATGTTATGTGAAGTAAGCTGCAAAAGGACAAAAATCTGGGCCAAGCTATGGTAAAAGGACTGGCTTTAATACAGGTCAATACATTTTGAAAGGCAATTTATAAAGACCACAATACCTTCCTGATCTGATGCTTGAAGAGAAGATGAATAATGTGCATGTCTTTGTATTCCAGTGCAGGGATGGACCTCTCCAATTTACTGGGTTGCACTTTGGAAACCAACACTAGTCTTGCACAGCACACTGGTACAGTCCTCTAACCCTCTTATCCTCAAGCTTTAACATCCAAGTACAGATCTGTAAGGAAAAATACCATATGGTACTTAAACCCTTTCACCTCTATGACATATTTCAATTTGAGATTATTTTATTCAGCACGATTAATATAGCATTCATCAATACAGTCCCTCATACCACCTCAGCATAGTCCTGTAATCCTCAGGTTTTAGCTTCTGATATGATGTCAACATGGAAAGGTAACAAACTTTAACTCTTTCTGTTTTACCAAATATTTAAATTTGCCTTGAGAGACTGGTACAACCCTGCACAATAGTCTCCCACAGGACACTAATACAATCCTCTAACCCTCTTCTCAAGCTTTAACATTCACCCTCAGATCAGTAAACAAAAGACAGCAAATCAAACCTAACCCTATCAGCTCCACCACATCTTTTGATTCAGTAAGATTTTATTCAGCTTGATTTGTATACCCATCAACAATGCAGTCTCTCAACAGCTTCTTATTCAATCCTCTAACCCTCTAATCCTAAGACTTTACCTCTGAAGCTTCACATACGTAAAAAAATCATTCAAATTTAACCCTATCAACTCCATTACATCTTTTAATTCAACATTACTTTATTCAATGTGAGAGACTGATATAACCTTCGACTGATATAACCTTCGACAATACAGTCTCTCACAAAACACTGGTTAAGTCTTTTTACCTCTAATTCCTCAAGGCATTACCTTCTAAGATCAGACCAGTAGTAAGGCAATAAAACTTAACACATTCTACTCCACCACACTGATTAATTCAAAATTATTTACTCTGCTTGAATGAGTATTATAACCTTCCAATAATACCATCACTCAACAGCACCTTGACATACTTCTCAAGCTCTCTAATCCTCAGGCTTTGCCTCTGAAGATCACAACTATAAGGAAAAATAATCAGGGGAAAGATTTATGAAAAGTTGAGATCGAATGGGATACAAGGGTTTGAGAGTAAATACGGATGAAACAAAAGTGATGATGTCTAGGGCTACTGGTGGTACCGTCAAATCGGAGGGAGAGCGACCAGGTTCGGTTCACCGCAAGGGTATGGGAAGTAACTTCATCTTGTGCAGTATTTGTAATAAGTGGATGCATAGATGTGGTTGTATTTGAGGTCGACTGCGAGATAATGCTGATTTTGTGTGTTTGGTGTGTAAGGGAGAGCATGTAAATTGTCAGGTATGAAACGATTGATCTTGCTGGGGATTTTTGAGTGTGTGGAAGAGTTTTGTCATTTGGGGGACATGTCATGTGCTGAACATGGGGCTGGAGAGCTAAGGCAAGGAGTGGCTGGAGGAAGTTCAGGGAGTTGTTACCTCTCCTGCCACTGAGAGGGTTCTTCCTCCACACTAATGGATCTCTGCATGCAGCATGAATTAGAAGCATAATGCTATATGGGAGCAAGACCTGAGCAGTAAAGAAAAAAGGGGATTAATCCCCAAGCTAGATCTCATCAGATCATATAGCACTGCTAGGGTTACAGGAGAGCACTACCCCTCCCAGCACAGCAGCCACTTGGCGGGGCGCGAACTCGCAGCCTAACACCCTACCACCGAGCTACCGCGCTCCCCGAGCAGTAAAGGAAGAGGGCAATGATTAGATGGATGTGTAATGCATCACTGAATATGAGGCATGGGGGGACTAGGTTTAAGATTGAAGAGTTTTGTTTAATCGACCAGATGGTATATTGTGAACTGCCATTCTGCATATATTTGTCAAACATTATGGCTATATTAACTTAAATTCACTGTCATACCCACTGCAATTGATCAGGGTGTGGTAATCCAAAAGGAAACCCACCTTTTAGACCCGCAGCAGCAAGGTGGCTACGAGGCCTCACTCATAGAGGTGTTTAATTGACCAGTTGGTACTCTGCAGGCTGAAAGAAATTAAATACATTACTTCCTCAAGTTTTTCTATTATACCATATTACATGAAAAACAAAATGTGGCAGGTGTTAGGGATGAAATTCATGCATTACAGTACAGTCGTGCCTACATAATACCCAATCCTCTAGCATGAAACTCACATAACACAGGGGGCAAAATTTTATTTCCAAATTTAGTCACAACATGAAAATGACAGACATTATGCAGGCAGAGGAAGCTGCCCATTTATCCTAACACCTTACTATGTGGTGAGGATTGACATGCTGCGGCAAGAGGCCTCAAATTATCGTTCATATGGTCATAACATGGCAAACTTGGGTCATGACATGGTGAGAACAGATACAACGCGACCAGTGATCGTCACAGCACAGGTTGCATCAGCCTATGACGTATAGCTGTCATGTGTCTGCGTGGGGTGTCGTCAAAGCCGACTGAGCATTCCTACCCCAGTTGAGCCTACTCTCTCCACGCACTCTGGCTGCACTCATGCTCTGTGGTCCTGCCCTGCCTCGGGACCCCACTCCACATCCCTCTAGCAAGCCCACAACCTCTTCCATTCAAGGTAAGGAATCCTCCAGTACAGTAATCCCTCAATTAGCTTGATGTTCATTATCCAGACCCTGTGATCTGGCTATTCAAAACCAATAATCGTACATTTTCCATTTTATTCGGACAAAATGCTTGCATCCAGGTGGAAATTATGGCTGAGCAAACATTTTCCCCTGGCAGAGCCATTTCTTTTTCATGTAACTGCAAGGTATGTCCCTGCAGTGGTGATTGCTTGTCTGCTTGATGAGTCTGTTTGACCAAGGTAATTGCTTGGCTGTGGTTTATAGGTCTCCTTTACCAGACAAAGTAATGTAAAAAAACAGAAATTAGTGCTGTACAATGTACGGTACTGCTGTGGCCTTTTCCAATAGCTCTCAAAGTTAGGGTATGTATGAAGGGGGGCCAGGGGAGAAGTCCATTATCCAGAAGGATCCACTATCCAGACATGCCGTTGGCTCTATTACGTCAGATAACCGAGGGATTACTGTAATGATGTCTTTATTAGGTATGTAGATGTCCTGGAAAAAACAAAAAAAAGAATGAAAATCACCCCAAATGGAGAACTTGGGGCTGGCTTAGGTAACATGAAACCCTTGAACATGTAAACATATGGCCTGATAAGGTGGAATTCTCATAAAGCAGGAGTTTCAGGGTACAGTACTGTATATCCGCATTATGTGAGTGCTCGCTGTATATGCAAATGGACTATATTTCCTCACTAGATTTGTTAATTTCTATCTACCTACCTACCAGCAGGCAAGGGTTAATACAGTATAGTATATAGCTGAAACCACAACTGCAATTACAGTACTCTGTATTCTGAAGCATTGTTTGTTTCATCATTTGCTGACATTTTTCTTACAGTATAAGCCATTTCTGTCACAAATGCCCCCTGGGGACATTGATGAATCCCCCTGGGGGCATCAATGACTCCCCTTGAGGATTAAATACTCCAAGGAAGGGAGGAGTTAATTGCAACTGAAATCTCATAGAAGAAAAACAATCAACAAATGGTGAGATATAAACAGAAAATACCTCAAAATACAGTGCTTGAATTCCAGACGTGGTTTCTGCTAAATACTCACATTTACCGTTCTGACTGGGGCAGCTGCTGACCTGGAAACGTACCCCTCAACAGCTAGATATCATGATCCCACCAGGGTGACCACAAACAAATCACCTCCACATCACCGTCTCCTCTGCTATCTGGCACTGGAATGAATATTTTCTTTTTAATACCTTCAGTCTTCACTAGTTTAACTCACAGAGCAGGGATTTTTTTTTTTTTTTTTTTTTCATGCCATCTCATGATTATATTTAGCTTTGTATAGACTTCTGGAAGTGTAGGGGTTAGGCACAGCCTCACTGAACTCCTGCAATAGCAGAGACTTTGCTTAAGTTGAATAAAATTGCCTTCTGGCACTATGAATAAACTGAAAAGGGCATCACCGGGATTGCAAGAGTTAAAGGGACTCGCGGAGTTTATATCCCCGATGTAAACAAACTACCCAGTACTTTTTACACACATCCCTCATTTTTTCCAGCCAATTAACCTACTATGCCTGTCCATGTACAGGATCACATTCGACCTTAAAACCTAAACAGATGGTGTGAATATCGGGGGATTTAAGTAGCACTGCTTACTCGAGTTTAAAGGGACATCTTGGTCACCTGGAGATACACACCGCCGTATATCATCCTTATAGCTAATAATTACAACTTACATCAGCCGACTACACCTCTCGATAATGACAGCAAACACTGATAAACACATGGGCATAAGAATTACCATAAGAAGTAGACTAACACCGTAAAGAATAAAATCTTCACTCACCTCCAGCATCTCTTAACGTTGCTCTCATAATGCACCAGTGACTTCACACTTCAAATTAAACATTTACTTATTAAATTTTAAGAAGAAAATTTCGTGAATATATTATCAGGCTTTTAAACATTAATTTCCGTGCAAAATGAATAGAGAGGTAAGTAAAGTGTTTCTTGTTAAATTAAAGATAACCCCATGAATCAGTGGCATCATCATCTCTCTCTCTGAAATTCCATACAGAGTACCAGAGTAGGATCACTATTTACTGTCCTGCCGATATATCTCTACAGTTTTACAAGGGGATTTAAAAATAAACGGCCTGGTGGTGGTGGCAGTGGATAAAATTTTGCAGATACCAGTCTCTAATCTGCTGCCATTCCCAACAGAACCTGAGCATAATAGACGAGAAATTAGCTCAGGTTGATGCAGCAATTCTTAACTCAAAATTGCTCCGAGAACAACTTTCTGAACTTCGTCAAACATTTCATGCAACACCCTGTATGGGAAATTTGGATAAAATATTGGTGATATAATTCCCTAACTGTGTACCATTCCCAACAGAATCTGAGCAGTCTAATGAGTCCACGCTTTGAAGGTTGGGTTGAAACAGGGATGTGTAGTGTCTCCATGGTTGTTCAATCTGTACATGGATGGGGTAATAAAAGAGGTACAAGGTAGGGTAGTGGATGTTGGAGTGGCCCTGGTGAGAAAGGGTAGTGTTTGGAAACTCCCTGTACTGTTGTTTGCAAATGATACTGTGTTGTTGAATGAAGACGAAGGAGAGCTGCAAGGCTTGGTGGATGAGTTTGGGAGAGTGTGTAAGAAACTGAATCTAAAGGTGAATGTAGGGAAGAGTAAAGTGATGGTCTTTGAGAGAGGTGAAGTCAGTGAATGTACAGCGAGGTTGGATGGTAAGGAATTGGAAAATGTGAGTACGTTTAAGTACTTGGGTAGTGTGATGAGTAAGGATGGAGGTTTGGAGGGTGAAGTGCTTGAAAGGGTAAAGCAGGGAAGAATGGTTGCTTGTTCCTTGAAAGCAGTGATAAGAAACAGGAAAGTGAGCATGGAAGTGAAAAGTTACTACAAGACAGTATTGTGATACCAACTCTAACGTATGGAAATGAAGCTTTGACGTTGTTGGAAGGACACAAGTCAAGAGTGAGAGCAGTGGAAATGAGTTATTTAAGAGGAGCCTGTGGAGTCACATGGAGAGACAGGCTGACGAATGAGGATATAAAGGAGCGTTGTGGTGTGGATGTGGATGTGATAGGAAGCGTTATGAGGAACACACTGAGGTGGTTTGGCCATGTGGAGAGGATGGAGGGTGAAAGACTGACGAAGAGAGTGTATGTGAGTGAGGTGGAGGGGGTAAGAGGGAGGGGGAGGCCGAGGATGAGATGGAGGGATGGGGTGGAGAGGTATATGAGAGAGGGGTGTGTGAGTTGGGAGCAGGGCAGTGAAATGGCGGGGGACAGGGCGACTTGGAGGCGATTTGTTTGTGGCCACCCCAAACGGGATTGAGGCGTCTGGCAATAGATAGAAGTCCAGTGAAATGGGCCGTAATCATTCACATATCGCTCAGTGAAATGGGCCACACATTCACTCGCACAACATTCTAGCTTCTGGAATCCTGACTGATACAGACCTAATCATTAGCAGATATCTAGTGAGGTATTTCTCTATCGATTCGCTTCACACATACCTACGGCTGCGTTCACACCAAGCGATTCGATTCGATTCAATTCATGGAGAATCATATCGATTCATGATTCGTCTTGATGCGACATGTTAATTCCTATAGGAACTGTTCACACCAAGCGAATCAATTCAATTCAAATCATGGCGATTCAAGGCGATTCAGAATCACTGATGCGCGAGGGTCCATTTTTTCATCAGTCACGGCGATTCAGTGGAGGAGTGAGCACCATGCTACCGGACGTCCTGATAAATTTAGTGAGAGAGCGACGTGCTATTTATGATGCTAAAGAGTGGAACAATGATTTTGGTGCATTCACAACGATAAAATATTATGTCTATTTTTTTACTCTATTCAGTCATAAATCAAGGATGTCTATTTTTTACTGTATTCACAGCCATAAATAAAGGATGTCTATTTTCTTAATATATTCACAACCAGAAACAAAGAATTTATACTTATTTTTACTCTATGCACAACCAGAAATAAAAGATATGTTTTCTTAATGTATTCTGTATTCATAACCAGAAATAAAAGATGTCTTTTATACTGCATGAAACACTACTTCTCCCAACTTTCAGACTTTTTAACAGTTCACTTCTTACCTAAGGTAAATGGCAATCCTTTCTTCAACTCCAACTGCACGTCGGTAATTAGTATTCTGTTTTCTTATGTTGGGTGCAGTCAACTCCACTAGCATTTTAAACTGTTCAGTGGTCATCCTAAAATAATCATAAAACTTGTCTGAATTGTTTATCAAATCTGGGAACAAGTGTCCGAAACTCCCAAAATCAGGTCTTTTTGCATTAATTTCATGCACCCATATTCTTCTTGGACGCCTACGCCTACGCCGCCTCAGCCACAGCAACACCTCTATTTCAGCAAGAGCGTCTACGTCCATCCTCGTTCAAGTCAGCCTTTGCACTACTCCCTGTTGATTCTGACAGTTTGATTCTGTCGGTATGAACGGCGCTGGTTCAAAATGAATCGAATCAAATGATTCTCCATGAATTGAATCGAATCGAATCGCTTGGTGTGAACGCAGCCTACAACACTCAGTTCCCCACTTAAGATTTGGGATGTGTATATAGTTCGACTTCTCTGCAATATATTTATCAGATTTTAGGAACGAATTTAATGTCTTTATTTCCAATGATGACATTGGGGAGCGCGGTAGCTTGGTGGTAGGGTGTTGGGCTCGTAATCGTGAGGTTGCGAGTTCGCGCCCCGCCTGGTGGCTGCTGTGCTGGGAGGGGTAGCGCTCTCCTGTAACCCTAGCAGGGCTATATGATCTGATGAAGTCTAGCTCGGGGATTAATCCCCTTCCAATAATGACATTCTACACTCTAAATTCGTAAATAACGTGTCTTTCGGTCTTTACTGGAATATTGATTGTCTTGAACGGTTCGATTTCTCTGTAATGCCAATCTTTAGGAAAAGACTCTAATTCCCTTTCTGTAATTCAAACTTTTTAATAATAGCTTAAACCCTGGTAGAGATATAGGCCAAAACTCTTAAAACACAGCCTACTCTTCACTGCATTATCGATTGTCTTAACGGTTCAATTTCTCTGCAATGTCTACACCAAACCTTAGGGTGATATTTATTTCCTTTACTGTATTTGTCTATCGCCAGGCGCCTAAATCTCGGAAGGGGTACCTGCAAACCAACTCCTTCCATGTCACCCTGTCCTCCACCATCAAGCTACCCTCTGTCCATCTCATATTCTTATCTCATCTACCTCTGCATCCCATCCCTCCATCTCATCCATATCCCCGTCCTCTTCTCCACCTCCACCTTATTCACACACCCCTTCATCTCATCCTGTCTCCCCCTTGCTTTCTCAACCTTCCACCTCACTCACACTCTCCTCATCTCATCCTGTCTCCCTCTCTTCTTCTCCACCTCCACCTTTCTCACACTTTCCTCCATCTCATTCTCTCTCCTTTCCCTTCTCAACCTTCCAACCTCACTCATACTCTCCATCTCATTCCGATTCTCCCTTCCCTTCTCCGCTTGCCACCTCACTCACACTCTCCTAATCAATCCCATTCTCCATTCCCTCCTCGTGGCCAGACCATTTCAAGATACTTCTCCAAATGCTCTCTAACTTACAACCTAAACTCTGGTGTTCCTATCTCTGTCAGGTACATCTCCATCCCATCCCTCCCTCACATCCTCGGTCTCCCCATCCGTCCCTCCTCATTCACATGCGCTCTCCCAATTAGTCTCACATTTTCCACTATCTCCACATGCCCAAATCATCTCATTGTACTTCTGATGCTTTCTAATTTACCTCTAAACTAAACTCTAGTGTTCATATACGCGTCTCTTGGTGGCTTTGTACCCTGGGACGACCTGACTTTCCTACTCTCCGGGAAACCGTATAGAGAACGTGATCTTAGCGCTTTCCCTCCACTTTCTACCTCACTAGTTTGACTCACGGCGGAAGAGTTGACAATTTGCGATGATTCTTCCGCTGAGAATGTAAAGGACACTGATCTCCTACATGTATACTGAAGAGGCTCTATACTGTGGGATAAGTTGGCGATGCGGCATTTTTTATGGTAGTGAACCAAAATGTCCTGATCGGTTAGACAACGAGACACTGATACCGGTGGTTCCTGGCGTCTCTTGCTGTCCCTACGCTGTGACTTCATCGACTCCAGGCGCTGAAGGCTCGAAGTTGACTTCCTCAGACATCCACTGGTGATCTTAGAGGCCGTGGACAGGGTGATGGGGTTGGATGGGAGGTAGGAGAAGGCGTCGTGATTGGTGAGGATGGACACGGGGGTGGATGGCGTGTCCAGGTTTCCAGACGTGAAGCAGGTTGTGGAGTTGGAGTCTTTGCGGACGATGAAGGAGTTCTCTCGTGGTCGGTCCCTCCGCTTCCTCACGCTACTTGGAAGCAATAATGATAATAATAATAATAATAATAATAATAATAAAAATAATTCCAACCTTTTTGCCTACCTAAAGATGGGTTGGTACAGAGGAAATAAAGACAGAGGGAGAAAATAGGCAACAGGACGCTCAAGGACATGTGTCACCTTCACAGATATTCATCATTCAAGTCCCCAGAACTGCACCACACACACACACACACACACACACACACACACACACACACACACACACACACACATTCCTCAATAACCCCATCTCCACTACTGACTCTTCATTTTCCTGCCATACTAAGTCTCACAGTCTCTCACACAGGCTGGTAGTCTGGTGCGGATGGGAAACTCACTAACGCCTCTTCCTTATCTATTTATTCCAGCTTCCGCTTCGTTCCTATTCTCCTGTGTTTCATTAAAGGTGATATTAAAAAAGATATAAGAGGCACAGGATGATAATGGGTAGTTTGGAAAATAAATCGCTAAGGAAAAGGTGCTTAGGGAGCCTCTTAGCTGACGAGTATACGGCCAATAATTTCAGTGTGTGCATGAAAAGGAAACTCCCTAACACCTCTTCCTTACCAATTTATTTTTGGGCTGGTGAATATAGTTTTGCACGTTATTTAGATTATGGTGATATTAGAGTGATTTAGGCAACACAGAGATAGATGGCAAGGTTAAAGCAAAAAAAAAAATCGCTTAGGAAAGGGTGATAGGGAGCTTCCTTAACCGACGAAAATTAGAGCATTTATGAGCCGATAGGAGGAGGGCGCTGCGCTTGGTATCCTTCCGCCAAAATCCCTCGCACAGGAACTCTGGGCACTAATGGGTTAAATGGGCCACACACTCAACTACTGCAGCACTCACAGAGCCCATACTTCCGCCAATGCCGGATCCGAATCCGCACCAAAATTTAAGAATTTTTTCTTGGCCCATGGCCCACCCTTCCTCAAAATTTCATTGAAATTCAGTGAGAAATTTTGGAGATACTGTGCGGTAGGATCCGGATCCGGATCCACCCCAAAGTTTAATCTATTCTTTCTTGGCCCATGGCCCACCCTTCCACGAAATACCTTTTGGAGGTATGGTATGAACAAACAAACACATAGTTCCTGATCACAAGCAAAATCTAATCGATTGTTCATTGGGCCATACTCTACCCCTCAAAAACATTTCATGAAAATCCGTTCCTAAATTTTTGAGTAATCCTACTAACAGACAGACAGACAGACATACAAGCAAACACACAAACGCGGGGTAAAACATATACTTCCGGACGGAGATAAATCACCCACCTTTCAAGTTTCCTCAAACCTGACTCAACCTCTACTCTGCATCCATATATATATATATATATATATATATATATATATATATATATATATATATATATATATATATATATATATATATTGAAGCCTACTTTGTACTTTTTTTATTAGTCATAAACGAAACTAGATTTACACCCGGTACAAAAAGTGCGTCGTTATAGAAGGAGGACGAGGACAAGGAAGAGGAAGAGAGAAGTGAAAAAGAGGATGAAAAGATTTAAAGGAAGTGGAAGATGGAATGCTATGGTGTGGAAATGATGAGGTAAGATGGTTTGCATTGGTCCAGTCTTTATGTTTTTGGATCCTTCCCGTCCTAACCATGTGGGAAAGTACGTCACGACAGATAGACAGATGGATAGATAGAGATAGACAGACAGAGGGATAGATATAGATAGACAGACAGAGGGATAGATATAGATAGACAGACAGAGGGATGGATATAGATAGACACAGAGGGATGGATATAGATTGACAGATCGATAAATTAATACATACATACATACGTACATAATACATAGATGGATAGATACAGATAGACAGGTAGATATTGGATAGATACAGACAGACAGATCAATTAACTGATACATAGATACATACATACACACATACGTACATATACATACATAGATAGATGGACAGATTAAAATGCGTGGCTTACAACGTAGTGTCCCCGAGATGGAAGCAGGGAAGGAATACCATAGTGCGCCCGACAACGAGGCGAGTGGTATACAGCCCAGTGTGCCCGGGAACGTACCGACACCCCCACCCGGACCCCACGGAGTAGCCGCCACCAGTCGAAGGGATACACAGCAACAACAACATATGTCAGCCCGGGCCGTGCGCCCCTATGTCACCCAGCCGTAGCGCCGTCACCATCGTAGGAGAAAGATACTACCTTCAGGGAGTGGGATTGCTGAATCAGCTAGAGGTGGAGTTGCTCTCGTAACTCCAGACAGCGCCTCTCAGGAGACGGCCTACTGCCGCTCCCGCCTTCGTCAGACGGCCTACTGCCGCTCCGAAGGTGCTATCCTGGAGACAGCCTACTGCTGCTCCCCTCTCTGGCCGAAGGAGACGGCCTACTGCCGCTCCCGCCTTCGTCAGATGGCCAATTGCCGCTCCGAAGATGGTGCCCTTGAGATGGCCTACTGCCGCTCCTCCCTCCGGCAGAAGGAGACGGCCTACTGCCGCTCCCGCCTTCGTCAGACGGCCAATTGCCGCTCCGAAGACGTTGCCCCTGAGACGGCCTACTGCCGCTCCTCCCTCCTGCAGAAGGAGCCGGCCTACTGCCGCTCCTCCCTCCTGCAGAAGGAGATGGCCTACTGCCGCTCCTGCCTTCGCCAGACGGCCCACTGCCGCTCCGAAGACGTTGCCCCTGAGACGGCCTACTGCCGCTCCTCCCTCCTGCAGAGGGAGACGGCCTACTGCAGCTCCCGCCTTCGCCAGACGGCCCGCTGCCGCTCCGAAGGTGCTGCCCCTGAGACGGCCAATTGCCGCTCCTCCCTCCTGAAGCAGGAGACGGCCTACTGCCGCTCCGAAGGTGTACAGAGGTGCGCTGACTCCCCCACTCAGGCCACGGCCAATTGCCGGGCCCTGGCACCTGATAGTCGTGCCCCTGGGCAGCCACGGCCAATTGCCGGGCCCCACGGACAAAAGGAGATATTGAGTGAGTCATTGCCCCGGCAGGAGACAAGAGCCCGGACCTCCCGTACCAGAGCATCCCAGCCAGGCCTCACAGCCTCTCCTGGCCTCCGCTTCCTACGCCTGGCTCTGGAGCAGACTCACCTGACGAACCCCAGTGTAAGCCAGTGCCGCAGTCCTTCCCTGTCGGCGCCCCTAGACTCTGGGGACCGCAGTCCTCAGCCTCTCCAGACCCTCCCCAGGACGCCCGGGCGTGATCTCCCTACACCCCCAAGACGGCGTAAGACTCCCACCTCCGGCCGAGACTTACACCAGAGGTTTCTGGAGCTGTTCGGCCCCAGTCCTGAGGGCCACACCCCTGAGCCCAGCCCGGAGACTGCGGGCCCCTTCGCCACCTATAGCCCCTGACGCGAGAGGACGCCCCTACGAGTTGTCCCGTGCCCTCTCGGCACGCCTCCCCTTGGCGGTGCCCCTACCCCGGCAGAATTGACGCCGGCGTGTTTCTCCCCCGCCCCCCACGATGATTGACTCATGATAAGTGTGGTGATACCCCAATAATAAGTGAAAGTGATTTAGGTTAAGTGTGACGTTGCCCTAGAAAACAGGTTACAGTGATATAGTGACTAAATGTATGTTCAGTAGCAGGGCGAGTGAAATCACGGGCGAGTGAGTAGGGATGAGAACAGTGAGTGAATCCCGAGAACTCTGACTCATAAGTGACGCCCTCATAAGAAACCTGTAAGAACTCTTCCCCTGAAGAAGTCTCTGTACTGAAAGTATACATATGTCCCTTGCTGTCAGAAAACCATAGAAAGTGAGAATAATATCCGTCCCTTTGTATTACCGTAAATACAGTGAATATCCAGTGTCCCGCTATTCCCTCTCTCCCTACAGCATCTCCTCCCCATAACTAACGTAATATAAACGAGTGATAGATCAAATGTCAAAACCCTTTTTCTATCAAGTGATACTAAGAGTAAATTAGAAAGACGTATCCTTTCCCAGTATTACTATAACTCTGTTCCGGCTCGTCACGAGTCCTTCCCATCCCCCCCCCGTGTGAACTCCCCCTCCCGCGCTCTCACGCGCGCCCGTGTTCCCTGTACACCTGTTCACTAGACTTTCTGTATTGGCAACCGTAGTGGTTAAGTCAGTATCCTGCGAGATACTAATATCCCAAGTAAGGTTTTATTTCTGTGTCACTATTCGTGTTGTAATATCTGTATTTTGTCCTGTGTCTGGCTGTGGGAATATACGTGTAAAGGTTTTTGCCTAGAGTTTTTGTGTCCTGCCTCTCTTTCATTGCACTAAGCTCCGGTCTCGAAAGAGGACCCCGCTACACGTTAGGTGTTTTAGGACCGAGGAGTCGGACCTTTTTCACCTAGCATTACACAGATATAGACAGGTAGATAGATATAGACAGATGGATGGATTGATACATAAATACTTACATACATACTGTACACGGATAGATGGATGGATAGATAGATAGGTATACAGACAGAGGTAGTGACTGAGATGGATAGATAGATAGACTTATAGATATATAGAGACAATGAGTAACTGACAGGTAGAATAACATAGACAGATGGATAGATAGATATACAAAGATAGATCGATATGGATAGACAGTCAGACAGGTAGGAGGATAGACAGATAAACAGATAGATAGATATAGAGGTCAGGCCGATGTTAATATATAGGCATAGATACAGATAAATAGAAAGATACGATATGTCGAATTAACTGGTCGATAAGGGTCTTGAGAGAGAGAGAGAGAGAGAGAGAGAGAGAGAGAGAGAGAGAAAGCCTGGTAAACTAACTAGACAAATATTATGTTACGGCGGCCAATTCCAACCACCTACACAAGTTACCCTCTCCTGCCATATCCGTTTTCTTTTAACTCAATCAACTTATTTTTTTAACTCATACTCAACTATTTTTTCCAACTTAATTCTCCTGTTTCTGGCACACATGGGTAATTTAATCATATACTAGACGATTTTTTAAAAGACCATATTAATTTTTCTAGATGTTTTAAAGGCGCCGGGGATTTTTTTTTTTTTTTCATGCCTACACTGATGATTTTCTTCAGGTGGATTTATTTTGCTTGTAGACTTTCGCTTGGGAATTATTAATAGTAGACGATTTTATTCTGGTGGTACGCCTTAACCTCGTGTGTGTGTGTGTGTGTGTGTAATAAGACGATACCCAACGATGATGGGGTGAAAGATGATCAGTGATAGATGGAGGGAGGGAGCGAGGGAGGGAGGGGGAAAAGGGAGGAGAGATAGACTTGAAAAGGGGGAAAATAGGAATAGGGAGGAAGAGGGAGGAGAAGAGAGTAGAAAAATAGGGAGAAAGAGAGATAGAGGAAAGGGAAGAGGGGAGGGAGAGGCAGAGGGAGGGAGAGAAAGGGAGTGAGAGGGAGAGGAAGTGAAAGGGATATAAGAGAGAGAGAGAGAGAGAGAGAGAGAGAGAGAGAGAGAGAGAGAGAGAGAGAGAGAGAGACTGGAGTAAAGGAGGAGAATGGAAGAGGAAGAGTACAAAAAGGGGAAGGAAGAAAGAGGAGGAAGAAGGAGAAGGTGACGGGAGAGAGAGGGGGAAGAAAAGAATAAAAAATGGAGAAGAGGAGGAAAAGCAGGAGGAAGAAGAGAAAGAGGAAAGGGAAGGGAAATGAAGAAAAGTAGTGAGGAGAGAGGAGAGGAGGGAGAAAAAGAGAGAAGCAGAAGAGAGGAGAGAGAAAGCGAGGAGAGGAGGGAGAAAGAGAGAGAAGCAGAAGAGAGGAGAGAGAAAGCGAGGAGAGGAGGGAGAAAAAGAGAGAAACAGAAGAGAGGAGAGGAAGGAGAAAGAGAAGAGAGAAGGGAGAAAAAAGAGAGGAATGAGAAAGAGAGGAAAGGAGTGAGAAAGAGGGAAATAATGTAAGCTAATATTGCCTACAGATAATATTATGAACTTCGAACTTTGACCTTCCATCCTAAGGTCGTGGGGAGAGAGTGAGAGAGAGAGAGGAGGGGGGATTTGAGAGTGAAAAGGGATGTGGAAGATGGAAGTATGAAAGAGGAAGATGGACAGAGAAAGAGAAATGAATTCCCCGAGCTAGACAACTAAGGCCATATAGCCCCGCTGGGGTTACAGGAGGTAACTACCCCTCCCGGCAACGGTAGCCCGGGCGAGGCTCGAACTTGCGACCTCCCGATCACAAGCTCAGCGCGCTACCACTGTGCTACCCCGCCACCCAAGAGAGAGAGAGAGAGAGAGAGAGAGAGTGACTAATCACATCTCCATTCATTACCACCTAACGTGCCTCTCTCTCTCTCTCTCTCTCTCTCTCTACTGGGAACGTGGGGAGAGAATTCCTACTCCCGTCAATAAAGGTAAAATGTTCTCTCTTAGAGACGATCAAAGGACCGGTAGTAGCCAAGGTGAGTCCCAGAAGTCTCTCTCTCTTCTATCATAGTTCTTCTTTCATCCTCACCTTCTCTCTCCCTGTGTGTGTATGTTTACGTGTATGTGTATGTATGTTATCTGTATGTGCATATGTGTGAATATACTGTATATATATATATATATATATATATATATATATATATATATATATATATATATATATATATATATATATATATATATATATATATATATATATGTATGTATGTATGTATGTATGCGTGTGTATATATGTGTGTATGTGTGCATATATCTGTGTATTTGTGTTTGTCATTTCTACGTGCATTTGTATGTGTGAATATATGTGTATGTGCGTGTATATATGTGTGTATGTCACCTGTACGTGCATATGTGTGTATGTGTATGTATGTGTCTATGTATGTGTGGATGTGTAGATGTATGTGTACGTGCGTAAGGAAGACACGTGGACGGATATAACGTGAGAAGAAATGTGACTACTTCCTTGTTCTGTTGCTGTTTTTGTTGTAGTTCTTCTTGTTCTTATTCTTGGAGAAAACTTTGCCCTAACCCTTCAGCGCACACCTCTACTGTTTTAAAAGACGCTCTGTTTACTGTTGTCTAGTTTCCATTTTTTTTTCCTATTTTGTAGTCTAAATAATAATAATAATAATAATAATAATAATAATAACAATAATAATAATGAGTAACGACACCAATAAAAATAATAAACTACTACTACTGCTGCTGCGCCTGCTACTACTACTACTACTACTACTACTACCAATTTTAATAATAATAATAATAATAATAATAATAATGAGCAATAAAATGAAGGTGGGGAGGAGGGTATAGGTAGAGGGAAACTTAATTAAATTTGTTTTTAATATATATATATATATATATATATATATATGAGAGAGAGAGAGAGAGAGAGAGAGAGAGAGAGAGAGAGAGAGAGAATGTATGTGTCATACCCATGGCCTCGTTAGATAGATGAATGGGTAGATAGATCAAGAGAATCGACTAGAGGTACGTCGCCCTGCTGCTTTAACCCCCACCTGGACCAGCGCTCAACGTAATTCGGGCAGGATCTGTGTGCTGGCAGACTCCCCAAGTAGGACCGCGACACGCAGACTGTGCTCGTCGGGGAAAGGACGCCCACTGTGTTCCCTTCACCTACAGACCCCAATAGGACTGTGACAATGCCCACCATGCTCACCAGGGAAAGGACACCCACTGTGCTCCCTTCACCTACTGCCTTCTGTAGGACCGCGATGATGCCCACTGTGCTCATCGGGGGAAAGGACGCCCACTGTCCCCCTTTCACCTACAGCCACCAGCAGGACCGCGATGACGCCCAACTAGCTCGTCAAGGAGAGAACGCCCATTGTGCTTCCCTCACCTGCAGCCCCTGCCCTGAGTAGGACCACGGCGATGCCCACTGTACCCGCCAGGGAGAGGACACCCACCGTGCTTCTCTCGCCTGCAGTCCCAGTACCTAGCAGTACCATGGCTGTGCCCACCATGCCAGTCAGGGAGGCAACGTCCACCATACAGACCTCGCCTGTGAGGCTTAGGACAGCAAGGGAAGGTTCAAGGAAAGGATGTACCCTTCGAGCACACCACCCTACAGACAGAACTGCGGTGGCACACACCGTGTGGGCATCATCTGCTGAACCTTCAGCACCTATAGAGGGTCATGACCCTTGCTCGCCTCACTCCTCCAGAGGACGAGCGGGTCACGCCCCTTGCTCGCCTCACTCCTCCAGAGGACGAGCGGGTCACGCCCCTTGCTCGCCTCACTCCTCCAGAGGCCGAGTGGGACGTCCCTCTCGCTATCCCCACATCACAGGGGGCAGAGCAGGCTCCCCAGTGGAGTCACTGCTGGAAGAGGTCTCAAGTGGCCCTATAGTGAATCCTCGGGTACACTCATTACAAACAGCGCCCCTAAGTCACCAGTCACTGTCGGATTCCCATTGGAGGCGTGACCGCAGGAAACCTCTGACAGGCTCCCTGGAAAGGAGAGACCGCAGGCAGCCCCTGTCGGACTCCTGATGAAGGTGAGACCACAGACACCAGACAAAGAGGGACGCCCCCAGAACTCCCGGCCGAGACCTTCCTAGACGAGCCGGCGAACTATCCTCCACAAAGGGCAGGAGCAAGGAAGAGCACCTATTAGACCCGTTCAGCCCCAGCCCTGATGGCTGACACACTGATAGAGGCCCCTCCAGTGAAAGGCCTTCCTCTACATTACCCAGCAGCCCTCGCCGACAATTAGGAGTAAAATAGTGGTTCCGCGTCCCTTCAGAGAGCGCACACCTGATGAGACACCTCCCACACCCGGATGCCACCTGCAGTTATCTTACCAGCCCATAAGTCTCAGACTCAAATCCTTATAATTCATATAGTGCGTGTAATCTATCTTACTGAATTGTGTCAAGTCACTGTATTCTTTGTGGGTAATATACTTGTAAAACTGGTTAGCCTGTGCTTTTAAGCCCTGTTCCTTTGGTTGCATGCTCTGGACCCTGTCTTAGAAAGAACCCAATATCAAGCCCACATACTCAGAGAGCAAGAAGTTGATCTCTGAGAATGTGGCATAACACTCTCATGTAGTAATTTTTTCACTTCCATGCTCACTTCCCTGTTTCTTATCATTGCTTTCAAGGAACCTGCAACCCCTCTTCTTTGTTGTAGCCTTTCAAGCACTTCACCCTCCAAACTTCCATCCTTACTCATCACATTACCCATGTACTTTTAAGCACTCACATTTTCCATTTCCTCCTCATCCAAACTCACTGTACATTCACTGCCTTCACTTCTCTCGAAGACCATAACTTTACTCTTCCCTACATTTACCTCTAGATTCTGTTTCTTACACACTCTTCCAAACTCATGGTGATCACAATAAATACATAATCTTTAGTGGAACCACCTTCTTTCTTATAGTCTACAGCAGTTCATATGAAAATGTATACCGCGGTGAACACTTGTGGTGATGTGTAAGATTTTTTTTTTTTTCCTGGACTAGCTGTGGTGAGCTTTCCACCTGAAGGAACTTTTCCAAAACTCTAGTACTTGCATGGGTGTGGAAGTATTACTGATGTACAATGTATTTTCTCTATAATATGTAGCCTTGGACATTTTATATGTTTAAAAATTCTCCTAATATATATATTCTAGATTTGGTAAGCAGTTAACTTTTCATATAACATACATAAAATCCCTTGGTGAATGACACTTCTATACAAGCAAAGTGTTTCCTGCTTAAGTTAAGTGGGAATACAATGTCACAGCACACTCTTATGAACGGTGGTATGCAATAAGACTGGTCATTCATTAGGCGACACTAGCATGGAAGGGATCAGCAATAGCACACACAGACATGTTACTGTAAACTGTGATTTAACAATCCTGAAAAAGTGTATAGCTGTTAACTTTGTTTGTCATATTAGCCAATTCAGAGGTCAGATATAGATGTCAGTTCAGTATCTGCAAAAATGCCAATGTCAGCAATATATCAGTTTGGCTATGGTACTGCTTTCAGGGCACCATATTCTACAGGTCTCATAAATTATAGCAGTGAACTGTAAATTCATCGTTACCGACTTTCACTGTCAAGCGTGTTTCCGGGGTGCAGGACAAGGACCCAATATGCTAAGCATCACACCAGCCACTGTCCCCAGCCTCCACCCATCTGTAGGCAAGTATGTTTATACTCTAGATTTTATTAACAGATTACTTGTACTTAAAATTTAGTACAAAGTTTTTCTGTTCATTTCTCCTGAGATCTATCTCTCTTTCATTATACATTATGCTCACTCCAGTGACCAGCTACTTGGAAAGGACACTTGTGGGAAACCAAGGCAGAAGCTCTTGTCACATTCTTCAGTCCTGACTATTTTCTCTGTTATTTATTAACAAGTACCAAGTAATACAGTATTTAAAAGTATATTCAGATCTATTTGTCACTGATGTATCTACTACTGTCATACTCTTTTGTCCTCCACTCATTTAGCCAGTCCAGCCAATAGCAAGCAAGAACACAATTGGGGCAGTGTCATTATGTTAAACTGAAGCTTTCAACTCTTGTTATTTTTCTCAGCTGCAACACTGTCTGTTCACTATGGTTGTGATAGCGATGGTGGTCATGAGAATTTGTGCAGTTGCTCCGTGATTGCGGTTATGAAACCCTGTGATATCACTAATGCATACTGATACCGATGATAAACGTACACATGGTGCGACTGTACACCATAAGTGAAGCAGTTGTGGTCTCCATGTGGAAACAAAATCTCCTACTTCCTTACACCCCACCATAGGAAGGCCCATCATATGACCCTGGTGAGGCATTGTTTACAACTAAGGGGTTCTTGATTCCTGCATGGTGTATATACTGAACTGTACCTGTAGGATGGACCCATAGAAGTAGTTGCGTCCTTGCAGTCAGCAGGGCTGCTCGGCAAGACAGACCAGGGTTGAGCAATACCAACAACTAATACGTACTCATCTGCGACAGTTAACTTCGCAAAATTAGGATAATGATAATGTAATCTAATATGAGCATAAGACCAAAACTTAGTTACTAGCAGTAAAAGTTGCCAGAGCAGCAACAATACATGCAAAAC
Source organism: Coenobita brevimanus (assembly GCF_032717465.1). Lineage (NCBI taxonomy): Eukaryota > Metazoa > Arthropoda > Malacostraca > Decapoda > Coenobitidae > Coenobita > Coenobita brevimanus. The sequence goes on from NC_137046.1 coordinate 28,895,035, forward strand.
AAAACCCAGATGTTTTGTGTGCACCATACATGGTTACTGGTTAGACATATATCAGCTTAGATATCATACAATATTTTCATTTTTTCATTTATTAAAAAAAAGGAATCTTACAATCACCATTACAAAAACTATTTCTCACAGAAACAATTTATAGCAATCGGTCAATAAAAAATGTAACAAAACTTTATCAGTATTAATAACCAATGAAAAGTACTATAGCATCATTTAGCAAATATAGATATCTAAATATATAAAAAATATTTTGAAAATTAACACGAAGCAGTCAGTGTTCCTGTGCAACCTTACATTTCAGCCCCAGAACCACCATGTTGCCAGCGACCTGAGACAGCAGCAAGAAGAGCAAGGATATATTAGGCACATGGTACCAACATCCAGACCCGCACACTCTGCTCCATTCAAAGAAAAGGAACTCGTACAATTTCAATATAGGAAGTGATATAGTATTATGAGTGTAACAATACAGAACTATAATGTTCCTGCAGCATGAATGTTGCACTGGATGTGCAATTTTAATACATGAAGATTTTATGATCCAACACAATGTGGGATACTCATGTATGACACCTTGATGTACAAACATAGGGGCTTCAACTTGAAGACTATAAAACTTGCGTACTATTAAATATTCAAACATCTAATTCGGCAAAATAAAATAGTTTTTTTTTTTTTTTTTTTTTTTTTTACAACTCTGTAAAATATTACTACCAACTTTACAGAAGTTAGTAAACATTAATGATTAGTACACTACATAATAGAATTCTGCTGAAAAAGGCAAGACTGTGGTTACGTAGGCGGCCATAAACAGTTCACCTCCATATGTCACCTTCCCCTCTCGGGAAGAAGGGAAAGAATACCTCCCTTGTGTCCCTGCCTGTTGTATGAGGCAACTAAAAGGACCCTGTTTGTCTCCAATCTTTCTTTCTTTATTGTCCTCTTCTGCTCTTCTCTCCTACCCTCTTCTTGACATTTCTGTGTAGAGCAGGAGAAGTGGTGGAGGCGATGAGTAGGTGGTGGGTGGATGTATGCAAGAAGTTAGGTATAGGGGAGGCTCAACCTGAATGACTGCCGGGAGGGATTGCCGATACAAAATATTTTGGCAGGGTAGGGTAGATGGATATGGTGGTGTGGGTGTGTTGGTTATGAAGAAATGGGTGAAGTATGTCATGAATGTAATGAGAATGAGTGAAAGGATAATAGTAGTGAAAATTTTGTTCGGTGAGATAATGTTTTCAATTATATCGGCAAATGCTCCACAGGTTGGCTGGGATGAGATAAAGGATAGATTCTGGAATGACTTAATACGTGTAGTAAGTGGTATGGGGGATGATGAGATTGTAGTTTTAGGAGGGGACTTCAATGGTCATGTAAGCAAAGCAGTCAAGGATATGAAGGACTGCATAGGGGTTGTGCATATGGTACAAGAAATGAGGAAAGGGAAAGGATACTTGAGTTTGGGGAGGCAATGAACGTGATTGTGTGCTACACACATTTTAGGAAAAGTGAGTAGGTTGATTACATATGAGTCTGGGGAAAATAGCAGTCAGATAGACTATTCCCTGGTCAGGAAGGCTGATAAGAGGTAAGTGAAGAATGTTAAAGTTATAGGGAGTAAGGACTTTGTGCAGCAACATAGGTTACTGATATGTGACATGGTGCATAAGGAGCAAGTGATGAAAAAGAGGACCTATGCACCTAGGAGGAAAATGAGGAAGTTGATAAACCAAGCAGCAAAAGATGCCCTCTATAACGAGATGAGTAGAGTGGTGGCTGAACAGGGAGCTGTTGACAGAAGTGTTAATCAACAATACAGAGCTCTCAACAACAATCTCCTGAGAGCTACTGATTCAGTGTGTGGATGGACAAGGGGCCCTCCGAGACATAACGGAACTAGGTGGTGGGATGGGGTGTAGAAGCTGCAGTTAGAGAAAAGAAGGCTATTTCGGGAATGGGAAAGGGTTGGTAACAAAGAGGAATTCTTGGCTGCCAAGTGTTGGACTACAAAAGAAGGTTTGCAAAAAAAAAAAAAAAAAAAAGTCTCAGTGACTTTTTCTTGATAGCCTAAATAGTTTGGAACGAAAGAACATATTTAAGGTGGCAAATCAGATGAAGAGGGAAAATAGGGATTTCATTGGTGAGCAATGTGTGAAGAATGATGAAGGAAAGATACTGCAGTGGTGAACAGTGGGGCTATTAAAGACGCCTCGAGAAAGCATTATAACCAGTTGTTGAATGAAGCGTTTGCTTGGAACAAGGAAGGTTTGGAGCCAGCAGATCCAGCGTTGGGCCTTTGACCTTTGATTGGCACTGCTACTGTGAGCAGGGCAATAGGCAGGATGCAGGTGGGGAAGGCAGCAGGTGTCATTTATATATACGCATGTTGTCCCAGATGATTGGCAGAAGAGTGTGATTGTAAATGTGTACAAGAGGAAGGGTGATGCCCTGAAAAGAGGAAATTCTAGAGGCATTAAGCTTTTGGACCAGATAATGAAGGTAATGGAGAGAGTCCTAGAAAGAATGATTAGAGAAAGAGTGAACAATGATGAGATGCAATTTGGGTTTATGCCAGGCAAAGGGACCACTGATGTCATATTCATTGTTTGACAGCTTCAGGAAAAATATATAGGAAAGAAAAGGGATCGTACTTTGTTTTTTGTTGATCTGGAGAAGGTTTTTGACAGAGTCCCCAGGGAGGTGGTGAAGTGGGCAATGAGAAAGCTTGGGATCGAGGAGTGGCTGGCTAGGGTGGTTATGGCTATGTATTTGGGTGGTCACACCTAGGTAAGTGTGAATGGAGATTTGAGTGATGAGTTTTCTGTGAATGTTGTTGTGCATCAGGGGTCAGTTTTCAGCCCTTTGTTGTTTATCATGGTACCTGAAACCCTCTCACATGACTGCAGCAATGGACTCCGGTGGAAGATGTTGTATGCCGATGGCTTGGTGTTGATTGCAAAGAATGATAGGGAGGCAGAGGAAAGACTTAGGAAGTGGAGAGATGGTATGGAACAGAAAGGCTGGTGAATAAATGCAGATAAAATAAAGGCGATGGTAACTAGGGCTGGTGGAGGCACTGTCAAAGAAGAGAGTGGCCATGTGCGATTTGCCACAAGGACATGGGAAGTAATTCCATCTTGTGCAGTGTTTGCGATAAGTGGGTGCACAAGAGATGCAGTGGTAATAGAGGTAGACTGAGAGATGCAGTAATGCTGATTTCATGTGTGCGGTGTGTCGGGGAAAGCATGTGGAGTTTGGCAGGCATGAAAAGATTGATATTGCTAGTGAATCTCTTGAGTGTGTGGAAGAGTTTTGTTATCTGGGAGACATGTTAAGTGCTGGAGAGGGGGCTGGAGTGAGGAGTGGTTGGAAAAAGCTCAAGGAGCTGTTGCCTCTCCTGACACCGAGAGGGCTCTCCCTCAATGCTAAGGAATCTGTATGCAGCATGTGTTAGGGGTGTAATGTTGTATGGTAGTGAAACCTGGGCAGTAGAGGAAGAGGATATTTGCAGGCTCAAACATACAGAAATGACAATGACTAGGTGGATGTGCAGTGTGTCTTTGAGTGCATGGACGGGGGGGGGGGGGAGCTAGGTGTACGATTGAAGAGTTCAGAGATAAGATGGGACTGGAGTGTACTGGCATTGTGATGAGGGGTAGATTGACATAGTTTGGGCATATGGAGAGGATGGGGGATGACAGCTGGATGCAGAAAGTGAGACGTGTTAATGCTAGGGGGTAGGGTTGCGAGAGGTAGACCGAAAAAGACCAGCGATGAAGTCACTGAGTGACCTCAGGGATAAGGGACTGAATAGGAAGGCAGCTAAAGATTAAGCAGCATGGAAAGCTGCCATTAGGTGACCAAGACCAATGCATGTGAGCATATTGGAGCCTTTAAAAATAAAAATGACGACTTCTGACGTTTTTTCCTCTACTCCTACAGTGTCATACAGTAGAGCCATATTATGACTTTCTGCTAATTCTTTCACTATTCCTTCCTTTCTTCCAAGTCACCTTGTTCTCTGCTATTAGGCTATCCAGTTCAATTCACATTGACTTCTCACCTCTCGACTCCACCCCTCCATCTCATCCTCTGTCTCCCTATTCTTCTACTCCAGCTCCATCTCATTCATATATACCGTACTCATGTGATCAGTCTCTCACTCTCCATCCTCTCCACATCGCCAAACCATCACAAAATACTGTAAGCTCACCTGTGACACTCTCTAATAATGCTAATCAGATATAAGGTGGTAGGCACTTGGTTGATCATCAAAGCTACTGCAGTACAGTTACAACCACCACACTGCAGACTTTGCGTATAAATACTCGTACGTCCAAATGTGGTACCTGCCACTTCACGGATTTATCTCCCACAGCACAGGTCACATGATTTCTCAGAGGTTCTAGTGTGAGGTGATGGTGTGGTGTGTGATGGTGTGGTATGGTATGGGTTGTGTGGTATGGTATGGGATGATGGTGTTGTGTGGGTGATGTGTGGGGTGATGCTGTGACGTGGGTTATGGTGTGGTATGGGTGATGGTGGTGTGTGGATGATGGTGCTGTGTGGGTAATGGTGTGGTGTGGGTGATGGTGTGATGTGGTGTGGGTGATTGTGTGGTGTGGGTGATGGTGTGGTGTGGATGATGGTGTGGCGTGGGTGATGGTATGGTGTAGGTGATGGTGTGGTGTGGTAAGGGTGATGGTGTGGTGTGGGTGATGGTGTGGTGTGGGTGATGATGTGGTATGGGTGATGGTGTTGTGAGTGATGGTGTAGTGCGGGTGATTGTGTAGTGTGGGTGATGGTGTGGTGTGGTGTGGGTGATGGTGTGATGTGGTGTGGGTGATGGTGTGGTGTGGTGTGGGTGATGGTGTGGTGTGGATGATGGTGTGGTGTGGGTGATGGTGTGGTGTGGTGTGGGTGATGGTGTGGTGTGGGTGATGGTGTGGCATGGGTGATGGTGTAATGTGGGTGATGGTGTGGTGTGTGTTATGGTGTGGTGTGTGTGATGGTGTAGTGCGGGTGATGGCGTAGTGTTGGTGATGGTGTGGTGTGGGTGATGGTGTGGTGTGGGTGATGGTGTGGTGTGGGTGATGGTGTGGTGTTGGTGATGGTGTGGTGTTGGTGATGGTGTAGTGCGGGTGATGGTGTGGTGTTGGTGATGGTGTGGTGTTGGTGATGGTGTGGTGTGGGTGATGGTGTGGTGTGTGTGATGGTGTGGTGTGTGTGATGGTGTGGTGTGTGTGATGGTGTGGTGTGTGTGATGGTGTGGTGTGGGTGATGGTGTGGTGTGTGTGATGGTGTGGTGTGTGTGATGGTGTGATGTGGGTGATGGTGTGATGTGGGTGATGGTGTGATGTGGGTGATGGTGTGGTGTGGGTGATGGTGTGGTGTGGATGATGGTGTAGTGTGAGTGATGGTGTGGTGTGCGTGATGGTGTGGTGTGCGTGATGGTGTGGTGTGCGTGATGGTGTGGTGTGCGTGATGGTGTGGTGTGGGTGATGGTGTGGTGTGGGTGATGGTGTGGTGTGGGTGGGTGATGGTGTGGTGTGGGTGGGTGATGGTGTGGTGTGGGTGATGGTGTGGTGTGGGTGATGGTGTGGTGTGGGTGATGGTGTGGTGTGGGTGATGGTGTGGTGTGGGTGGGTGATTGTGTGGTGTGGGTGATGGTGTGGTGTGGGTTTTTGGTGTGGTATGGGTGATGGTGTGGTATGGGTGATGGTGTGGTGTGGGTGGGTGATTGTGTGGTGTGGGTGATGATGTGGTGTGGGTGATTGTGTGGTGTGGGTGATGGTGTGGTGTGGGTGATGGTGTGGTATGGGTGATGGTGTTGTGTGGGTGATGGTGTAGTGTGGGTGATGGTGTGGTGTTGGTGATGCTGTGGTGTGGGCGATGGTGTGGTGTAGGTGAGAGTGTGGTGTGGGTGAGAGTGTGGTGTGGGTGATAGTGTGGTGTGGGTGATAGTGTGGTGTGGGTGATGGTGTAGTGTGGGTGATGGTGTAGTGTGGGTGATGGTGTGGTGTGGGTGATAGTGTGGTGTGGGTGATAGTGTGGTGTGGGTGATGGTGTAGTGTGGGTGATGGTGTGGTGTGGGTGATGGCGTGGGTGGGTGATGGTGTGGTGTGGGTGATAGTGTGGTGTGGGTGATAGTGTGGTGTGGGTGATAGTGTGGTGTGGGTCATGGTGTGGTGTTGGTGATGCTGTGGTGTGGGTGGGTGATAGTGTGGTGTGGGTGATGGTGTGGTGTGGGTGATAGTGTGGTGTTGGTGATGCTGTGGTGTGGGTGGGTGATAGTGTGGTGTGGGTGATAGTGTGGTGTAGGTGGGTGATAGTGTGGTGTGGGTGATAGTGTGGTGTGGGTGATGGTGTGGTGTGGGTGATAGTGTGGTGTGGGTGATGGTGTGGTGTGGGTGATAGTGTGGTGTGGGTGATGGTGTGGTGTGGGTGATAGTGTGGTGTGGGTGATGGTGTGGTGTTGGTGATGCTGTGGTGTGGGTGGGTGATAGTGTGGTGTGGGTGATAGTGTGGTGTGGGTGATAGTGTGGTGTGGGTGATGGTGTGGTGTTGGTGATGCTGTGGTGTGGGTGGATGATAGTGTGGTGTGGGTGATAGTGTGGTGTGGGTGATAGTGTGGTGTGGGTGATGGTGTGGTGTTGGTGATGCTGTGGTGTGGGTGGGTGATAGTGTGGTGTGGGTGATGGTGTGGTGTAGGTGATGGTGTGGTATGGGTGATGGTTTGGTGTGGGTGATAGTGTGGTGTGGGTGATGGTGTGGTGTGGGTGATGGTGTGGTATGGGTGATGGTGTGGTGTGGGTGATGGTGTGGTATGGGTGATGGTGTGGTATGGGTGATGGTGTGGTGTGGGTGGGTGATGGTGTGGTATGGGTGATGGTGTGGTGTGGGTGATGGTGTGGTATGGGTGATGGTGTGGGTGGGTGATGGTTTGGTGTGGGTGATGGTGTGGTGTGGGTGTTGGTGTGCTGTGGGTGATGGTGTGGTATGGGTAATGGTGTGGTGTTGGTGTGATGTGGGTGATGGTGTGGTGTGGGTGATGGTGTGCTGTGGGTGTTGGTGTGGTGTGGGTGATGGTGTAGTGTAGTGTTGGTGTGGTGTGGGTGATAGTGTGGTGTTGTTGATGATGTGGTGTGGGTGTTGGTGTGTGGTGTGGGTGATGGTGTGGTGTGGGTGATGATGTGGTATGGATGATGATGTGGTGTGGATGATGATGTGGTGTGGATGATGGTGTGGTGATGGTGATGGTGTGGTGTGGGTGATGGTGTGGTGTGGGTGATGGTGTAGTGTGGTGTTGGTGTGTGGTGTGGGTGATGGTGTGGTGTGGGTGATGATGTGGTGTGGATGTTGGTGTGGTGTGGGTGATGGTGTGGTGTGGGTGATGGTATGGTGTGGGTGATGATGTGGTGTGGATGTTGGTGTGGTGTGGTGTGGTTTCTAGCTTATCCACATCAACACTACAATGCTCATTCACTTCCTCATTTATCTGCCTCTCTGCACATAACTCTACATGCTCCTCTCAGTTAACTCATTTCTGCTGTTCTTATTCTTGAACTGTATCCATCTAACAGGGTTCAAGATTCACATCCATTTAATGTGAGGACAACAATATCCTACGGCCGTGCAGCAATTTTTTTTTTTTTCACTGTACCCTTTCACATCCTTTAAACTATCATTCTTGCTCATCACACTACCTAAATATCCAAAGGCACTCATATTATCCAATTTCTTGACAATTTCTGTCATACATCATAATTTCTGTCAGACACTCTCAAACATGCAATGCCCTACCTTGCTTTTACACACACACACACACACACACACACACACACACACACACACACACACACCGCTCGCTGGTGCAGTGGTAACGTTCCCGCTTGCCAACTGGTGGACGGGAGTTCGCGCCTCGCTCAGGTTGCGAAAAGTTTCACTGACGAAGTGGGTGGTTACTGTCCCCCTAGAGCAAGGGGACGGGTGTGTGCGTGTGTGAAGGTTACAGCCTTGCCCTTAGATCGGACTATATGAGCTCTCAGCTCCCTTCCGGGAGGGTAAAAGCTGACCATCACGACCATCAAGTGATCCTGACCGACCCGGTGAATTACACACACGTGTGTAACAAGTGGAGTCCCACAGGGCTCGGTGTTGGTGCCAGTAATGTTCCTGATTTACGTAAATGATATGGTAGATGGAATGAACAGTTATGCAAGTCTGTTTGCTGATGATGCAAAGATATTGAGGAAGACAGAGGTTGAGGAGGACTGTAAAATGCTGCGGGAGGATCTGGATAGGATACATGATTGGAGCCGGATGTGGGAAATGAAATTCAATGAAATGTAAAATATTGGAAATGGGTAAAAGTATCAAAAGGCCATCACTGAATTATTTGATGGGTAATGAACCAATCACAAAAGCGAGAAGAGAAAGATTTGAGAGTGCTGGTCCAGAATAGTTTGTCACCTGAAAAACATAGTAACAAGACAGTTTGACGTATAAACTCTTGACTAAAATAAGAGTAGCATTTCATTACATGGATGAGGTAATGAAAAAATTGATAGTGGTCATGATCCGCCCCATGTTAGAATATGCAGCAGTAGCGTAGTCCCCACACAAAAAGAAAGATATAAACAAGATTGAGAGAATACAAAGAACAGCAACCAAGATGGTCCCCAGTCTGGCAGAGCTGTCGCAGAGAGAGAGGCTGGAAAAGCTAGATTTGCCTTTCTTAGAGGAAAGGAGAGAGAGAGGGGCAACATGATTGGAGTGGTCAGAACCATGATGAGAGTAGATAAAATTGACAGAGATTTGTTTGTATGGGATAAGAGAGTAACAAGAGGACACAGAATGAAACTGAAGAAGCCAAGCTGCTAAAAGGATATCAAGAAATATAGTTTTCCTTATAGATGCATAGACCTGTGGAATTGCCTGGACAAAGAATCATCCAGTCTAAAAACTTAAATGAGTTTAAAGCAAAATCTGACTTACTGAGAAACAGAGACGGGACCCCATGAGCGTAGCTCATTTCCTGTATATCACAATTAGGTAAATACAATTAGGTCACACAGATTCAGTTCCCTTTTCACATACACTGCATCCCTAGGGTCTTCATACATACTCTAAACAGCATTTAACAATTTCCCATCTACTCCATATTTTTTCAGTAACTTCCACATTCCTTACCTATCTACTTGTACTATGTCACCTCCTTTTTCCATATCCATGAAGGCAGCATATAACTTCTTTCCCTTCCCTAAATACTTTTCCACTGAAAAATAGTGCCATATGATCCTTGCTGTCTGGCACTGGATTTCATTCACCCACTCATTCCAGTGAACATCTTAAAACAAATATCTGATATACACATCCCTCCCCTAATTAAAAACCCCATCTTCCTCTCAGTATTATTTCTCAGTTGTCGTTCTGGCTAGTCAACAAATATCCTACCATGTTTTTTTTTTTTCCTATTACACTGAGATGGCAAATACCCCTATGGTTGAAATACCCCTATGGCTGTCAAACACTGTTTCTTCTTTTCCTTTGTACAGGAAAACTGTTATTCCTGACTTCCAGTCCTTTAAAAAACTCTGCCTCTCTCCTAAGCTGATCTGCAAGTCTTCCATATCATTTCAGTCACTATCTCTCCCTTGTATTTCATCATTTCACTGTTGTACACTCCAATTTCTGGGGCTTTTCCCATTCTGACTTCTTCAGTACCTCACATACAGTACGTTCATCTTACTTTATTACTGACTGTTAAATTATATAGAGTGATACAGAGTCAGAAAATCTATTTCATATAGATCAGTGGACTACTTACTTATATGGCAGTCACAGAGTGAACATGGTTATGCAAGGGTACTGAAAGAGGTACAATACATATAAAAGAAGCTGTCAAATACATAGGATATGTATAACTTTCCAGGAGTCAAGACTGCAGATGCTATGGGCAGTAAATGTGAGAGAATCTGATGAACGAGATAAAAAAAACTGACAAACAGCAGAAATGAATGGATGAGGTATGTAAGGAGTTGCACACAATAATGTCTCCATTCCTTTTCAACTCTGTAGCCGATGATCTGGCTCTGTGCTGGATTTTGTCAGTAGGTTCTTATTTTTCTTCTTCCTTTTCAACTCTTCCTGTCCGAAGTCAAGAGATCAGAAAGCATGAATGATGAATGAACTGATGTATGACCCATTCCACGGGACACTCTGCTGATAACTTTGACTTTTACACTTTTCCTTTAGTTTCTTGTACCTGAATTCTACTAACTCTTTATAACAATCAAACACCACTTTAGGACGCTGATCATTCAAAAAATGTTAAGAAATTATAATCAAACAATAAATTTTTACTACACAACAATGCTGGCCAAAGCTGGTTAACTAAATAGCCAAATCATTGCTCACATGATTTCTGGGTCTGGAATAAACAGTGTGTAGAGCAATGAGCATGAGTTACACCTACCTACATATGGTCAAAATTTAACTGGAACACAGGTCCCTCAATGTTTCCCTCTACCAATCCATTTAACCCTAAACAACAAAATGCTTTTGTATCCCACTGATATATCCTTGTGACCCTGTGCAACAAAAACTTTTGTATCCCACAGATACTACTTAACATGTCATGTAAGATTTTAAAACAATGGCAATGGCCAATCCCATTTTAACCTTTCGGAGCACAGTGAAGCCCGAGGCAAGGCTGCTGTAGTCCTTATTATTCAAGAGCATTAGATCAACCTTCTTCCCTGACTACAGCTTACATTTTTGAAAAGCATTTGTTGCAAAGAGAGTACTGTAGAATGCTGCAAGAAGGGGAAAAAAGGATGGAGTGCAAGAAAGAAGTGTAGAAGTTACTGCATGGCTATGATTTGGAGTACAGGTGGCCCTCCACATTTGCAGGAGTTAGAGGACAGAGACCCCCGCAAATGTGGAATTTCTGCGAACGTTTGGTGCACCCTCCCGTAAATGCCGCTACAGCCGCAAATCACCCCCTGTGAGCAAGTGTGCACAAACTGTACCTAATAAACCATAACTGGGACCTGAAAGCAGCATAAAATAATACAAACAGTAACAGACCAAATGTATAAAAAAGTTAAATAACAAATATGTTTTGACTGAGCATGGCTGTACTAAGTTAGGGTAAATATGTACCAGGTGACTTCCACAGACTCCTGCGACTGAATGCGTCTCACACACATCCACATGAGTGCGGGCAAGGCATCAGCTACATGTTTACCCCAGCTTCTTACAACCACACCCATTAAATTCAGAGTTAAACTCACCACTGTCCCTGAAGCTTTGGTGGACGAACTCTGACACTTGTGATGACGATGACGATGATGAACATGACACGTGGGACAAAGTTATCACAAGTAAATCACACAGTCGGGTGATGATTCACTCACCTAATAGCACAGTAATGCACACGTTATCTTTGAACACGTGAGAGCACAACTGCTGGGCACAATAACAAAATTATGGGAGGTTTGGTGTGGCAGTGTATAAGCAGCAAAGCGACCGCAACAGTGGCAGGACTTAGGCTCAGGGAGAGACAGAGTAGCATGGGAACATGGTGGTTTGGTGCGGGCCTGGTATGGCGCAAAAAGACCCATGAGCATCCGCACTGCTACACTTTGTGGCCGCAAACAGAATCTTGGCTCCACAGAGGGGCAATCTGCAAACCTGCGAGATCCACTAGAGTTGAATCCGCGAATGTGGAGGACCACCTGTATATATACAATATCCGATGTAATAGGGCCATAGGCAGGTCCGAATAGTGGTCCTGTCCGGATATTGGGCCCCAGCTTATGGACTTGTACTTATGGACCCTAACTCAGAGAAACACCTATACAACTCCCTCTGGACATGCATAGCACCTATTTAAGACCCAAATCACACCAATAAGGCACATAAATGACTGAAATAAATGCAAAACAAGCATAAAATGAGGGTTTAGAGGTAGGTTCATACAATATTAAACATTCTGGTGACTGGCTCCTGGACTGGTACTTATGGACCCTAACCTAGCCTAACTCAGAAAAACACCTTCCTACTGCACATGCATAGCTCCTAACACCCTATTCACACCAACAAAGGACATTAAAGAGTGAAATGAGGTGTTTGAGGTAAGTATAGTATGAAAGTACCGTATGAAACATTCTGCCTACTTACACCAAGTCCATGGCCATCTCGATGAATAACTGCCTCCTCTCGGACTCTGACAGTAAGAAGGATTTCCTGAAGCACTTCCAGTACACTGTTCATGAAGTCTTGCACTGAACTTAGCCAATCGCACTCAGAAGTCCGTTCTCTTCACAGTGCGCACTCTTGTCTAACTTATGCTCCATTGTAACTTACTAAGTGTTGCACTCTGCACTTTAACTTTTCCCACTCTTCTAACCATTTTCTAAAGCAAAAACAAACAAGTCTATTTATGTTAAATTTTGTTCCAAATTAGTCTTTTCACTCACAACTGTAAATCCTAAACACAACACACTGTTTTTTTCACTGCACAACACTGTAAATTCCCGTGTGGTCTAGTGGAGAAGTACTTGCTGTTTAATCACTGTCAGAGTCCAAGAGTATCACTGGCAGGTGACCTAGGGGTGCGTCGCTGGGTCGCAGTGATGGCGTACCCACTAGAGATGACTGTGAAGACAGATGCAAACTCACGTCGAGCGATGACTCCACCGTGGCTGACGTGCTGGGCTGTGGCACAGAGCACGAGGGCCTGTCTTGGGAAGGCAACGGAGTGGAGCCAGGGCTGGGCACAGCAGGGGTCACGGGCCTGAAAAAACTGTCAATCGTTGATTGACGCAAGGAACGACCATTCTGACGACTGATGATGCGCTGCCTGAAAGCACGCACTTCCTCCACAAGTCCCAAGCGCCCCATCTCCCTGTCACAGTCCGGGTGTTCCAGGTAGTCTAGGACGAACTCTAGGTGTTCCCGGAGTGCGCTCAGCTTGGGGATGGCTGGAGTAGTGTCATGCTGAGAGGAGTCCGCATCATCGTCGCCGTCCTCGTCGGAATCTTCAAGCTGGGTACTGACACCTGCAACTGAAGACTCGATCTCGATATCAGACAATGTCTGATACCCAGGATCACCCTTGTCGTCATCCAACCACTCACGCACATCGTCCACATCAACATCGTCGCCATGCGTACATAGCCGTGCATGGAAGTCATCCACGTCAAAACCAAGAAAATTGTACTCCACACCCATTCCGAGAAGCAGACGAGACCAACCATTTTCTAGAGTCTTGACAGGGACTTCCTTCCATGCTCTGGCCCAGTTGTAGATTGCAGACTTGATGTTGTAGCGGCGAAGGTTTTCCAAAGTCCGCTGGCCTCGCGTGTCCCATCCCTCCCTGCGCTTGTCCTCGTCCTCGAGAACAACCATCACCTCATCCAGGAACTTCGGCGCTATAGGCGCTTTGTTGCCACAATCACTCCTTGGTCCATTGGTTGGATGAGAGCAGTCGTATTAGGTGGCAGAAACATGCACCTAATCCGGCCATTCTCAGCCACCAAGTCCTTGTTGCACGGGTGGGCAGGTGCATTGTCGAGGAGGAGGGCCTTTACCTGGTCGTGCAGGATTCCCAGTGTCTTCGTCTGGTAATTGATGACCCCTTTGATGAAGTGGTGGTGGAACCAGTCTTTGAAGATCTGGGCTGTAAACCATGCCTTCAAAGAATGGTACCAGACGACAGGAAGGACATCCATCACCCCACGAAGACACCAGGGCTGCTTTGCACAGCTAACAATAACGGGCTTAGGCCGGTGCATGCCGTCAGCATTGGCACAACACAAAGCAGATATCCATTGCTTGGAGAGCTTGCGGCCAGGTACATGCTTCTCCGTCTCCTCGGCTAAAGTGTTCGTTGGCAAAGAGCGATAGAATAAACCAGTTTCGTCAGCATTGTAGACTTGACTGAGAGTGAGGCCCTCCCTGTCGATCAAGCCCTTCACCTTGTGCCGAAACTCGTTAACTCCATCTTCGTTAGCATCCAAAGCTTTGCCATGAGCTTTACGGTTGGTAAGGCCATGCCGTAACTTGAACGTGAAGAGCCAACCCTCAGATGCCTTGAAGTCTAGGGCGTCGTGAAGCCTGGCGAACTTCTCAGCAGCAGCCTTCAGCTCCATTCCACATACCATCACACCAGCAGCATGTTGCTGTCGATACCAAATCAACACGGAGCGGTCGATTTCAGCAAACTTGGGAGTAAACATCACCTTCCTCTCCACGTTGCGTTTGCTTCTCGACGAGACGTCAGCCATGTACTGCATGAGTTTGTCTCGGGATCTCTTGATATCGAACAAAGTAGATCGGGTCAGGTTGAACTTGCGGAGGATGCGGGAAGAAGACCACCCCGAATCTACTTTCTCCAATATCTCCCGTTTCTTCTCCAGACTCAACAATACTCTCTTCCTCTTCTCAGGCGGCGGGGCCATCATCACACACACTAATAAGAGGCCCGAGAGCAGCAGAAGTGCCTGCAGCAGGTAAGGAACCACCACAAAAGTGAGCACGTGGGCAGCCATGACGACGAGCGTGCACTCGCAGCGAGAGACAGGTGGAAAGTGGGGTGGATGCAGCAGCACTCTATTGGACGTCGGAGGAATGATGCGCCACAACAAAGCTGTCCCGTGACGCGCGCGGCAAGTTCAAATTACGGGTGGGAAATTTTTTTTTTTTCAATTTTTTTGCGGTTTTCGGACCATTTTGGGAATGTTGGATCCCGGGACAATTATGTCTGGTTAGTGGGGATGTTCGGATATTGGGCATTCGGATATTAGAGGGATTACTTACATATTTCATCAGCAGCAGCTGTTGCATGTCCACTGCAGAACTGGTCCATTCCTACCGAAGCAGGGATGATACAGCCAATGTATCTCTACCTAGTGACTTAGGCTGTTTAGTAGAGACCGTATGTAGGGTGAGAAGTGCTTGTGAGTGTGATTGTAATGTCGGAGTGGCTTTGGATGTGTGTGTAGTCTGTGAACTAAGTGTAATCAGCCCACCTTAAGCCGACTGGGTTCAAACATACTAGTATGCGACACTGGTTCAACCACAGCACCCCTTATGTCCGCCAAAGCAGTATGTGGCTCTGTAAACGCTTCCCAAAGTTTTTACAACTCTGGTGGCAGGTGAACCCATGTCCACCAGCATGCGAGACGCACACTCTACCACTGTACCACAGAAGCTCCATATCTCTCTCTCTCTCTCTCTCTCTATATATATATATATATACAGTAACCTCTCAACTAACGCGAGTTTAAACAGCGCATTGTCGTTTTAATATGAGCAAATATTTAAGGAGATATGTTTAACCAACAAGGGTTTCTCGATTTAATGCAACTTTACGCATACGTGATGTTTTCGAATTAGCTGTGCACGCCTTGGACAGTCCCGAGCTGATAAACCGTCTCAGGGACAGTTTAATTTATTCATTGGAAAAAACAAATATATATTGTATCCGTTTCATCATGGTAAATTAAGTCTTTACATATCAGGACAGCAGAGCGAGGAGGGGGAGTGGCCGATGGTGGGGGAGGGCTGGAGGTGGGGGAGCAGGGTGAGAAGGGACAGCAGCAGATGACGAGTGATGCATAGATGAAGTGATGCTGTGTGTTGTTATTGTTTGTGACCTACTTAACGTAATGAAAATGTTGCTTTTACTGTATTGTTTCTATGTCCTACTAATAGCATTAAAAATGTTGAGGAACTTTCACAATGCGGTGAAAGAAGCAAAACTGAAAGAAAATCCACATAAAAAAATGAAAACAGTACTGTATGTATTTGGGGAGAAGTAAACAACGCTTTGGCCCAACTAGGGCTCAAATGTTTACTTCTCCCCAAATATACTGTTTTTGTTTTTTATGTGGATAGTCTTTCAAATTAATACTGATGCATTTGAGTTTACAGTAGCATAACTTCCCAAATGGGTAGACTTAACCAGAGTCCAGGAACGTAACCCCAAATATTACCACTGTTTCTTATGGGAAAATAATGTTTAAATAACACAATTTTAGGTAACGCGACCTCTCCAGGAACATAACCCTCGGGTTATTTGAGTACTATATATATATATATATATACTGTATATATATATATATATATATATATATATATATATATACTGTATATATATATATATATATATATATATATACAGGTAAGCCTTTAATTCACGCGAACTTTTTTCACACGATTTCGGTTATCCGCGAATTTTTCGTACAATAATTAAAACATAAAATCATAGTATTCATATAATTTTAATATACAAGAGAAATAAATAAAATATAAAAATGCCTACCTGCTGCCCGTGTGCATACATGTGTGTGTGTGTATGTGTGTGTGGGAGGTCGGTCTACCACCCACCACAGTCATTTTGAATCCGATAGTCGAACCATGCATGACTGGCCAATCGTTATTTGTGGCTTATTTTTCTGCCTTCCAGTGATTGCTTGCCTTGTCTGCCAACATTGGGCCTAAGCATAGTTCTAGTGATGCATGTGGTAACACACCAAAACGGACTAGTAAAGTGATGTTGCTGACAGAGAAAGTTAAAATGTTGGACAAACTTCAGGGAGGAATGTTGGCAACAATTCTCCATCAGGACGATTCCCCGTCATTTATTTACATACCAGTTTATTTAGCAGGTACAGTACACTAGTTTTTTACTTATATGAGTTATAAAATCCCCCTGAAAATGAGTTATTAAAGTATTAATTAATCAATAACAAGTATATTAATAGAATGATGGGGAATTGTCCATGTTTTGACGGTGAATTGACTTGATGGTGAAATGGCTCAGAACCGTATGTTTGGGGTGAGTCAACTGTTCATACAATAAAGAAGGAGAACAGCATACGGGAGACAGTGAGGGCTAGTGCACCAGACTGCTAAAGTGTCTCCACCTACGCCTGTGAATTGTCTTGGAACCTGTGAATTGTCTTGGAACCGCATGTTTGGGGTGAATGAGTCAACTGTTCATACAATAAAGAAGGCAGAATGTAGCATATGGGAGGCAGTGAGGGCTTGTGCACCAGGCTGCTGAAGTGTCTCCACCTACGCCTGTGCTTGTCAGGTTTCAGTGTTAAATTTCTTACATTTTTGTTGTTTTTCATACTTTATGCTAGTTTATAAGGTGTATGTAGTGCATAAACAGTATTATTCGGATGTAATATACTTAATAGACATGTGTAATTATGTGCACACAAGGGCAGAACATATACGCGAATTTACCACATACGCGAAGGGTCTGGGAACCTAACCCTCGCGTGAATTAAGGGCTTACCTGTACTGTATATCTATATAATATATTATAGCACTAGCCGTGTGTGTCTCTGTGTGTGTGTGTATTTTGGGCAGCCAAAACTACATTCAAATCACACCAAAATTGGCACAAAACTCGCAAAAAATTCGCTGATGTGAAAAAACTTGTGCCCATCAAAATCAGTGATCAAAGTTTGCCCAAAAAACGCCACTCCCGGCGTGAGTGCATGAAATTAGGGTTGCGTTCACTGTAGAGTTTTTCATGGCTTTATATTGATGGCCATTAGTGACAATGTTAAACTAGAACAGCACATAAACGTGACTTGGATTACCTGAAATGATCGCAACATGTGCGCAAAATGCAAGGAAACGAGTGCGAAGCACGAGAAAGCGAGCGCGCAGTGTAAGAGCCTTCCGCAGGAGCAAGTGCGACAGGACCCAAAGGGCCCACGAGCACTTGTATGTATATATATATAAATATATACATGTATATATATATATATATATATATATATATGTATATACAGTAAGCTCGCACTGAACATGTTCTTGCTGAATGCACTCACAATTATACGCGGTAAGTGCTGGGATATGTACAAGAACATGTAAGATTAAAGAACCATTACGAAAACTATAAATTTACACGAGAGGCCTTTGAAAGGCCAAATCCTTGAACACAGTGTAGCACACATGGTTTGTTTTGATCACATGATCCTGTGATTCACTGTACTGCTTTTCCACAATACTATATTTGTAAGAAAAATATTTACATTACTGTTATGGTAAGTTTATGTACAAGTTAAAATACTATTAAATAATGTTAAAGCAAGAAATAAAGTCTTATAACCAGTTTACCTGATAGGCATCGGAATATTGTCTTTATTATTTGTTCATTAAAGATTTGCAGTACTGCTTTTCCACAGTACTGTACTTTAAGTTAAATATTTACTGTTCTGGTATGTACTTGTAAGTTAAAGCACTTAGATAAAGTTAGAGCATTAAACAATGCCTTGTAACCAGTTAACTTGATTTATATGATTACCCATGATCAGCGTCAAGTCAATTCGCCGTCAGACAATTCCCCGTCAAAACATGGACGATTCCCTGTCAGGACAATTCGCATCCTGGACAATCCCTGTCATTCAGTAAATATACTTATTATTAATTAATCAATGCTTTTGTAAATTTACTTATTATTAATTACTCAATACTTTAATAACTATATTTCAGGGGGATCCATCAAAGTCTATGTTCAATAGCATAGGCTTTGGATATTATTTATTAGTTGCACCTTTAGTCAATAATTAACTTGTTTCTTCCTCGCTGTAGTCACCTATGAATTATATTCTAGCATCACCCATAGCTGTCTTCACTAATGACGGCAAATTGTCTTCTTATTGTTGTGGTGGTGAACTGACTTAATGGTGAATTGTCTCGAAACCAATCAGCGTTGGAATGTTGCCTCGTGTTTATGTATTTTTATGTTGAAGTTTTGCTGTGCGGTACTGTATTTGTAAGTTATAACATTAAATAAAACTTCTAATCACTTAAAGTGCTTCATATTGATTACCAGTGGCAGGTAACAGCAAAACACCACATTTAGGGGGTCTAGGGAGCAAAATAAGGAGTAGTTAAAACTTACGTGGTTTTGCACCGAACGCGCCACCTTTGGAACGAAACCCATGCATTCGGGGCGAGCTTGCTGTATATATATATACAGTAAAAGTCCATGGATGTGGAAAATGTGCAGATTGGCCTGGGAGGAAGGTAGAGTCCCAGAGGATTGGAAGTCAGGTATAATTATTCCCTTGTACAAAGGAAAAGGGGAAAAAGAAGTATGTGGTAATCATAGGGGCATTTGTCTTCTCAATATAATAGGAAAAGTGTATGGCAGGATTCTTATTGACAGAGTTAGAGAAAGAACAGAGGAATTAGCTGGAGAAGAACAGGGAGGCTTTAGGAAGGGAAGAGGTTGTGTAGATCAGATATTCATTCTTAGATCTTTAGTGGAAAAGTTTCTAGAGAAGGGAAAGAAGTTGTATGCAGCTTTCATGGATTTGGAGAAAGCATACAATGGTGGATAGACAAGGATTATGGAAAGTATTAAGAATATATGGAGTAGATGGGAAGTTGTTGAATGCTGTGAAGAGTATGTATGATGGTGCTAAGGCTGCAGTGCGTGTGGATGGTGAACTGAGTGAATTTTTCTCTTTGAAGGTTGGGTTGAAACAGGGATGTGTCATGTCTCCATGGTTGTTCAATCTGTACGATGGGGTAATAAAAGAGGTACAAGGTAGGGCAGTGGATGTTGGAGTGGCCCTGGTGAGAGAGGGTAGTGTTTGGAAACTCCCTGTACTGTTGTTTGCAGATGATACTGAGTTGTTGAGTGACGATGAAGGAGAGCTGCAAGGCTTGGTGGATGACTTTGGGAGAGTGTGTAAGAAACGGAATCTGAAGGTGAATGCAGGGAAGAGTAAAGTGATGGTCTTTGAGAGAGGTGGAGTCAGTGAATGTACAGCGAGGTTGGATGATGAGGAATTGGATAATGTGAATACGTTTAAGTACTGTACTGTACTTGGGTAGTGTGATGAGTAAAGATGGAGGTTTGGAGGGTAAAGTGCTTGAAAGGGTACAGCAGGGAAGAAAAGTTGCTGGTTCCTTGAAAGCAGTGATAAGAAGCAGGGAAGTGAGCATGGAAGTGAAAAAGTTACTACATGACAGTATTGCGATACCAACTCTAACGTATGGAAATGAACCTTGGACGTTGCTGGAAGGACACAAATCAAGAATGACAGCAGTGGAAATGAGTTACTTAAGAGGAGCCTGTGGAGTCACATGGAGAGACAGGCTAACAAATGAGGATATAAAGGAGCGTTGTGGTGTGGATGTGATAGGAAGCGTTATGAGGAATACACTGAGGTGGTTTGGCTATGTGGGGAGGAAGGAGGGTGAAAGACTGACGAAGAGAGTGTATGTGAGTGAGGGGGAAGGGGGGAGAGGGAGGGGGAGGCCAAGGATGAGATGGAGGGATGGGGTGGAGAGGTATATGAGAGAGAGGGGTGTGAGCTGGGAGCAGGGCAGTGAAATGGCAGGGGACAGGGCGACGTGGAGGCAATTTGTTTGTGGCCACCCCGAACGGGATTGAGGCGTCTGGCAGTAGATAGATAGAGAGAAAAGTCCATTAATCCGAATGGCAGGGGACCGAGAATCATTAGGATTATCAGATTTTTCGGATTTATGGGTGGGACCCCTGCGACACTTAACTTCATGTTTAAACTAAAATTTTACCAAAAGGATCACTTTTCATTCATTCATAATACAATATGCCACATATTATCATTATGTATTACACAAACTTTTTATTTAATAATGTATTACTGAAGACACAAACTGTAATTGGTAAATTAAGGGATGTTATGGGTCGTTTAACTCACTAGTAATGCTTAGTGTTGAAAGCAGCAGTTGTAGGCAGGTAAATCCAATCAGAGAGAGTAAGTCCAGGGTTGATAATAATATGTACGTACGAGTATTGTAATATCACAATTCGCCGTCAAAATATGGACGATTCCTCATCACACCGATTCCCCGTCAGGACTATTCCCTGTCGTTTATTTACATATCAGTTTATTTAGCAAGTACGCTAGTTTTTGAATACTTGTCCCTCTTCAAAGTCGTTTTAAAATATACCCAGGATGTTGTAGTACCAATGCAAATTAATGAAGACAGCTATGGGTGATGCTAGAATATAATTCAAAGTCAACTACAGTGAGGCAGAAACAAGTTAATTATTGTCTAAAGGTGCAACTTATAAATGACATCCAAAGCACACACTATTGAATGAGCATAGACTTTGATAGATCCCCCTGAAAATCAGTTATTAAAGTATCAGTTAATCAATAATAAGTACAGTATATTTATAGAATGATGGGGAATCGTCCAGGATGCGAATTGTCCTGACAACGAATTGTCTTATTGTTGTGACGGCGAGCTGATTTGACAGCGACGTGTCCTGAAACCATCAGGGGATTTAACTGCCTGGTTGCTCATGCACTTCAGCCAGTCATGGATATCAGCCTCCCTGACAGCCTCCGCACATTTCTTGTAGAACTCGTATCGCAAGATATGGAAATTGATCACCTCAGCCCCATTGTAATGATCATTTTGTTCAATGAAATGCACCAGTTTATGAAAGTATACAGAAGCTTCCTTCCATGGCCACACCGCTCAGCACTTCGGCGCATTTGGCGCCCAGTATGAATGTTTTAATTTTGTTTTTTTTTAGGATTAGAGTTTTTGTCAGCCTTCAAAAATTCAGATTATTGGGATTTTTGGATTATCAATGTTCGGATTACTGGACTTTTACTGTATGTATGTATGTATATATATATATATATATATATATGGCTCCATATATATCGATAGATAGATAGATAGATATATATATATATGGCTCCATATATATCGATAGATAGATAGATAGATATATATATATATGGCTCCATATATATCGATAGATAGATAGATAGACGGATAGATATAGATATATAAGACTAGACTAAGTAACAGTTCTAAATAATGTGCCACAGAAAGACATCTAAACAGTTGCAAAACACGTACCTGAGAACTAATGACAACAGCCAGCACCATACGTGTATCATTCACCTTCACTACTATAATGATAACTCCACCACCAGTCCAGCATGCCTTTACCATCACCACCAAAATGAATATCTTCTGTTGCATGCAATTAAGATTTTAAAGCTATTACTATGATTACCCTGTGGTTAAAAAATACCTGAAAACTATAATATTTCTTTATACTAATACTACTCCACAACCATGAGCTTTCTGACCAGTACATTCTTCTGTAGCTAACACTACTTTACCACTTTTATGTTCACCATCACCAATTCATCACAGCTGGCTCATTTAAAACACCTTGGGATAGTAAAACCTCAGTCTGATTCAACTGAAAAAATTCTGGAGTAACCAACATTCCCATTTTGGTTGTAAAGTTTCTTTAGCTTCATGAAAAAGTCTGCATTATTTCCTGTCTTACTGAGTTCAAATAAGTAAATATATTGTACTATATACTGTAATGTCATAATTCACGCAGAACAGTAATAAAGTATATTCTGAATTTTGAAAAACAGTTAAAGGTCATTTATATCAAACCTTTGCTTCCATCAGACTGAAATTTTCCCTAATTATTATTATCTAATGATAACTGTACAGTGAAACTCCTTTAAGTTAAGCTTCAGCAGTAAAGTGAGAGAGACTTTCAAAGTGATTAGAATGCACGCAGGGAGTACCCTCTCAGTGTTAGGAGAGGCAACAGCCCCTGAACTTCTTCCAACCACTCCTCACTCCAGTCCCACCTCCAGCACATAATATACCTCCCAAGTAACAAAACTCTTCCAAACAAGAGACTCACAAGCAAGATCAATCCTGTCACACCTGACAATCTCCATGTGCTCTCCGAGACACATGAAATCAGCATTACAGTAATCCCTCCAAAATCCGACATACTAGAGCCCAAGCAACGTCCGTGACTTGGTCTTGTCCGGGGCTTGGGGAAAGTGCCCCTGGACAGGCACTTATAAACCACAACCCAACCTAACTTTGAAAGCCACATAAATAACTCCCTACTGGACATGCACAGCACATATTTAAGACCCTATTCACATAAATATGGGACAGAAACCATAAAATAAATGAAAAGGAACCAGAGAATGAGAAATTAGAAGTGAGTAAGGAAAATATTTATCAGTGTACAGGGTACTTACAACACGTCTGTGGCCGTTGCGAAGATTAACCCACCTCCTCTATGGCTCTGATAGTGGTGAAGATGCACTTGAAGCACGTACAGTAATCCAGTGTTGCGCTGCACTTTATCCTTTGCATTGTGAATTATAATTGTTAACACTGCACAGCACTGTAAGTTCCCACGTGGTCTAGTGGCAAGATACTGCAGTTTATTCACTGTTTATTCACAAAAGTGAGTACATGGGCAACCATAGTGACGAGCATACAGTTGCGAGGGTAGGTAGGCGGGAAATGGGGAGGATGCAGGGATGCTGTAGCAGATGTTGCCATAACAATGCACCAAAACACAGCTGTGTGTCACCATGCGGCAAATTTAGAGTAAGGATGAACACATATCAGCTTTTTTTTTTGCATTTCGACATTTTTTTGGCCATTTTTGGTGTCCCAGATATCTGGACATCTTAGGGAATAATCCGAGACTTGGACCAATGGACCCTAGCCCAAAATATCCGGGACTTGGGGTGTCCGAGTCTTGGGTGCCTGGGTCTTAACCCTTTAACCATGGGGAGTCACTTGCGTAACGCTCGGGAGCAAGGGATCATACTGGGGGGCATCACTTTTGTGATTCTGTGTTCTTTTGAATTTGCCCGGGCTTTCAAGTGGTGGCTTGTATCATCTATCAGTACTACCAGTGTCCAGCTATAGTCAGCACTGCTAATGTCACCTGTATCCCATCCATTGTTGACAATTTAGCCATTTTTTCCTGTCCTTGACTCCCCTCCTTACCTCCCCTCCATTACCCTCTCCTCCTGCCTGCCCAGCCGCGCTGGGCTACGCAAATCCTGGACGGATTTTTCCATTCATTTTATTCATTGAAATGTGCCCTATGCCCTATTCTTATACAAACTAATATACAAAAGAAAGAGAAAAGGTAATTGATACTGCCATATATCTGGAATGGGCTAATTATCACCTGGCAACACCCCATGTGCACTCATTTGCTAATTTTCCCCCTTTATTTCCCCTTGAAAAATGCCGTATGACCTATTCTCATAATAAAAATACAATATACAGTATATAAGAAAGGAAGGGAGAAGCCTAAGTGATATTTATATTCACCTGGAACTACCTAATTTATTATGTATTGTCTAGATTTCCTGCCAAATCATTTCATAGCACATAAATTAGCAGCTGTCATCACACTGACATTGTCAACCCTTCCCTGCCCATATACACCACATCATTCAGTTTACTGTCGTCTTTCGAGGTGAAACTATGTCTGATTCGCGCCCATCCACTTCCACCACTTCTGAGCCCACTGCAAAGGGCCCTGTGACCTCTACCCCTACTAAACCTCGTGTGGGAAGGGGTAAACGGCTAAGTGACTCTGCCCTGGAATGTGAACTGGCTAATTTATCAGTGATTATGATGAACGTGACTACGATCTTTCTGGTGACTCGTGGGATGAGGCAGTGGAGGAAATGGTGACAGAAACCCCTAGTATGAATGCTTCTGTGTAGCAAGGTTCATCCTGGCTCCAAGGGAAAGGAGCCCTTAATGCAGCATGGGAAGGAATTTAGGAAGGGAGTGAGTGTGTTTATGAATAATAAATGACAGCTCCGCCTCAATACCAGCAGGGAACGAACGCGGGTGGAAAGCTCGTACGCGCTCATAATTTACATTGCTTTCACGGTGTTTTTTTTTGGAATATGGAGTCCAAACTACTTGAAATTCATAGAATAGTGTTTGTAGTGATAATATCAGGCAGTGGTAACCATATTACGGGGTATAGGGAAGTGTAAAGTGGAGACTTCGTTACCCAACTTCAGAAGTCTCCACAACGCCTATGGTAGTCGATGAAGGCTCAACAAACATACCAGGAGAAAGCTGAAGGTATGTGCCATATGCATATGTTATTATAATTTTCTAGGACTAATAACTGATTTTTGGCAAATATTTTTCAGTCGGAGCGCGATTATCGCAGTGGGATGGGCACGGCGTGCTCCCAACATCCCCGCGGTTAAGGGGTTAAAGGGATTACAGTAAGACCTCACTATAATGGACTAATTGGGGTCAGAGCCATTCCGAAAAATGCGAAATTCTGATAAAAGCGACATCCGGACTTCTCCCTGCTAACTTGGACTTTTTCCGATATATCAGACATTAGTCCAGATCTCACCAATGGTTTTTAAACCGTTTTGACACCCATTTCAGTACCGTAGTGTGTTATAACTTCACTACATTAATCAAATGGTATAATACATATAATAATACTGTACTGTACACTGATAAACATGTCTTTTATTTACCTTATACTGTATTGACATGGTGGGATAGGTCGACAAATGAATAAGTGAAAGAACATTGTGGGGTGGATGTGGATATGGTTAAGAAGATTAGGAGAAATACACTGAGGTGGTTTGGACATGTGGAGAGAATGGAGAATGAAAGACTGACTAAGAGGATGTATGTAAGTGAGGTGGAGAGAGGGAGAGTGAGGGGAAGACCAAGGATGAAGTGGAGGGATGGAGTTGAGAGGTATATGAGGGAGGGGGGAGTGAGTAGGGGGTAGTCAAATGGTGGGTGACAGAGCGACTTGGAGGCGTTTTGTCTGCAGCCACCCTTTGCGGGATTAGGGCATCGGGCTATAGATAGATAGATAGATATTGATGAACATAGCTGAAGTGGTTAGGCAGTCCGGATTGCTTCTGGCTTTACCTGACTTTTTCCGATATACAGTAAAACCTTGATTTAACGGCATTCATTCTAATGGCAACCCCAAACTAATGGCACAAATATCCCGAGGAATATTTATGAAAAAAAAAAATCCCCCCAAAATGGGTAAAAATTAGAAAGAAATTCAAATGTGGCGGACGCCGCGTGCATCTTGATCGTCTGTTTGCAGTCTCCCGCCAACTGGGTATGTTTATGCTTATCCAGTCTTCCTCCTGCCTAGCCTAACCCCAAAGTGAAAAAAATTAGCATGTAAGGTTAGATTTAAGAACTAGTGTTAGAGACTTCATAACTTAGTGAACTTATTTACGTAGTGCCATCTATTCAACTCCACCCTGCCAACTAACTTACCTGGATTACCGTACTGTACTTACCTGGATTACTGTACTGTACTGTACCTAACCTAACCTAACCTGGGTTCCAATTGGAAAACTGGGAAATGAAATCCACTTTTTAGTATGTTAAGTTTCTTTCATTATGCCGGAAACTATCGTAGGTATGGCTTAAAGAGCCTGATGATCATAAAGGAAGAAATCTTTCAGCAAAGGAAGGTAATTTACCACCTTCAAAATAGAAAAATATAGAAAACAAACTAGATGAATACGAATTGAACTGAAGTCTTTAGGCTGTATGCTTAGACAAAAATTTATGGGTTTCACAATTTTAGGGGATGAAATGGAACAAAAATGTTTGCTAATCAGAAAAAATTACTCTTAGTCAGCATTCAGTTTCACATTCTTCATTCTATATCTCTGTTCCCAACAGATTTTGGACCAACTGAGCATACAGTTATTTCTGCTTCTTAAAGTGTGTATATCTAATGAATGTACCAAGATAGTTCTCTCACTTACATTGTGCCTCTACCTTGCAGTTACCTGGCAGTCACAGATCCATGCACATTTACTGTGCCTTTTCCTCCTAATGGTGAAAAAAAAAATTGTCATTTGCTTTGTAAAACTTTGTTTACTGTCAACAGCAGGTTAATAAGATTATATGCTGTTCAACTTTAACTTCATTGTTTCAGTTCATAGATGACAACATGCGGCCCTCCACATATATGAGGGTTAGTGGACACAGACCCCCACAAATGTGGATTTTCCGCGAATGTTTGGTGCGCCCTTCCATAAATGCCTCTCCAGCCGCAAATCACGTCCTGTGAGCAAGTGTGCACATATTGTACCAAATAAACCATATCTGAGACCTGAATGCAGAATATAATATCACAACTAGCTGATGACTTGCCCTACACCCCAACTTCATACAACCATACCCCTTAAATTCAGTCTTGGCTCCACAGAGGGGCATACCGCCAATCTGCAAAACCTGCAAAAATTGATTCTGCAAATATGGAGGGCAGCCTGTTTATTATTTATAAAAAAAAAAAAAAAAAAAAAATTAGTTATTTGGCAGCAAAACTAACTCAAGCTAAAGAATATTTCTGGAGCAGAAAATTACTGAGACAAAATGAGACTGACTAAAAGAAACATGTAAAAACAGAGTAACCGGAGACATTCCTGTCTTGGTTATTGTGTTATGATGAAACAAGAAGAATGATGATGATGATGACAACAATGCAAAATCAGTTGCTAAAACTGACCAATCAATATCCATTTCGCAAATATTTCACTGTCTTATTGTATCATAACAATGAATAACTCACCAGATGTTAATGAGCTAGAATATGTTATAACAATTTATTAATTACTTTCATTCATTCATCATTCAATCCTACATTGCCCCATGAGAAGCGTAGGAGCCCAGGACTAGGCAAGTTGGTCCTGACATTTAAGATGAGAGTGAGCAGCCTCACTCATCCATGAGTGGCATTACGTGAGCCATAAACCCCAACCACTCCTTGGATATAAACCTTCACCAGCTCAATCCGACTGGAGCTCCGTAATTACCCAATAAACCACCAGGCGCCAATATTTGGTTATATGGTTACCATCCAGTGTAGTAAATGGTTTCCTGATGTACAGGAAACCATTTGTAGGTAAAAAATAATTATCAACGGCAGGTGGAATAATAAGCTTCATGCAGTGTAACAGTATGAGAGCAATATATGCTACCAATAACTACAGCAAAAATAAAAGGGAAAAAAAAGCTGATATGTGCATTCTTGTGTCATGAGAAAGTATACCAAAAATACAGGAGGATAAATCCAACTGTATATACAAGGCTTGAATCACAAATAAATTCATCTTTAAAGGATATTATTTAGTAGTAAAGTACAATAAATAACAGAGACAACCAGCATACAGTCATGCCTCCTTGATCACGGTTAACTGGTCTGCCAAACTACTGCAATACTGAAAAATTGCAATAACCGCACTGAACAATACATGGGAATAAAGCTTACACTCATTTTTTTGCCCAATACCCAAATAATAAACCCTAAACAGACTGGAGGAAGTGGATCAGTGATCTTTATATTACAGTTCTGAACTTGATGACCTGTTTCATATTTTTCATAACGAACTGTGTGAGTCAGGATTATTAACCTGCCCCATCCTGTCGACGTATGGGTACGCTGCAACGTTTTGCATTTGCCAGTCCCGGCGACATACCGGTACGTCATGCAATTGCAAAGTGCATAATTTCCACAATTTTCAAATTTTGTGCTTGATTTTTGGTACGTATTGTCGCTTGACCTTCCCCTACCTGCCACCAGGCAGGGACACTCGGCAACTCCGCGCGACCCGCGGCTCGTTCACTCACCTGTTAGCAACGGTCCTGCTCAGACATGGCGACGAGAGGTCTCTCAAAGGTCGAAATTCAAGCCGCCCTGGACGCCTTTACAGGCGACAGTGATTCCCCGCTGGACGACGAGGTTGTTGACAAAGATTATATGCAGCCAGAGGAGGAGGAAACCACCAGCAGTGATGAAGAAGTCCCATCCCCCAGGAAGCAGCAGTACGTGACTTACCGTGCTGCTAGAGAGGGGCAGCCGACCAAAAAACCACGTGCAACATCCTATGCCCAGCCCCAACGTGATGTGGAACCCGAATTTGATGACGAGGACGGAGCTGTGGAACATGCTGCCACGTGGTATGGACGTGAGGTGATTACTCATCGTGGCCCCGACCGCACACCATGTCGGACGAACAGGTATGGGCCTAGTATTTTGTTTGGGGAGGTAGGAAGTGCTGTGGAGGGAGTGGGGAGTGAAAGGGAAAGTGCAGGGAGGAGTATGTAAAGTGCGAGTGGCGCGAGTGAGTCATCGCTCTCCCTAGGTAGTGTGAGGCGGCGGGGTGTATCACATGGGCGAGTGCGGGTGCGTTCTGTTTCACGTGGGGTTGTGATGGAGGGGGAAGGTGGGGAGGAACCACTCCCAAGCACGTCTTATGCTCCCCAATATCCCCAAACACATGGGTGAGTGAGGGTGCGTGAAAAATCACGTGGTGTTGTAATGGAGGGGGAAGGTGGGGAGGAACCACTCCCCAGCACGTCTTATGCTCCCCAATATTCCCGAACTTCATCCCCACAGCCCCCTAATGTTCCTCAAGGCCGTAAGGGTAAGGGAAAGAGAAAGGGTAAAGGCAGAGGGAAGAGAAGTGAAAGTGGGGAAGCCCTCTGCACTCCTTCTCCCTAACCTCCCCCACCAGCATCTCCTCCCCACCCAGACGAAGGCGGTGATGGGGATGATGGAGACGAGGGATTTGTGGGATGGAATTGGGAGGATGGGAGTGATTTTTCTTCCCTCATTCACCCCTTCACTGAGCAGGGGCGCGCTGGCTGCATTGCTCCCGGAATTCACTGTAATTCCACCAAGATGGATTTTTTCCACCTGTTTTTTAGTGAGGCATTCGTGAAGCAGATTGTTGACCAAACCAACCGTTTTGCAAGCACCCAGCACCATAAGAGTGAAAGATTGGGAACAAGGAGCAGGCATTCTATCATATATGATTACCCTGTCTCCCTTTCAGAAATGTTCCTATTTTTTGCCCTGGTCCTTTTGATGGGTATTATATGAAAGAACAGAATTCCGGCTTACTGGACAAGGGACCCTGTTATGCTTACACCAGTATTTGGGCAAGTCATGAGCTGTAATCGCTTCCAACAAATTCTAAGTCGCCTCCATTTCTATGATGCTGATGATCCTGCAAATGCGAACGACACAGATAAGATGAGGCGAATTAGGTTGGTCTTTGATCACCTGAGGCAAACCTTTCGTTCGTCATTTTATCCCTATAGAGACCTCGTCATAGACGAGCGTCTCGTGTTGTGGAGAGGTAATATTTCATTTAGGCAGTATATACCCAGCAATAGGCACCGTTTTGGGTTCAAGATCTTTGTTATGTGCGATTGTAGGACTGGATACATGCAAGACATAGTCTTGTACACCGGTGCACAGACAGACATAATAGAAGATCGGAGTATTGGACTGTCGGGAGCAGTGGTAAAGACAGTGATAGAAGACTACCTTCATCGTGGTCACGTCCTCTACCTGGACAATTGGTACACTAGCCCTCTTCTCGCTCGTTATCTACACATGCATGAAACGGGAATCTGTGGAACCGTGAAGGTGAACCGGCGTCACATGGTCAAGGTAGGGCGGAAACTTGACAGGA
This sequence comes from Coenobita brevimanus, assembly GCF_032717465.1. Taxonomy (NCBI): domain Eukaryota; kingdom Metazoa; phylum Arthropoda; class Malacostraca; order Decapoda; family Coenobitidae; genus Coenobita; species Coenobita brevimanus. The sequence goes on from NC_137046.1 coordinate 28,925,412, forward strand.
ATGAGGTTGTCTTCTTCAAAGCCAACAACATCCTTGCAACTGTGTGGAACCATAATAGAGAAGTAAGCCTCTTGTCAACGGTTCACCGCCCCTTGATGCACTGTACTGATTCCGTTGATTACCGGAGCGAGAACAGGCGTCACATTTGGAAACCTGAGTGTGTCATGGACTATAACATAAACATGCGCCTGGTGGACCAGTCAGACTCCATGATATCGACGGTAGAGTGTGCCAGGACCACGATGAAGTGGTATAAGAAACTGTTCTTTCACTTGTTAGACATCACTGCTCTGAATTGCCACCACCTTCACGCCATGACAACAGGAGTTCAGGAAACCTTTGAAGGGTTTGTGAGGGAGCTCACAAGAGAGATGTTTGCACGGTATGCTGTTGAAAGGCCCCAACATCGCACCCGCACTGCCCCTATTGCCCAAACTCCCCTGAGAATATCCGGCCGCCATTTCCCCACTCCTATCCCTCCCCAGCCAAACAGACCTAGGCCCCAACGCAGGTGTCACATGTGTAGCAATTCCCGGGTGAGACTCACCACACAGAGGAAGGACACCTGCTATGAGTGCGTCGAGTGTTAAGTGGGTCTCTGCATTCACCCATGTTTCAGCGAATACCACACCTTGATGCAATTCTAATATGGTGAGAATGCGATAGGACGCTGAAACTATGAAGTAAATGCGACAAACAGACGCTCAGTGAAATTATCAGTCCTGTTGATCTGAAGATATTAGTATAAAGTGCATACGGGTATAACGTAAGTGCAAAAATTGTATGTAATTGTATAAATATGCTGTAAGTGGAAACATACCTAGCGAGGGTTTTTTGATGCGGTATTCTGTCGCTCAGTGCAATAAATAAGACCGTAAATATGTAAATATTATTATTGGAAATGCAAATGGGTATAATATAAGTTCAAATTATTGTAAGTGCTGAAATATATTCTAAGTCAAAATATTCCTAGTGTGTGTATAGAGATGCGATATCCTGACGCTCAGTGGAATGAATAAGGCCCGTAATTATGAAAATAGAAGTCAACAAGTGGGAAAGTGTATAATATATGTGAAGAATTTGTATGTAAGTGTTTGAGTATTATGTTGGTCGAAACATTCATTGCGAGGGTATTTTCATGCGATATTCTGACGCTCACTTGAATAAATAATGCCAGTAACTATGTATAGTATAGTGCAGTATAGGGGTGTAAACGTGTGTATTGTAAGTGGGAAAGTATAACTGGAGTGAAAAAATAAAGTAGAAGATGAAACACGATTGTTTGAGATTGTGCTTGCTACGTGAATATGCGCTAGCATTTCGCTAAATGCCCTCGTAATGAATGTAAATAATTGAAAACATTTACAGTGGTGGAGGAAAGGTTCTATGTAAAGGAAAAAATAATAGGAAAGCGATAAAACAATTGGGTACGAGTCATAGCGAGTGCGCTTAGTAAGCCGATGTGCGCTATACTTATGCTGCATGTCATCGTAATGAATGAAAACATCCAAAACCATTTACAAACAGTAAAAATAGGTAAAATGTCAATGAAACAGATGTATACAAGTAGAAAAAATGATATGACTGATACAAGAAACTTAGCACATAGCATGTTACCACTCGGACCTAACTCGCTATGCTCGCGCGAAGGTACAATGCTTATTTTTCATATATATGTGTTTGAAATTCATTATATTGTTACTCTTAATGTTTATTAGTTCAAATTCAATAAATGTAGAGGTGGTGTTTGTTGTTTCTCCCAATATTTCCTACCATAGAAAACGTGAGCGCCTCACACGTCAATGATAGAATACGATACCTGGCGTGGGGGGGCATGGGGGACCTCACCTGTTCCAACCACTTATGGACCACAGTAAGCACTTTCTTGGTGATTTTCCTTTGTTTCTCAACCAAAGCGGAAGTTTTAGCCAAAAAATTTTTTTTCCAAAATAGCTCGAGATTGGGGGATGTCGGAGGTGCGTAAAACCTCGGGACGTGACGGGTTAACAATGCATTTTGTCTGTAAATACAAAATTCTTATTATTAACCATTCCTAACCATCAATTTCTGGTCTTGTTCTAACCTGACCAAGAAGTTGCTGTTTGTGATCATAAATGCACTGATAAATGTTGTTTAGTGTTACTGAAGAGGTATCGGTAATACAGTAACCCCTCCAATATCCGGATCAATAGAGCCATAGGCAGGTCCGGATAGTGGTCCTGTCCGGATATTGGGCCCCAGCTTATGGACTAGTACTTACGGACCCTAACTCTGAAAAACACCTATACAACTCCCTCTGGACATGCATAGCACCTATTTAAGACCCAAATCACACCAATAAGGGACATAAAAGACTGAAATAAATGCAAAAGAACCATAAAATGAGGTTTTAGAGGTGAGTTTATACAATATTAAACATTCTGGGTACTTACAAGTCCCTTGGTCTTGGACTGGTTTGAACCGCCAGTTTGCAGTCCACAGTTAATCCTCTGCACTCTAAATTCTAATTTCTTAACACTGCACAACACTGTAAATTCCTGTGTGTTCTAGTGGCAAGGTATTGCAGTTTATTCACTGTTTATTCACAAAAACAAGCACCTGTGGCTTGCACTGTTATGAGTATCTGCTCTCCATCGGAGTTAAGCTGTGACTGTTGATGTTGGTGGGGTAACAGAGTTGCCAGATCGCAACAGCCACATTACCAATCTCCTCAACTTTCATTGTCAAATATAACTTTTCATTACCAAATTCGTAAAGCTAGCATATATTCTTCACTAATTATATATACAAGTGGAAATACATGTAATCACTCTCCTTATAACTAACACCATGTTGATTATTTTCACACTATGTAGGGTAGCAGATTAATCAGAGAGAGCAAACAATCCACCATCTCCATCCTGTGTATCCTCATACATGTGAAAAATCCATTTGGTAATGCATTATTCTAATGCATTACCAAACGAATTTTTCATTACCAAATTGGCCCACACTTGGTAATGAAAAATACCAAATGGCAACCTGACAGGGGAGGGGGGAGGGGGAGGAAGGAAGGGGTGAAGGGACCATGGTGTAACAGCTGTTTGGCGCCAGGCGGGAATTTCAAATTATGGGAGGGAAAAAAGTCAGATTTTTTTCGAATTTTTTGCAGTTTTTGGCCCATTTTGGGAATATTGGATCCCAGGAGGATTATGTCCGGTTAGTGGGGATGTTCGGATATTGGGCGTTCGGATATTAGAGGGATTACTGTATATATTTACAATAGGGTCTCTGTACAACACGAGACAGGTTCTGTAAGACTTCGTACTGAATCAAGTTCAGGCTAAAACATGACGTATATATGTAAAATGGGGTTTTAGGAGCCCCATATTTTCCCAAAAAAATACAGTACATATAAAGTTCATTTATTATCGATACAGTATGACCTCACTACAATGGACTTCACTAGATCGGAATTAACTTTTTTCAGCGTCGAGGAGCCAGCTGGAATTATTTCTAGTATGTTGGGAAAACTCCGGAAAAGCTAGAAGCGGACCAAACTGCCTTACATCAGGCCGGGGCTGGTATAGTGTCCATGCGGTTTGTGTGTTCGTGTGTCAGTTGGTGGTGGGCTGGCATCATCACTATTGTTCCCTTGTGCTATGGCTTCAGTTTGACCCACATCATTCCCCCCCCCCCCCAGCATCATTTCCCTGGAAGTCCCTGATATACTGTTTGAGGGTGATGAGTGATAAGTGCAATATACAAAGTGAACATCTTTAGTTTTTAAGATCGTAAACAAAGAGGAGCATAAAGTGTACGGTGCAGTATTTGAAAAGTGTTTAAAAACGGTGCAGTATTTGAAAAGTGTTTAAAATTAAGTTATACCAATAAAGTACTTTCTAAATGCTAAAAAATTAGAAAAGGGGTCTGCATTAATATTAATATGAATATATATTCACCACTCACTCAATGTAGAGCTGCTCTTGGGTGTCTGCCCTTTCCTCTCTTCCATCCTTCTTTCCTTCCATCCTCATCTGTCTTTCTTTCCTTCATTCTTCCTCGTCCTTCTGCCTACGGGTAATTTTACACTCCCTCTTCTCTCTTTCTTTCCTCTTCCTTCCCCCTGTGGGTGACTCTACACTAACAGACAAGCCAAATGGTTTGCTGTACACCAGGAAACAATTTATTACGCTGGGTGTCTCATCTTAAATATCAGGACCAACTGCCTAGCCCCGGGCTCCTACGCTCCTCATGGGGCAACGTAGGATTGGATGATGGATGGATAGTAATCATATAACCAAATTTTGGCACCTGTTGGTTTAGTGAGTAATTACGGCACTCCAATTGGATTGAGCCAGTGTAAGGTTTATATCCAAGGGGTGGTTGGGGTTTATTGCTCACGGGGATGAGTGAGGTTGGTCACTCTCATCGTAAATGTCAGGACCAACTTGCCTAGCCCCGGGCTCCTGCGCTCCTCATGGGGCAACGTAGGATTGGATGATGGATAGGTGGATGGATATATATTCAAGACACCAAGCATTAATCACACGGTGAGCAGTTTGTGTGTTCGTGCATCGGTTGGTGGCGGGCTGGTGGCGCCACTATTGTTCTCCCATGCTCTGCCTCTGTCACTCAACCCTCATCATTTCCACGAAAGTCCCTGATGTACTGCTCGAGGGTAACAAGTGATGAGTGAAATATACAGACAAAGTGAATATCTCTAGTTTGTAAGGTCATAAAAAATAAGGTGCATAAAGTGTCTATCTATCTATCTATAGCCCAATGCCCTAATCCTCCAAATGGTGGCCAATAAAGTGTATAAAGTGTAAAGTACAATATTTGAAAAATGCTTAAAATTAAGTACACCACATGGCATGCATGGCAGAAGCTACACCTCCAATACCCATTCATGATTCAGCTCCTGCCAGTGAAGACAGTCAGGAGGATGATTCACTGCACATAGATGATGACCCTGAAGATAATAGGTAATGATTTTGAAGGCTTTGCTCTGAATGATTCTTCACCAGGTGCTGAACGATGATGAACACTTGGCAAGGTGAGGGGGTAGAGTAGGGTCAGTCAAGTGAGTCAGAATGGTTAGGTAAGAAAATATATATATTTTTTTTATAACATATGAGCATTATTGTGTCCAAGCCTTGCTTATATTTCACTGTGTTATGCAATAAATTATTTGAGAAAAGTTAAGAGGCAAATGGGATAGTGCCACCAGTTAGGAGGAACTGGCACGGGTGAAGCAGGATGGTGGCCATGATGCTGTTCATAAATGAAAGTATCTTTTGTGTGTTACATGTGGCCTTTATCGAGTCTAAACCTTCCAAAAATTATACTGCGTTATGCAACAAATTATATTTTGTGGCATTTTAGAAAAATAAGAGGCAAAAGGGATATTGCCATGAGTAAGAAGGAACTGGTGGGGTGAAGCAGGATGGTGGCCAGGACACTTTTCATGCATGAAAATATCTTCCTGTGTGTGTTACATATGACCTTTATCGAGTCTAAACTTTACTAAAATTATACTGTGTTATGCAATAAATTATTTATAGTGGCATCTATGAAAAGTTAAGAGGCAAATGGGATAATACCCCGACTCAGAAGGAATTGGTGGGGTGAAGCAGGATTGTGGCCATAACGCTTTTCATGTATGAAAATAGCAGGGGGAAGTCCATATGTCATTTTTTTTTGGAGTTTCGCTTTTTTCACAACGGCTTGGGCCCAAATTAGTCCGTTCTAGTGAGGTTTTACCATTTTTCTGTCTTAAATGCCTGCTGCAGTGTGTTTACAAAGGATCTTGCTGACTGGACACATCAGTGCATCCTAACCTAACCTAACCGAAAAGTTTTACCTTCAATACTCCCATAATTTTAACTGCCTAAAACTGCCACCAAACCTAACCTTAATCTGTACTGCACTGGGCAAAATAAAAAGACTGATACCCCTCCACGCTGGCCAATTTTTCGATTTTTTTTTTTCTTGCTAAATGGGCTTAATATATCAATATACAATCCCTGGCACCAGTAAAAGTAATTAGGCTACTAAAGCCAGGTAGTTGGTTGAACCGAGTCAGGCTGGTGCCACTCTACCTCTGAAATCTTCAAGGTTACAGATAGAGTAGAGCAGCTGTGAGCCTGTGAAGACTCACTGGCCTCCTGTGCTTCTAAATCAGTGTTGTAAGCGTAGTGGAGAAATGTCTGAAGTTAGCGAGATATGATATTACCTTCCATTTTACTCCAGTTGCTTGCAATGACTACTCAGTGTTGTAAGGACATAGATCTACATCTCTGGCATTTTTGAAAGGGACGCAGATCTACAGTATGTCGCTAGTGTGGTATGGGTTAAAAGCCCCCATACCAACCAGGCACAAGTTTCTATAATCAACCTGTGAAAAGACACCACCCAGCATCATGCATATTTTGCCAAGAATTGCTTTCAGCACATTATTTACTACATGACAGTATTGTCATACCAATTTTAATGTATGGAAGTGAAGCTTGGACCTTATTGAAGGGACAGAGGTCTAGAGTGAGAGCAGTGGAAATGAGTTTTTGGAGAGGAGCCTGTGAAGTCACATGGAGGGATAGACTGACAAATGAGGATGTGAAGGAGCATTGTGGAGTGGATGTGGATGTGATAGGATGCAATAGGAGAAACACATCAAGGTGGTTTGGCCATGTGGAGAGGATGGAGAATAAGAGATTGATGAAGAGTGTGTATGTGAGTGAGGTGGAGGGGGGGGGGGCGAGAGGGAGAGGGAGGCCGAGGATGAGATGGAGGGATGAAGTGGGAAGGTATATGAGAGAGGGGGGTGTGAGCTGGGAGCAGGGCAGTGAAATGGCAGGGGACAGGGCGACATGGAGGTGATTTGTTTGTAGCCACCCCTTAAGGGATTCAACACCGGCAATTGACAGATAGACAGACAGACATTAATTATTCATTTTTCATTTCATTCATCATCTAATCTTGCATTAATTATTTAAAATATGAAATAAATAAAAATTCAGTGAAACTATTTTTGAAAGAATCATTAGTCATCAACAATAAAGAAAAAAACACAATGAAACTGTCAGCAAGGAGTGATTGCACACAACCTCTATGGTAAACACAAATGCAGTAATCCTGAATAATAAACAAGTCTGCCAAACAGTACACTGTAATTTGTACGACAGTGTAATGCAAAAGAACTGAACTCATATAATTATCTTACCCAACTTCTTACATCAACACACTGAGTATTCACATACCCAAGAAGCCAATATTTTTTTAGCCCAAGTCCATCAGTTCATAACAAAGATCAGTCACAAAACCCTTTTCACACTCGTTCCACTAAACATGAAAACATGAATTTACTACTCCCTCATTGTTAACATCTTTAGTTTTTTATCACTCTCAAACAAAAAGACTATCTTCATCGAAAACACACCCAACCAATTTTATTTGACTGTCCCACCTTGGACTGTAAAATGTTACTCTCATTCACATTAAACTCCCACATCGCATACCACTTTGTCCAATAATTTTACTTCTTCCTTGGGAATAAATTCCTTTTTTTTGAGTTCTTAGCACTTTCAAGGTGCTTAGAAATTGTAACTAAAGTTAGGCTGCAACTACAGGCTCAGAGTTCTGAGATGAAATGAGGAGCAAGGAAAAAATGAAGAAAATGATTCTCGACACAACGACAGTCAACATAACGATAAGACTGAAGCAGGCAGCTGCTAGTATTGGACGTGGGTCACGTGGGTCGGCTTGGGTCAAGGAACCCATGCAGCGACTGACAACAACATAACTCGTGAGGTGTAAACAAATGCAGCCATCTGGATACCCAATACCTAAACACTCCATCTAGAAACCCAATAGTGTACAGTCGTGGCCATAAATAATCACCTATCCTCCTGTACCCCGTGCCTCAGACTGGCTTGTTTATGCGCAACAAGTCACACTGGAGTAAGAGGGGCCAGAGAGAGAAGGGAATGTGGGTGGGGGGATGAGGGGTGGTGCTGGGGTGGATTGAGAGAGAGAAGGGAGGGTAGGTAGGGGAAGGAGAATGAAATACGAAGTTGTGGCCACATAATTTGTCAATTTTCATTCATTCAGGGCATCATACAAAGGAGTTACTATTCTGTAGATTAAGGTGCATCACACCTTGTATAGTGGCGTCAGATAACAAGCTTTAGATAGGTGGTGATATCAAGGACTGGCTCGTGAGAGAAGTATACTGATGTGATATCAATCATTAGTGCGGAGCCAGATATTTGTGTTTATCCGTGTATTTTGACTTCAGACGCAGAATGGAATCTTGATGGCTTTGACTTCCGTAATGTTTGTGGAAGAAACGTCGTCTACTCTTAAATGCAACTACTTTTTGGAAATAATATCATATACAACCTTTGACATGGCTGTGTCCACTGTAAATATGATCACCCTCGCGGTATACACTCCCTCTGTACAGTCACCATCATGTCAATTCAATAATCATTTAATGACATCTTCATATGAAAAGGCTATTTAAAATAACTGTGCATAAAAGGTAAATAAATTTGATGTCTGTGCTCATGGCTGGTTATGATAACGGTATCTCTCATAATCTGTTGGAGGGAAAATGAAACAAAATCCTACCCAAACTCCCAGAATATATCTGTGTCAATGGTTACCGGCGTTGGTCAGGCCAAAGCAACCAGGAAAGGCTTAGTAAGTAGTCCAGTGGCCTCCTGCCTTAAAAACCTCATGCAGGCGTCGCGGCACCGGGGAAACAATGTTGTTGATGGTTTGCTGGTTTCGTTTGAACAGCTCCCACTCGTCCTTGGTGTGCTGGTCCTGTAGGAGGCGGGCCAGTGTCCTCTCGTTCTCTGGCTTCCTCGCGTTGACAATCTGGGCCCACACAATCTCGATGGCTCTGCACTAGTATTTGATATCACGTCAGTATACTTCTCTCACGAGCCAGTCCTTGATATCACCATCTGATCTGTCACGTCAGTATACTTCTCTCACGAGCCAGTCCTTGATATCACCATCTGATCTGTCACGTCAGTATACTTCTCTCACGAGCCAGTCCTTGATATCACCACCTATCGAAAGTTTGTTGTCTGATGCCGCTACACAAGGTGTAATGCAGCATTATCTAGCGAATAGTAACTCCTTTATCTGATACCCTGAATGAAAGAGAATAGACGAAAATATGAGGTCCAGCTGCCCGAATATTTCGGGAAAAGATATGAAGGGGAGGCACAATTGAAGCAAGTTCGTCAGAGTACTTACGGTAAAAATAGCGGTAAAATAATGCTAGAGAAGCAACATCTCTACGTACCGGTACTGATAATGGAGGAGGGTCCTGCGTAATGGCAGGATTATTGACTAATCTAATGGCTTTATTTTGAATTTTGTCCAACTGCCTCAATGCAACCACTCCACATCCACTCCACAGTGGCGAACAGTATTCATTCTCCCTACCTACCCTCCCTCCCCTCCCTCACTCCACCCAAGCACCATCGCTCGTCCCCCCGCCCACCTTCCCTTCTCTCTCTGGCCCCTCCCTCTCAGCCCCTCTTACTCCAGTGTGACTTGCCGAGCATAAAGGAGCCAGTCTGAGGCACGAAGTACAGGGGGATAGGTGATTATTTATGGCCACGACTGTACCTAAATGCATCCATCTAGAGACCCAATACCTAAATGCATCCATCTAGAAACTCAATACCTAAATGCATCCATCTAGAAACCCAATATCTAAATACATCCATCTAGAAACCCAATACCTAAATACATCCATCCAGAAACCCAATACCTAAATGCATCTATCTAGAAACTCAATACCTAAATACATCCGTCTAGAAACCCAATATCTAAATGCATCCATCTGGAAACCCAAAACCTAAATGCATCCATCCAGAAACCCAATACCTCAATGCATCCATCTAGAAACCCAATACCTAATTGCAACCACTTCCCACTTAGTTTCTCCTGCACAATTTAGTGATATTATCATGTTATTGAATAATAAAGGAAGAAATCAAATGACTGTGTTATTGTAAGTCTGATACTTTCCTTTGTCTTAAATTGTGCTTCTATTATTTGTATATTCCTGTTTTTGCACTTTGTTTGCAAAGAAGAGTGCAGTATTTACGTGGCTCCAATTGATTTTCCTCAAATTTTCTTGTGGCTAAACTGCAATCAATGCAATTTTACCAGCAATACTGAAGGTAATACAATTTTCACAAGGCCATGATCGAGAAAAATTGCAATAACAAAACCAGCAATCAAGGAGGCTTCACTTTACTTAACTCTCTGAACCAAAAAGTTATTTCTCAAACTTAAGACAAGATTATCTGAGAACACAATTCAAGACCAGTATATGCAACATCATCCCATGGCTGCAATATGCTTTTCAAAGGACATTTCCAATAGCCTGTGGCATGCCTTACAGAATCTCATCTGTTTTTCAAAGTTTCTGAATCTCCTTATTCTGTGAATTATGCCTGCATGATGTGATATGCTCTCATGAGCAACTATACACCAAGCGACAAAAATTTTGCCTTGCATGGTGGAGGTGGTGGTGGTGGTTTTGGCCTGAGCAGTACTTGTTTGTATATGCTCCAACAGCCAAAAACAAGATGTCCTTAACTGATCAAAACAGGTAAATGGGACATTAGAATCTTACAGTTTGTTTCAAATGTAAGTTTACAGACCACTTTCTTTGAATTTGGATTTTACTTAAGGTATGATAAGTATTTTGATGGAAATCTGTGAGGAGAATGTCCTGTACACTACAGCCAAGGGGATAATTAAATTAATGAACAGATGGTGATCAAATGCATCTGCTTTAAACCTTTTATTCATGCAGAGTGATCCATTCTGGTTCTATGGTAACAAGAAAAAAGTATATAGTACAGCATGCATAACATCATTCACACCAGGATGAAATAATGTAAAATATCAATTGTATACTACACAAAATGTCACTCAGGTTTCATCATGCAACTATTTAATTCTAAAAATAAATAAATGAACACAAACTAAACCCTTCACTTGGCATGCACTGACAGATTCCCGCACTCTCACTCGAACACGCTGGCGACCCAACCGTACGTTATGGTGAGGCCGGAGAAGATCCAGCTGCGCCAGTCGTTTCTTTCTCGAATTTCCACCTGCTCCGTGATCTTGGCACAAGTCACCTTGCGGTCATTGGAGCGGCCTGATTTGAGGTCGCACAGCATCCGCTTCTTGCACTCAGAGTCACATTCCTCTCGTGCCACCGAGTTCTTCCAGTAAAATCTGTTAATTGAAGGCAAACCTTTAGAATGTACAACTGATGATCAACAATTATTCGGGAAATGTATTACTACACCTGATGGAATTATCATCTGAATAAACAGACAAAACATTAATTGCATTTGAAAAGAAGCTAACACATTTTTATACAGGAAACACAACCAGAGGGGGCATTACTAGGGTTGCAACCTCCTCCCTCTTCAGCTATAATTTTTATTTTCACTTGTATATTCTGGCAAATACAGAGGTAAAAACATATATTTAATAGCATCAACAGTCAGAGACATGCAGAGTAAAGGCCTTTCCTACCTTTCTCCACTCTCAGAACATAGGTCTCTTCTATCTTTCTCCACTTTTAGAAAAAAAGGTTTCTTCTATTTTTCTTCACTCCCACAGCAAAGATATCTTCTACCTTTCTCCACTCTCAGGACAAAAGTCTCTTCTATTTTTCTCCTATCTCAGAACAAAGGTCTCTTCTATCTTTCCCCACTCGCTGAACAAAGGTCCCTTCTATCTTTCCCCACTCTCTGAACAAAGGTCTCTTCTATCTTTCCCCACTCTCTGAACAAAGGTCCCTTCTATCTTTCCCCACTCTCTGAACAAAGGTCTCTTCTATCTTTCCCCACTCTCTGAACAAAGGTCCCTTCTATCTTTCTACATTCTCAGAATAAAGGTCTATTTTTCTCCAATCTTAGAACAAAGATCTCTTCTACCTTTCTCCACTCTCAGGACAAAGGTCTCTTCTATTTTTCTCCTATCTCAGAACAAAGGTCTCTTCTATCTTTCCCCACTCTCTGAACAAAGGTCTCTTCTATCTTTCCCCACTCTCTGAACAAAGGTCTCTTCTATCTTTCCCCACTCTCTGAACAAAGGTCTCTTCTATCTTTCCCCACTCTCTGAACAAAGGTCTCTTCTATCTTTCTCCATTCTCAAAATAAAGGTCTATCTTTCTCCAATCTTAGAACAAAGGTCTCTTCTATCTTTCTCCACTCTCTGAACAAAGGTCTCTTTTAATATTCTCCACTCTCTGAACAAAGGTCTCATTTAATATTCTCCACTCTCTGAACAAAGGTCTCTCTTATTTTTCTGCACTCTCAAAACAAATATCTCCTCTATCTTTCTCTACTCTCAGAACAAAGGTCTCTTCTATCTTTCTCCATTCTAACTTAAAGGGTGTTAGTCTGCTCTACCCAATCCCAGCTAATCACCAAATACTGTACTGTATTATCTTCCCATCTTGTTGCCTGACTGCAACTTTTTCCCACTTTTGGGTTGCCACTCATACCTTGATGGTCCAAATGTTATCTGTTCTCTGAAGAACACAGCCTGCTCATTTTTTCTTCTCTTTGACTGTGGTGATTATATCCTTTACTTTTATCTCTTCCCTAACCCAGGAAGCCATCTCTTCACATAATACGTACGTAATTCTTTGTTTCCCTCCAAAAACTCCTAAGTATATGCTCTAAATATTTTGTTGGATTCCAGGTGTCAAATACATACTGTAATTACCACAGGGAGGACACACTAATAATATATATATATATATATATATATATATATACAGTATATTTTAACAGAAGTAATATCATGCCTTTTTTTTTTTTTATGATACCTTCTGCTCTCTATCCTATTCCTAGTCTTTAAATGATATAACTGTCTTGAAATGGATCTGCTGGATCTACCTCACCTAGGTAAATGATGAAAATTTTGAAATAGTGGAAGAGTTCCAATAGCTTCATGCAACAATCTAAAAATATATATATATATATATATATATATATATATACATGTGTAAACAAACGCATGCAGTCTCTCAAATAAGCAAAGTGAACAATATATGCAAGCTTTGGTACATAAGGGCTAAATACTTTGTCAACAAGAGGTCTGTGTGAAAGTACAAGGTCTGATTGAAAAGTATCTAACTTTTAGCAGACAAAAAAAAGAAGAAAAAAAATGAGTTCACATTTTAATCCCCCTTCAAATTATGCCCCATGGGACTCAACACACTTAGCCCAACAGTACTTCCATTCCTGGTAACATATTATAAAGTCACATTTTTGGGACTGTCAACAAGATCTTTGTCACCTTTGTCTTTATTTAATTTTTGTCCTCAAATCTCAAACCTTTCAGTGGCATCATAACTGTAGGAAATAGCCAAAAGTCATAGGAAGCCATGGCAGGAAAGCAGGGAGCCTGCTGGATCTGCGTGATCCTGTGTTTGGCCAAAAAATCCTGGATGAGATGGGATGAGTAGGCTGGAGCAGTCATGGTGGAGCTGCCAATACTCTGCCTCCCACAACTCTCATCTTTTGTGATGAAATGTATTCCATAGGTGATGGAGAACTCCTATGTAGTATTCTTTACTGACTGGCCTTCTGACACACTTATAATGAATGAACAACACCCTGGTAGTTGAAAACAAATTTCTGCATGAACCTCACCTTCTAAAGCTTTTTGTATCAGTCCTTAATTTGTGTAACACCCATAGCTTCATTGCCAAAAGCCTACTAAATCTTCCTAATGGTTTCAGATTGTGTGACAAGTTTAATAAAAAAAAATCTGATGCAGTAACATTGTTTGATCTGTTTGCTTATCACGCCACACAATGAAAATGTGACGAGAAAGAAAAACACATCCTTAAACACATGCTGCTCGACAGTGAATGGGCTGGGTGGCAGCACTTAACATTTTTGAGCATGCATACAACAATTCAAGGTCATGCTCCACTGAGCTGCATCCCCCTGCTCCTACTGGTGAACGAGAAAATATATACGTGCTGCTCTTGGGTGTCTGCCCTTTCCTCTCTTCCTTTCTTCCTTGTCTGTCTTTCTTTCCTTCATTCTTTCCTCTTCCTTCTGTCTATGGGTGACTCTACACTGAGTGACATGTCAAATCGTTTCCAGTACACCAGGAAACCATTTACTAGCTGGGTGGTAACCATACAACCAAATTATGGCGCCTGATGGTTTAGTGGGTAATTTAAGCACTCCAGTTGGATTGAGCCTGTCCAGGTTTATATCCAAGAGATGGTTGGTGTTTACTGCTCAAGTAATGACACTCAGGGATGCGTGAGGCTGGTCACTCTCATCTTATATGTTAGGAGCAACTTGCCTAGCCCCAAAGCTCCTATACTCCTCATGGGGCAACACAGGATTTGATGATGATGATGATGATGATGATGATGATGATATATATACAGTATATATATGTGTGTGTGTGTGTGTGTGTGTGTGTGTGTGTATACAGCAATCCCTTTAAGGCCTGGATGCCCAAGTCCCGGAAACTCCAAGTCCCAGACATTTTGGGCTTGGATTTAAAAAAGCTGATATGTGTTCATCCCTACTCTAAATCTGCCGCGCAGTGATGAACAGCTGTGTTTTGGTGCGCAGTCCCGGCGACGTCCGCTACAGCGTCCCTGCATCCTCCCCACTTCCCTCCTACCTACCAAAGTGACTGCATGCTCGTCGCCATGGCTGCCCACGTGCTCGCTTTTGTGAATAAACAGTGAATACACAGCAATACCTCACCCCTAAACCACATGGGAAGTTACAGTGTTGTGCAGTGTTAAAAATAAGAATTCAGAGTGCAAAGGATTAGGTGCAGAGTGCAACACTGGTGTGTTGCAACTGGCATGGCACAAGTAAGAACAGAATGTGCAGTGCTAAACAATTATAATTCACAGTGCAAAGGATTAAGTGCAGTGCAACACTGGATTACTGTACATGCTTCAAGTGCACCTTCACCACTGTCAGAGCAATAGAGGAGGCGGGTTAATTTTCCCGATGGTCACGGATGTGTCTTAAAGTACCCTGAACACTGCTAAATATTTTCCTTACTCACTTCTAATTTGTCATTCTCTGGTTCCTTTTCATTTATTTCATGGCTTCTGTCCCTTATTTGTGTGAATAGGGTCTTAAATAGGTGCTGTGCATGTCCAGTAGGGAGTTATTTAGGTGGTTTTCAAAGTTAAGTTGGGTTGGGGTCTATAAGTACCTGTCCAAGGGCATTTTTCCCATGTCTCAGACAAAACCAAGTCCTGGACATGCCTTTGGCCCTATTATGTCGGATCTTGGAGGAATTACTGTGTGTTCTTACCTAATTGTATCTTTACAGGAATGAGTCAAGCTCGTACTGTCCCGTGTCTTAGACCATATTTATCGTACATATCCTTAAATTTGTGAATTGTTTTGGCACACACTATTTCATTCGGTAGTGCATTCCATTGATCAATTGCTCTGTTTGGGAAACTGAATTTCCTTACGTCTTTATCACCTCTCTTCTTATGCAGTTTTTTGCAGTGTCCTCTTGCTGATGCTTCTCCCTATGTTAAGTAATCATTTATGTCTATTTTCTCCTTTCCTGATATGCACTTATATAGCATTATCATGTCACCTCTTTTCCTTCTCTCCTGTAGTGTTGGTAGATTCAGTTTATTTAGTCTTTCTTCGTAGCTTAGGTCCTTTAAGCTTGGTATCCATCTTGTAGCGGCCCTTTGAACTTTTTCAATCTTGTCTATATGCTTTTTGAGATGAGGACTCCAGACTATTGATGCATATTCCAGGGTTGGTCTAATGAATGATGTTATTATCCTTCTTAGCATGTCTTCATTTATGTATGTGAATGCTATTCTCATATTTGCAAGCAGTGTATACATGTTCCGTACCTTCTCGCTGATGTGGTCAGCCGGAGATAGTCTGTTATTGATAATCACACCTAGGTCTTTCTCTCTTTCTGATGTGTATAGGGTTTTATTTCCTAACTTATAATTCCAATCAGGTCTTTTTCCACTTTACCAAACTTGATTACATGACACTTGTCCACATTGAATTCCATTTGCCATGTACTACTCCATTCATGAAGTTTATTTAATTCTTCTTGTAGCTCCCTACAAGAGTCTGTGCTAGTAATTCTCCTTTGTATTTTTGCATTATCTGCAAACATATTCAGATAGCTCTCATTTCCAGTGTTACTGTTTATATCATTTATGTACACTAAAAACATGATTGGTGCCAGCACCGAACCCTGTGGTACTCCACTAGTCACTTCTTTCCATGATGAGTAGTTTCCTTTTAGTACTGTCCTCATTTCTCTTTTTATGAGAAAGTCTTGCATCCAACAAAACAGTTTGCCTCGAATTTCTCCTTGATGGTACAGCTTCCATAAAAGTCTTTGGTGTGGTACTGTGTCAAAAGCTTTCTTGAAATCTAAATAGATACTGTCCACCCATCCTTCCCTTTCCTGTATTGTGTTTGTTACTCGGTCATACTAGCTCAACAGATTAGTAACACATGATTTTCCTTTTCTGAAACCAAACTGTCTTTCTGTTATCATACTGTGTTCTTCTAGATGATTTACCCAAGCTTTTCTTATAAGTTTTTCTAATACCTTGCTTACAACACTGGTCAGTGATACTGGTCGGTAGTTGAAAGGATTTTGTCTATTTCCTTTCTTGAATGAGGGGACTATATTTGCTTTTTTCCAAATATCAGGTAGTTTCCCTTGACTCAAGGATTTCTTGAAAATTAAAAATAATGGTTTACTTAACTCCTTTGCACATTCTCGTAACACCCAACATGAAATTTCATCAGGACCACTTGCTTTTCCTCTGTCTAATCTACTTAACTCCTCCTGTATTACTTTTCCTGCTATTTGTATATCTGGTAGTATGTGTGGACATGCGTGTTCCACATAGTCCCTCTCAAAATTTTTTTCTTCAGTAAAAACTAATTGGAAATTCTTATTTAGTGCTTCACAAATATCTTTCTCTTGTGTATAAGTGATTCCCTCTTCCGTAATGGATTGTATTATATCTTTTACTTTGGTTTTGCTTCTGATATAGCTGTAAAACGGCTTTGGTTGATCACTACTTTTATTTATTATATCCTCCTCAAACTGTTTTTGGGCTTCCCTCCTTATTCTTGTATAGTCGTTTCTTGCCTGTTTGTAATTATTATACGCCCTTTCACTATTGTGTCTTCTGTATCTATTCCACAACAAATCTCTTCTCTCTTTTGATTTTTTACATTCTGTATTGAACCATTTCTGTATTTTCTTATCTGCTTCTTTGTGCTGTGGGATGTACTTCTGGACTCCTATTTCATAAAATTCACAAAATTTTTTATATACAGCATTTAAATCTTGTCCTCTAAGCTCATTTTCCCAATCAACTTCTAAGAAATACTTCTTTAGGTCTTGATAATTTCCCTTTTTATAGTTTAGGCTCATTTTGTAACTGTCATTGCTGTTTACTATGTCATATGCTATCCTGAAGTTATAATTTAGTACTGCATGATCGCTTTTGCCGAGTGGAGGGTGATATATTAAACTGTCAATGTCATTTTCTTGCCTAGTAAATATTAGATCTAGCACTGAAGGTACATCAAGTCCTCTTTTTCTAGTGGTTTCCCTCACATGTTGCATTAAGAAAAACTCAAGTCCTCTTTTTCTAGTGGTTTCCCTCACATGTTGCGTTAAGAAAAACTCTTGTACAAGATCCAGGAGCTTTTGGTCTCAACAGCTTTCTTGGCTATTTATATCTGCAGTATTCCAATTTATATTTGTATTGAAGTCCCCAGTTAGTATAATTCTTTCCGATTTCTCTTCCATTTTATGTAGCAAGGATCTTATACTCTGAATTGTACTCTCTGCCAGGTCCTCATATTCGTCTCTTTCCCATGTGTTTGATCTGGGTGGCATATACAAATTGGCTACAATTACTTTACCTTCAGATGTGTCGATCTCTACTGCAATTAGTTCTACTTGTGATGGTATATCTAGGTTTATTTCCTTGACATTTAGATTTTTCTTAGTTAATATTATAATTCCTCCTCCTTTTTTTAAATTTCTGTCTCTTCTCCATATATTGTATTCCTCTAAGTTTAGTATGTCATTGGATATCCTTGGTGTTAATTTTGTCTCAGTTAGGCATATTATTTGTGGTTCATTTTCTCTGACATAATCATTCATCTCTAGTAATTTAGATACCATTCCATCCACATTTGAGTACATCAACTTTATCATCTTGTTTATATACTTGTCATGACATGGTTCTACTACCTTCCTCCTTTTTCTTCCATCTTGTTTGTGTACGACTTTCGTACCTGCAATCCTATTACTTTGTAAAAAAATTTCTTCTTGTCCTCTTCTGATCTTCCCTCATTTTTTGTTTTTGCTTCCGCCCTTTTCTCTTTCAGTAATTCCAGTTCCTCTTGTGTTAGGCATCTTTTTATCCATACATTTTTGAAATCCTCTTTTTCCATAAGATTCTTTGCATTTTTTAGTATGTCTTCCACAGTGTTTACACTCTGGAAAGTCACCTTTAGAGGTCTTGTCTTGCTTTTCTCGTATTTCCCTAACCTTTTATGTTCCTCTATGTCTTTACTACAGATTTCCTCTGATACTTCTTTCAGTAAGCTCATTACATTTGCCATCTCCTTTTTGTCTCTAGTGATCTTGTTTTTAATTTCTTCCTGTGTGTGTGTGTGTGTGTGTGTGTGTGTGTGTGTGTATGTGTATATGTGTGTGTGTATATATATATATATATATATATATATATATATATATATATATATATAGTGTTAAAAAGTGAGATTTCTCAGTTAGGCAGTCGAGGAGCATCTCGATGTTTCTCGAGTTTACCGTAGGTTTCGGTACGAGTCAGAGTTGCCAGTTTGCCTGCTGTTTGTGAGCATAGTTATTTCGTAATTTATGTATTAATTTTTGTGCTCTTTCTCTCAATAATATTTTAGTTATGTGACTGGTAAATTATGCAATTCAATTTAAGTTTGTATGCTAAATAATTTAGTGTTATGTAATGTAAGAAAACTCTCGCATGTTTTGCTTGTCTCCGAGTTGGTAACTGTGCTCTCTCTCTGTAATTCACCAGAACTGTGGAGAAGTAGATCATTCTTGTACAATGCAAGCTTGTATAAGGATGGATAAGAGACTAGAACGAGTTCAGTTGGTTTTCAGTTCAGTTTGAGTGCAGTGCAGTGCAGTGTCAGTGAAGTTTGTATATTTTCAGTACTTGTGTAATAACAGTGATGTGTTGTCATGCATCAAGTGTAATAACAGTGAAAGGGTGTCAAGCATTAAGTGTAATAACAGTGAAGTGTTGTCAAGCATTAAGTGTAATGACAGTGAAAGGTTGTCAAGCATTAAGTGTAATAACAGTGAAGTGTTGTCAAGCATTAAGTGTAATAGCAGTTAGTAAAGTTTGTATAGCTCCAGTGCTTGTGAGGAAAGTGAAGGTGGAAATCATTAAGTGTAATTAATTTGGAAAATAACAACAGTGAACTGAAGAACCAGTGTTTATTCACCAAGCCTGGGATGATCTTGTGTACTGTACACCTAAAGGCTGACCATAGAAAGAACAACTCACTGGGCAACGGCCTTCCTATACTGAACTACTACTATTGGAGTCTGTGGCAGTGTGGGACAGGGATGTAAATATATATACAGTATATATATATATATATACAGTAATCCCTCTACTTTCCGGACGCCAACTTTCCGGACATCCCCACTTACAGGACATAATCGTCCCGGGATCCAATATTCCCAAAATGGTCCGAAAACCGCAAAAAATTCGAAAAAAATCAAACTTTTTCCCGACCATAATTTGAACTTGGCGCGCGTGGCGCGGGACAGCTTTGTTGTGGTGCGTCATTCCTCCAACATCCGCTATAGTGCCCCTGCATCCTCCCCACTTTCCGATTGTCTCTTGTCGTGAGTGAACGCTCGTCGTCATGGCTGCCCACGTGCTCGCTTTTATGGTGGTGCCTTACCTGTTGCAGGCACTCCTGCTGCTCGTGTCTCTCCTTCGTGTGTGTGATGATGGCCCCGCCGCCTGAGAAGAGGAAGAGAGTGGTTTTGACTCTGGAGAAGAAGAGGGAGATATTGGAGAAAGTAGATGCGGGATGGTCTTCGTCACGCATCCTCCGTGAGTTCAACCTGGCCCGATCTACTTTGTTTGATATTAAGAGATCCCGAGACAAACTCATGCAGTACACGGCTGACTTCTTGTCAAAAAGCAAACGCAATATGGAGAGGAAGATGATGTTTACTCCCAAGTTTGCTGAAGTCGACCGATCCACGTTGATTTGGTATCGACAGCAGCGTGCAGCTGGTGTGATGGTATGTGGTACGGAGCTGAAGGCTGCTGCTGAGAAGTTCGCAAGGCTTCACGACGCCCTAGACTTCAAGGCATCAGAGGGTTGGCTCTTCGCGTTCAAGTTATGACATGGCCTTACCAACTGTAAGTCTCATGGTGAAGCTTTGGACGCTAACGAGGATGGAGTAGAGGAGTTTCGGCACAAGGTGAAGGGCTTGATTGACAGGGAGGGCCTCAATCTCGGTCAAGTCTACAACACTGACAAAACTGGTTTATTCTATCGCTCATTGCCAACGAACACTCTAGCCGAGGAGACGGAGAAGCGTGTACCTGGCCACAAGCTCTCCAAGCAAAGGCTATCTGCTTTGTGTTGTGCTAATCCTAACGGCATGCACCGGCTTAAGCCCATTATTGTTGGCCATGCAAAGCAGCCTCGGTGTCTTCATGGGGTGATGGATGTCCATCCTGTCGTCTGGTACCATTCCTTGAAGGCATGGTTCACAGCCCACATCTTCAAAGACTGGTTCCACCGCCATTTCGTCAAGGAGGTCATACATTACCAGACGGAGAAACTGGGAATCCCACGCGACCAGGTAAAGGCCCTCCTTCTCCTCGACAATGCACCTGCTAACCCGTGCGACAAGGACTTGGTGGCTGAGAATGGCTGCATTAGGTGCATGTTTCTGCCACCTAATACTACTGCTCTCATCCAACCAATGGACAAAGGAGTGATTGTGGCAACGAAGCGGCTATACCGACGGAAGTTCCTGGACGAGGTGATGGTTGTTCTCGAGGACGAGGACGAGCGCAGGGAGGGACAGGACACGCTAAGCCAGCGGACTTTGGAACACCTTCGCTGCTACAACATCAAGTCTGCCATTTACAACTGGGCCAGTGCATGGAAGGAAGTCCCTGTTAAGACTCTAGGAAATGGTTGGTCTCGTCTGCTTCTCGGAACAGATGTGGAGCACGATTTCCTAGGTTTTGACGTGGATGACTTCCATGCACGTCTACGTGCGCATGGGGACGATGTTGATGTGGAAGAAGTGCGTGAGTGGTTGGATGACGATGAGGGCGAACCAGGATATCAGACCCTGTCTGATATCGAGATCGCATCTTCAGTTGCAGGTGTCAGTACCCAGCTTGAAGATTCCGACGAGGACGGGAACGATGATGCGGACTCCTCTCAGCATGACGCTACTCCAGCCATCCCCAAGCTGAGCGCACTCCAGGAACACCTAGAGTTTTTTCTTGACTACCTGGAACACCCAGACTGCGACAGGGAGATGGGGCCCTTGGGACTTGTGGAGGAAGTGTGTGCTTTCAGGCAGCGCATCATCAGTTGTCAGAATCGTCGGTCATTGCGTCAATCAACCATTGACAGTTTTTCAGGCCCGTGACCCCCGCTGTGCCCAGCCCTGGCTCCACTCCGTTGCCTCCCCAAGACAGGCCCTCAAGCTCCGAGCCGCAGCCCAGCACATCAGCCACGGTGGAGTCACCGCTCGACGTGAGTTTGCGTCTATCTTCCGAGTCGTCTGCAGTGGGTACGCCATCACCACGACCCAGTGACGCACCCCTAGGTCACCTCCCAGTGATACTCTCAGACTCTGACCATGACTAAACGGCAAGAACTTCTCCACTAGACCACACGGGAATTTAGTGTTGTGCAGTGAAAGAAAAACAGTGCATACAGTATTGTTAAGAAATTAGAAATTTGAGTGAAAAGACAAACAATTTTTGGACTAAATTTAACGTAAATTAACTTGTGTGTTTTGTTCTGAAATTGGTTTTATGAGTGGAAAGACTTAAAGTGCAGAGTGCAACACTTATTAAGTTACAATGGAGCATAAATAAGACAAGAGTGTGCAGTGAGAAGAGAATGGACTTCTGAGTGCGAATGACTAAGTTAAGTGCAAGACTTCATGAACAGTGTACTGCAAGTACTTCAAGAAATCCTTCTTACTGGCAGAGTCTGAGAGGAGGCGGTTATTCATTGAGATGGCCATGGACTTGCTGTAAGTACACAGAATGTTTCATACTTTACTGTACTGTATTTTCCATACTGTACTTACCTCAAACACCTCATTTCTCTCTTTTATGTCCCTTATTGATGTGAATATGTAGTGTCTTAGGTGCTATGCATGTGCAGTAGGGAGGTGTTCTGAGTTAGGCTAGGTTAGGGTCCATAACTACCAGTCCAGGAGCCAGGGACTTGTAAGTACCCAGAATGTTTAATATTGTATAAACCTACCTCAAAAACCTCATTTTATGGTTCTTTTGCATTTATTTAAGTCTTTTATGTCCCTTATTGGTGTGATTTGGGTCTTAAATAGGTGCTATGCATGTCCAGAGGGAGTTGTATAGGTGTTCTTCTGAGTCAGGGTCCATAAGTACAAGTCCAGGAGGCTGGTGCCCACTATCCGGACAGGACCACTTTCCGGACATGCCTTTGGTTCTATTACGTCAGATAGTGGAGGGATTACTGTATATATATATATATACATATATAAAGTCGCCTATGGCGCGTGCCTCTATGGCATGGTTTTCTATTACACAGCAAGGTGCCAGACCCCCCAAAAACGAACCACACGCATAAAATACCTATGGCGCAGGCGCGGCAAGGTTTGAAATGCACGGGCAAAATCCCCTGGCGGTCGGCGTGCTCCCTCGTTTGTAAACAAAGAAGATGGCGACCACTTCAGCTCCAACTGTGGACTTTTTTCTCTCTTATGAGGAGGTTACACTTCACCAAATTCATTGTGTTAAGTAATGAAACATTAAAGATTCTTTGGGTATTGTGACTAGTTTGTTCATAAAACCGCTATGAACGGGTTAATGATGAAGCACCTATCTCTGAGCTACAAAGAAGCATAATGCTTCCCATCATCATCATCACATATATAAGAATGATTATTAATGTGTTAAATGTGAGTTTTGTTGACACCTGACCATACAAACTTTATCAAATAAACTTCTTCAATCAGTGCTTAACAAGGCAGCCTCCGCCATCTTTAATATTTTGGTCGGTCAGCTGCTCAGTGTCTACTTGGCCGAGCTTTTTTTCATTCAATCTGCAGCGTGTGGTATTGCCCAAGTAGACACAAGGCTGATCATCCCTCCCGTTTTTTGTGCCTACTGTTACATGTAATACGTGGATTGACTGATTGCCTGATTGTGTGCGTGTGAAAAGTGGGGAAATATGGGGAAAAGTGGGGTGAAAAGGGGGACTTTAGGTGAAAGTCCATAACCAAATACTGTACCATTTTCCCCAAGGGTTTATTTATTTCTATGGCACGGGCACAGTCCAGAAGCTATTAGCTGCTCCTTAGGTGACTTGACTGTATATATATATATATATATATATATATATATATACAGTATATGATCAGATACTTTTTTATCAGACCTCGTATGTGTGTAAGACTACTATGGCATGAAGATGAAAAGTCAAGGAGCGAGAGCAATGGAAAAGGGACTATTAAGGATTATATGTAAACTGAACTGGATAAGAAACACAGATTTGTTCAAACTGTTGAGTGGATGACAAGAGGAGTGTACTGAGGTGGTATAGTCATACAGACAGAATGGACAATGTGAGGGTAATGAAAAAATATCTGGTACTGGTAATATGTGAGTGAGCTTAAAGGTAGGAGGTGGTGTGAAAGAAGAAGATGGCTGGATATGGTGCATGATGGTGTGAAAAAGTATACTATGATAGTTAAGGAAGCAAAAGTTGTGACAAATGATGGAAATGGATGCACGAAATGCAGTGTTTATGGAAATGCACATGACAAAGGTTGCAGCCATCCTATCAGCTGACTGTACATAACAATCTGCACAGTGCACCTTAAAAAAAAAAAAAAAAAAAAAAAAAAAAAAAAAAAAAAAAAAAAGAGGTGTGGAGAGTTTCTGCCAAAAGATTTTGAAGGCTTATATGATGATTCGGTACAGTGCAGCTTCCAAAATTTGAAAAGCTTGTGTCCACAAACTATTCGAACTTTTGAAAAATGTGAAATTTAGACAAGTATTTCATTTTCGTTTTTAAAGGCTCCAACATGCTTGCATGTGTCGGCCTTGGTCACCTAATGGCGGCTCTCCATGCTGCATGATCCATTGCAGCCTCCCTGTTCAGTCCCTTAACCCTGAGGTCACACTTAATGACCTCGTCCCATGTCTTTCTCGGTCTACCCCTCATAACCCCACCCCCAATATTAACACTTTTCATGGTTTACACGTGCTTTTGATACAAGTTTAACAGTATGGGCTACTAGCCTGCACCAGGTATCCTGTTTTCCAGTGGTTTTATAACACTGACAATTTTTCTTTTATCTCTATTAACTCAAGGTAATGATAATTATCAGTACAATACTCGTTACTAACCATGAAGTATTTTTTTGTACATTTCAATTTCCTCATCTGCATGCCCTTCTGTTCTAAAATGTTTGCAGTTGTATTCATATTTAACATCCATCAGTACGTTGTAAGGGAAAATAATTTAATATTCATTTATTCATGTAAAACAACTATCGTAAGATGGGGTAACTGGCACCATTTTTAGCTCTTTTTGGTCAGTATTATAGAGATGCACAGGAATTTGGAAAAAGTGAAAAATGTTTTTAAGTAACTCATTTAGGGCTACCTTCTGGAACCAGACACATACTTAAGGATACAAAAACAACCTACATAGAAATAAAACAAGGTGGGTGCCCGTTTACCCCACGCGATGGAGGAACCGGGCACCCAGACCTTTATATTACTGTATGAAGGTGCTCATTACCGTTGGCTGCTACTAAATAACATAAAATTTGGCAGGTAAACATAATATATAACATAAACTTATATATAACGTAAACTTATGCAGGAAAAACAGGTATACTCCAGCTACTCAGGATCTTGTAGTTCCGCATCATCACTGCAGTTCTGTGGGTAACGAGCTAACAGATTCAGAGCCTGAAATTTAGCAATAAAGCAATAGATGACAAGGAGTCTTTGAGACATATTTAGAAACTAAATAATGATAATTAATGTGACTGGTTGCCCTCCCTAAAGTGCCCAGTTATCCCACATGAGTTACACTTGCCATTACCTGGTAATGCTTAACTGTTGAAACATGTTACAAGTTCCCATCCAACCCTTGATAATGTCCAATAAATGAGCAAAAGTAGAGTCCTCTAGCTAACTTCTACCATACGTAACTTACCTTTCGCGTTTCCAATGTTCGGGCTTCTGTGAATTCTCGAAAACGTCACTCTTATGTATGCAAGGATTAGTGGACTACTTTTTCCTATTTCTAACTGCTGATTTTGAGTTATGTTATAGCTGGTAGACTTAGCTATACAATTAGCACCAGAAAAGTTTAGAAAATTAAAGATTTAGAGGTTTTATACAGGAAAGTTTGCAAATAACTTAGTGGGTGCCCAGTTCCCTCGCTCAGTGCCCAGTTACCCCATCTTACGGTACATGAATATTTACATCTTTCATGACTGCCTTGCACTGCATAGCAGGTCACCACCTGATTGTTTATAATACAATCTGACTGATGTGGTGTGATTCTACACTTTTCTTCACATATTGTGCATTGCTCACCCACAGAATGGTTACTTTATTTTATTTATGAGGTACACTACTCTTCTACAGTATGTATCTGACGTAACAGAGCCAAAGGCATGTCCGGAAAATGGATCTGTCCAGAAAATGGACATCTCCCCTGGCCCCCTTTTGTACATAACCTAACTTTGAAAGCCACTGTAAAAGGCAACTACAGTACACCATACAACACTTGTTCCTGTTGTTTTACACTACACTGTCCAGTCGAGCAGACCTATAAACCACAGCCATGCACTTACCATGGTCAAACAGACCCATCAACCACAGGTGGCTGAATCGGTAGAGAGGCGGCTTGCAGTCCTAATGGACTCAGGATTGAATCCTGGCTGGGGCAGGGAACAGTTTAAGGATTTGAATTTCCTAAAAAGCAGACTTTCCTGATCTACCAGATGACCCGCCGACATGTCGTAAAAAGTACCACCGCTAATACCAGTACACCAGTCCTGTATGAGACAGCCCTAGTATGTATTCAATATGGACGGTGGGTGTTAGCGCCGAAGTGGTGACATGTGGAGGTGTAGGAGGACTACTGGGCCTTGGGATAGACCACTGCCCCCACGAAATAGGCCCTGAGCCTTTGCCCAGAGTCGGACACTAAAAAAAAAAAAAAAAAAAAAAAAAAAAAAAAATCACCACTGCAGGGACATACCCTGCAGTGACATGAAAAAACATTAAAAAACCGGGTACACAAGAAAAATGCAGTGGGCACACAAAACATAAGGGTAAAATGGGTTAAAATCATGGCAGAGTACAGTAAGCTAGAAAAAATTACATTAAACACTCATGATTCCTCGCAGCGCGTCATGCTGAATACCCCACTTGCTCCTTTACTCTGACTGTTGCACTGTGGCTGGTGAAGCTGCTGCACTGCACAGTACATCCCGTGTGGTCTAGTGGCATACCCTGATGAACTTAGTTGCAGTCAGAGTTAAGGAGGAACTCTGGCAGTTGGCCCAGGGAACTGGCTGTGGGACATGGTGACAGATTGTCCACTTCAGGTGACTCGGAAGACAGCCGCAAATTCATTTCCAGGGGAGACACAATGGCTGACAATGTGTTGGGTTGTGGTTCTGTCACTGAAGGCGTGATTTGATACTGTGATGGTGGCAAAGAAGAGGTGGACTAGGCAGGGTTCAGAAGTCTGAAAAAGGAGTCAGTCTTGGACTGGTGATAGAAGTGACAATTCAGGCGTCAGATGACACTCAGTCACACAGAATGCTAATCCTCTAATAGGCAAAGAGGCAACATTTCTCTGTCCCAATCCAGATGCTCGGCATACTCAAGCACCTGCCCAAGGTTTGCCCAGAATAAGCTCAGACAAGGCACCACCATAACAATTATACGAGAGGAGCTGCTCACTACGTGGTAAACGTGCTGGAACTGGGAATGGCTGAAGGGGTGTCTAGCGGACGCTGGGTGAACTAACGAGCCAAACAGCATGGTGCCACCAGGCTATTCCCATCTGGGAGGGCAAAAATGTTTGTGCAGCCATAATTTTCACCCAAACACAGGCATTTCATTGGTACAAAATGGAAAATGTATGTTCATTTGAATTTATGGAAGTATTAATAAATTATTGTGGCATAAGTTTCCTGAGTGTGGTAGGGAAGGTATAAGGAAGAATTATTATAGAGAACGTAAGAGAGATATCAAAAGTCAAAGTGAGTGATGAAAAGGATGGCTTTAGGAGTAGCAGAGGATGTGTGGATCAAATATTTGCAGTCAGACAGATAGTTGAGAAGGCTTGTGAGAAGGACCATAAGGGGTCTACGGCATTCATGGATCTGGAAAATGCATTTGACAAAGTGGACAGAGAAGGATTGTGAAAAGTTGTGCACATGTACTGTGTAAATGGTACGCTGCTAGGTGCCGTCAAGAGATTTTATGATGGTAGTGAAGCATCTGTAAGGGTTAATGGGCATCTAAGTGAATGGTTCACAATCGGTGTGGGCATGCAACAAGGTTGTGTGATGTCCCCATGGTTGTTCAATATATATATACAGATGGGGTGATGAGAGAAGTAAAAATATGAGTAATGGAGAGAGGGATGGCACTGGTAATGAATGGTGATAGATGAAACATCTCAAATTTGTTGTATGCAGATGATGCAGTACTGCTTGCAAGTACCGGACAAGAACTTGGTAGGCTAGTGCAGAGTTTTGCTGATGTGTGTGAGCATCATGCCTTGAGAGTAAATGTAAAAAAGAGTAAAGTGATGGTTACTGAGACAGAAGGTGACTCCCAGTGCGATGTTACAGTGAATGGAGAGAGACTGGAATTGGTGAGAGTTCAAATACCTGGGTACACTGAAAGAAAAAAGAGGAAAATGTGCAAAAGAAGTTGAAAGTAGTGGCACAAGGAAGAAAAGTAGATGGTGCAATGATAAAAAACAGAGGCTTGAGTGTTGCAGCTGCATGAGGCTTACGTGAAGGAGTGTTAGTGCCAACTTTAACACATGGATGTGAGACTATGCTGCGGCAGGAAAATGAAAAGTCAAGAGTATAAGCAGTGGAGATGGGACTGCTGAGGAATGTATGAGGAGTACAGAGGGTCCATAGGATACAAAATTATGTGACTCATGAAAGATGTGGGATAAGGAAGTCGGTGGACACCAGAATCGAAGAGAGTGTACTAGGATGGTATGGTCATGTGGAGAGAATGGATAACAAAAGAGTGGTGAAAAGACATATCTGAGGGAATCTGAGGGAAGGAGGAGGTGAGGCAGGCCAAGGAGAAGGTGGAGGGATATGGTGGATGAGTGTGTGAGGAAGAGAGGTTTGGAAGTCAGTGAGGCTAGGGAACTGATAAGAGATCGAGCTGGCTGGATGAATATTGTGAGAAGTGCATGATCAGGGATCTGGCACCCCTTTTTGACATGACAGTGTCTGGATTAACTCTACTGGATATGTTTGTGAGAAGCTACAGAACGTGGTGAATGTTTTTGGTGTATCAGATAGAGCCAGGATTGCAGGGACTTGAATGATGAGTGAATGGAAACGTGGCCCATTGGACTGGGCAAATTTGTACCATTTGGACGTTGCTATTCCTCACCCTGCCCTAGGGTGGGAAAGGAGGTCTGGATGATGATGAGTGTCATGAGGTGGTAAAAACAATCAATGTCCGTGACAAATCTCCGTGGTATGGTCCATCCATTAATTCTCTGCGTAGACAACGTAGCAAGGCAGAATGTGAGTGGCGCTTGAGACTGACAGAATTAACTCATTTGTGTTATGTTTTTGCGAGAAGAGCAGTTGTGCACAATGGAAAAGCCCAAAAGGCTAGGTATTATCAAAGTAAAGTTGATTCATGTAGTGGTGATCAAAGAAAACTGTCTGCAGTTGTAAACAATTTGTTTGGTCGGAGGAATGCAACTGTTAAACCAACTTCTGTATTTGATGCCCAATTGGCTTCTGAGTCTCCTTAATTTTTTACAACTAAGATATCTCGCATAAGAAATTATTTAGACAACAGTTCTTCTAGTGAAGTGTACTCCATTGACTGCCAATCACGGTGCACCGGGGATCATTTGCTTTCAACATTTCATCCACTGGATGTAAACAAAGTCAAATGTTACATCAGAGAACTTAATAAAACATTTTGCCCACTTGAACCGTGTAACGTGTCACAACTGCCTGATGTGTACGAGCATACTGCAGAATTTATCACCATCATCCAATCCTACGTTGCCCCATGAGAAGCGTAGAAGCCCATGGCTAGGCAAGTTGGTCCTGACATTTAAGATGACAGTGACCAGCCTCACTCATCCCTGAGTGGCATTATGTGAGCAATAAACCCCAACCACCTCTTGGCTATAAGCCTTCACCGGCTCAATCTGATTGGAGCGCCGTACTTACCCACTAAACCACCACGCCAAAATTTGGTTATAGGGTTATCACCCAGTGTAGTTAATGGTTTCCTGGCGTACAGGAAACCATTTGGCTTGTCACAGAATTTATCTGCAACATAATAAAGAGATACTTCTTAGAAAGTAATTTTGTACAGTCTGAGAAATGTGCCTTGCTTAGGCCCCTAATCAAGAAACCTGGCCGTGATGTCAAGAGCATGACAAATTATCATCCTGTCTCAGTCTTTCTTATCCAAGATTACTGAGCGGGCCATACTTGATCAAGTTTTACCACTACTGGAACACAGTAGAGCTGTTCTGTTGTTCAATCACCATACAGAAAATACCATTCAACTGAAACTGCACTAACAAGGTTTCATAGTGATTTGGTGGCAAACACCTGTAGTGGAATGTCCTCTCTCCTAGTTCTGTTAGATCTGTCTGGTACTTCTGATACAGTAGATCATAAACTATTTTTGAATTATCTTTATTTTTACGGCGTTCATAATAGTGCTCTTTTGCTCCTCGTCATATCTGTTGGAAAGATCTCGGAGAGAGGTTGTTGATTATGCTAGTTCTGATTCTGCTCCCCTTCTGTTTTGGGTTCCTCAAGGATTAGTTTTGGGTCAAATTCTATTAACTCTCTAAACAAGTAGTTTATAGTCTTTACTTGATGCTCACGATATGTCCTATCATTTTTATGCAGACAACACCCAGCTCTACTGTACATTAAGATGTCAGATATCAATGATATTAAGACTAAGCTTGAATCTATATTGTCTGATATTAAGATTGGATGGCTAGGAGGAAACTTAAGCTGAATGATGGTAAAACTGAGATCATCATCATCAGAGGAAACAGAAGGGATGACAACACTGATAATGACTTGACTTTGAACATTGGTGTGCCACAGCTTCATCCAGTCAGTTTTGTTTGAAATCTGGGTGTTTATTTTACTTCAAAGTTAAATTACAAAGAACATTTTAATCAAGTTATCAGAGGGTGTAACTTGCAAATCAGATATCTGCCCTCTGTGAGAAAATTCCTGAACAGACGTTGCCTCTTAACATTGGCCTGTGCAGTGGTCTTGTTTCGTGTCAATTATTGTAACTCACTGCGGACTGGTCTTCCAAATAATATATTGTACTAACAAAAGTTCACTCTGCGTTGAACAGGGCAGCATGGTTTATCCTTGGTCTCCCCCCCAAGAACCTCGACTACCCCGTTCCTAACTGAGCTGCACTGGTTACCAGTAAAGGCCAGAATTGAATTTAAACTGTGTCTGATTATATTCAAGGTTTTTAAGTTTGGTGAACCGAAGTATCTTGGTGAATTCTTAAAACTCCCATTGGCATGCCCAGGTGTGATGTTACGTAGTGAAGATGATTCCTTGCATCTTGATGAGCCTTGAGCCATTCATCAGTCATCTTTCTCTGATCATTCTTTTGTGTATACAGCCCCTAGACTATTCAATGGATTGCCATTGTCCATGACACAACTCTCTTCTGCTGAATCCTTTAAGAGACAACTGAAAGCCTTTCTTTTTTCAAGATGCTACGACCTGGAGAGAGGTACTATGACAGATGATTATAGGGTTTAATTATTGCCACTTTCATATTTTTTTTTTTTACTGATGAAGCTTGTATTGT
The DNA here is from genome assembly GCF_032717465.1 of Coenobita brevimanus. Classification (NCBI taxonomy): domain Eukaryota; kingdom Metazoa; phylum Arthropoda; class Malacostraca; order Decapoda; family Coenobitidae; genus Coenobita; species Coenobita brevimanus. The sequence continues at coordinate 28,956,883 of NC_137046.1, forward strand.
ATACGAAAGATGTCACAATTCTTTAACTGTAAAAATAATGTATATGTGTACTGAGAGCTAGTTTTTGAGAAACAAAAGACCAGATTATTATTATCATTATTATTACTATTTAATACAATCATGTCACAGCATCTGGGTTATGGATTGTACAGATGATGGATGTCTGAATAAATGGGGGATTACTTATGATAATGTACACATACAAGTCTGCATTAGTGTAATCTTGCAAAAATATCAGAAACTCAAATAGTGATGCAGTATATGTGTGTACATGCATATATGTGAAACAAGTGGAAAAGGATGCCAGTGGTTTATATTTACTTTAGAGTTAAATGGTAATTTACTCAAATACAAACTGCACATATACTGATGTGCTTAACACCATCACTACAGGCATACCCTGGATTAACAATCTAATTGGTTAGTTAAAACTCCATCGTTAGGCGAGGTATTGTATATCAGGGTACTTTTAACATGTATTTCAATGTGGACTGTTTACCAGCCTTGGGTTTCCCCGCAAACCAAGTCCAAAACCCACCCAAATTAGCCCCAAAATATGTTTAAAGACAATCTAAATGGCCTAACAGCTGTCAGGGAAGCTAACTTAAGTCACTAAAACCAACAAATGAAATCTGAATATCGTTAAATATAAGTCTGGAAAATATCAAGCTTAGTAAACTGTACCCCAAAATGACAATGTTCACCCCACCTACGGCTAAAACACATTAATCGAAGTCAAAAAACAGTTTATAAATCAACCTAAGCACACAATTTTAGTCTAAAATAGCATCAAAATCAGTAAGAAAAATAAAAACCCATCGTTAAACCAGGGTTTGGCCATCGTTAGGCGGGGCATGGTGCAATTTCTACCCCCATCGTTAAGCCAGGGAATCGCATCTAGGGGTATCGTATATCAAGGTATTACCGTATCTTCGAGAACACGTGAAAAGATAGTTATTTATTCTAGTTTCAGTCTGTGCTGTGAGTACTTTTATGTTTTAATGTTGTACTGTACATGGTTGTGTTTCCATCACCACAATTATCTCATAACACATACAGAAATGACAATGATTAGGTGGATGTGCAGTGCGTCCCTGCGTCCAAGGCCTGGATGGGCTGGGTTTATGATGGAAGAGTTGAGAGGTAGGATGGGATTGGAGTGTATTGGTGTTGTGATGAGGAGAGGTAGATTGAGATGGTTTGGACATGTGGAGAGGATGGGGGATGATAATTGGGTGTGGAAGGTGAGAAGTGTTAATATTGGGGGTGGGGTTATGAGGGGTAGACCGAAAAAGACATGGGATGAGGTCATTAAGTGTGACCTCAGGGTTAAGGGACTGAACAGGGAGGCTGCAATGGATCGTGCAGCATGGAGAGCCGCCATTAGGTGACCAAGGCTGACACATGCAAGCATGTTGGAGCCATTAAAAACGAAAACGAACATGCACACACACTACGTACTTGTGGCTGCATAAGTTGCACACTTTTTTTTTCCCCCACAGCACTGCACTAATTTGTAAAACTAGGACACCTTTTTAAGGCCACATTTACATGAAATCTTAATAATTTTTAACTGAATCAAAAAATAAAGAGATTCTTAACCACAAGGAAGAAAGGAAACTTATTATGCGTGACCAGACACTTTATAGTAGGGTCAACAGTACCAGATAAGTGTAACTGTCAATTTTAGATGCCAGAGTCTGGCCACTTGTGGGATAAGTTTGGGAAATAAAACTGACAGATCTCATAAATTATCTTACTCAAACTTTAGACGTTTCTGAACTGTAGACATTTGAATTTTCGAGGCTGCACTGTAATTGCATGGCCCATTTCATGGGCACTATTCTGTTACATAGCCTATTTTTATGCTTTCTCTTTGCTACTGCTAGATCCTTCATATCCCATGTGGTAATTAAAAAAAAAAAAAAAAAAGTTAGGACAATGATGATGATGATGTGTACCATATGTTTACTTTGGTATTACCATCAGCAAGTTAGCAGCTGTTCAGCATACGTGAACAGTATTCCCTCCTGTATTTATAGTATAATACTTAGAGCAATCATTGGTTTTGATATAAAAAAAATGGAAACATGAACATAACTAGAAATACTACCTTAAATATTTCTGGAAGAGTTCATCTTCTACAGCCATCTTGTACACTAAATGGTTCCACTCTTGAGCCAGAAGATTCCTCATGTTGTAGGCTCTTTGGGCAGAATAGAGCTGGTACCATCTGGGGGTTCCATTCCTATTCGCTTCATCTAGGTTCATCACCCACGTTTCATGATCCACCACCAACTGTAGGTTTAAACTCAATGTTCAAGCAGCTTTCGAATATCAGTAGAGCAGTTAATTTCAAAGTACATTATACTAAGATGCTAAATAAGTAGTATATATCAACCTATCAATCTACACACACACACACACACACACACACACACACACAAGCAAGTGAAAGGAAAACATGATGGGAGGTCAGAGGACACGCGTAAGAATTTTTTCTGGAGAGTGATGGACATGAAAATCAGGAAGTGGTACATCAAGAACCAGAAGTGACGGAAAAGAGGGGGACGAAAATGAACACAAGCAAGAGAAAGATGAATAAAGAAAAAACTGTATTGAAAATGGAGATTATGTACAGCAATGTGGATGGACTAATATCTAAAAGAGGGAATCTAGGAGATTATATAAAGGAAAAGAAACCAAATTATTTGCTTGGCAGAGACCAAACTGCCCCGGGATGTTGATACTAAATTATCTGGATGGATGGAATACAAAGTGTGGAGGAAGGATAGAGAGGGGAAGTTTGGGGGAAGAGTAATGATTTTAACTCATACAGATTTAAAAGCAAAAAGGATAGAACTTGAAAACACCATGGCAGATATTTGGGGGATGGAAACAGAAGACCACTATGGAGATAAAATAAATGTAATAGTATTCTATATGCCCTGTCAAGCTAGGACAGGGAAAAAGAAGATTATGAACAGCTGATAACAGAATCTATTGCACAGATAAAGATGCCAACTGAATGAAGGAACAGAATAATAATCACAGAGGATTTTAATTGTAGAGAAGGTTAATGGGAAGACATGGATGCCGGGAACAAGGAGGAATTGTGGGGCAATAAACTGATGGAAACAGTGATGGAAAATATGTTAACTCAATTAATTAAAGAAAATACAAGAACTAGAGAAGATGATGAACCGTCAAGGCTGGACCTAGTATTTACAAAAGGGACCAAATGATGTGAAGAATATAACATATCAATGCCCCATAGTTAAAAGTGATCATCTGGTTACCGAGATGGAAATAGTGGGAGTAAAGGAAGGTGAAAGAAGTGAAAAACACAGAGAAAATAAATATAATTGTGGAAAAGCAGATTTTGGTTCCCTAAGGAACTACTGTATTTCCAAAATGTAGACTGGAGTAAAATGGATGCAGTCAAAAATGTTGTTAAGAAGTGTGAGTTACTGATGGACGTGTACAAAACAGGAATTAGTAAATATGCCCCCAAATTCTCTACAGCAATGGAAAAGAATGAATGGTTCAACAATAGGTGTAGAAAGGCACTTGAGACAAAAAACTGACATGGAATAAAGTGAGAAGAAGGTATAGTGGAAGGGCATGGGAGGAATACAAGAAGGTTAGAAATGAATATGTAAAAATATGGAGAGAGGAAGAAGTATGAAAAAGATATTGTAACTAAATGTAAAAATGAACTTAAGCTATTTTAAAGGTTTGTGAATGACAAAATGAAAGTTAAGGGCAGTATGGCACGGCTGAGAGATGGATATGAAACTTAAGAAAGAGAAGATTTGTGCGAAATAATGAACAAGCTGCAGCCAGTTTATGTACTGGAAGAGGTATTTAATGAACCTGAAATGGAAACCAGGACAGGAATGGTGGAAATTACAGTTGATATGAATGTGGTGCTGCAGATGATGAGGGACTTTGGTGTGAGGAAAGCAGTGGGACCAAATAACGTGGCTGGAGGGACGCTGAAAGAATGTGTTGATTAATTAGTGTGGTCTGTTTATGCCATTATAAAGAGCTCTCTGGAAGATAGGCAGGTACCTAAAGACTGGAAAGGACCAGATACAGCACTGTGCCAATCTTCAAGGGAGGATATAGGGAAAATCCATGCAACTATAGATCTGTATCATTTCCTAGTGATATTTGTAAAATTGTAAGAAAATAATCAGAAAGTGGATTAGGTACTTAGAAGAAAATGAAGTGATAACACCAAGACAATTCATTTTAGGGAAGGAAGATCTTGTGTTGCTAATCTATTAAGTTTCTATAGTAGGGTGACAGATGTCATACAAGAGAGACAGAGGTGTGGTCAGACTGTCTACCTAGGCCTCAGGAATGCATTTGAAAGGGTGCCCTATGAGAGACTGCTGTCGAAGTTGAAGACCTTTGGAGAAGAGCATAGGAAACTATTAAAGAGGATGGAAGAGTATCTGGTAGGAAGGCAGATGAGAACAGTCATAATAAACAAGGTTTCCCAATGGAAAGATGAGACTAGTGGAGTGCCCCAGGACTCTGTCTTGGCTCCAATAATGTTCCTGATATATATAAATTATGTGCCTGAAGGTTTGAATAGTCACATGAGTACATTTCCAGATAATGCTAAATCATGAGGCACATCAAATGTACTGATAGTTGTAAGGAGCTGCTAGAGGACTTGAACAAACTCCACAAATGAAGCCAGACTTCGGAAATGGAGTTCAATGACAAGAAGCATCATGTGTTACAAATGGAAGTGAGTGAAAACAAGACCAAACTGGATATATAAAATGGGCAGTGAGATAACTAGCAAAAGAATGGAAGAGAAGGACTTGGGAGTGATTATACAAGATCACCTGTCACAAGAAAAGCATATAAACAGAATCATTGGGGTGCATACAAATTGCTGACCAACATGAGAGTGGCTTTTAATTACTGTATATGGATGAGGAAGTGTTGAGGGAGTTCAGTGTCCATAATAAGACCAAGACTAGAATATGCAGCTGTGATATAGTTATCCCATCTGAAAAAACATATTGATAAACTGGAGAGGGTACAACAGATGGCTATGAAGATGATACCATGCTTAATGTAAATAATTAGTAATAACCGCAGGGATGTCAGAAGCAGTCCCTGCATGTCCCGCGGGGATAATCGCGCTCCGACTGACTTTTTAAAAATATTTGCCAAAAATCAGTTATTAGTCCTAGAATATTATAATTAGATATACATATGGCACATACCTTCAGCTTTCTCCTGGGATGTTTGTTGAGCCTTCGTCAACTACCGTATGACTTGTGGAGACCTCTGAAGTTGGGTAACGAAGTCTCCACTTTACACTTCCCGACACCCCGTAATATGATTACCACAGCCTGATATTATCACTGGAAACACTATTCTATGAATTTCAAGTAGTTTGGAATCCATACTAAAAAAAGAAAAACACTGCGAAAGCAAGGTAAATTACGAGCGAGTACCAGCTTCCCATCTGCGCTCGTTCCCCACTGGTATTCTGTCATTTATTATTCATAAACACACTCACACTTTACATTCCTAGTACTTTATTACACTTATATATATCTACAGTGTTTATCCATAAGTTTCCTTCAGTAAGAGTAGTTTATTTTCACTCCAGGCATTCACTTTCTCGTTCAGTAAACTACGTAGAGAGCAAAGCTTTCACTTTCACTGTCATTACTCTTAAGTATTTGTACTCATATTCTTATATTACTAATTATTTACATTTCTATTTACATATTCTATTGTATTTATATTATCTAAATTTCTATTTTATTTACACTATGTTATGCACTGTCACTTGCAGTAACTTGTAAAACTATTTTCCACTGTTCAATCATATTTACATCCATTGCTTTCACTTGCTATTTACACATTATTTACACATTATTCAGATTTCCACTTGCACTGTTTTAGAAATGCTTCAGGCTATGGTAATCAAAAAAGCAGGTTACACAGAGAGGAACCTGGTACTCAGTGCACTGCCAAGAGGTGCATTTGTGCTCAGGTGTGCATCTGGTGATATGTGCACACACCTGGCACCTGCGGATCGCAGCCTTCCTCTTCGTTGTGGCAGGCATTTGCACCAGTCTGTGCCGATCCATGTATGCCCTCTGCTCAAGTCTGTCAGGAAGTCTAACAGAATGGCACCTTGGAGCTGCTGCTGTCACCTTACCATACCTCTCAAGCAGCTGCTGAACACAAGTTCTGGTGAACAACCTCAGGGAGAAGGACTTAGGTGGCTTTACCTTCATCTTGTACAGGATGAAGGCATTCAGCATCATCATGTCAATGAGATGCAGAAACGCTTTCCTGTACCACCTAGTATTCTTCCTGAGGCAGTCGATCTCTCCAATCATCATGTTGGACTTGTCCACCTGCCGCATGTTGATATTGTAGTCGATGACAGCATCAGGTTTCATAAAAGGTTCGCCTGTCCTACGGTCGACCTTCCCACGTCTTTCAGTTCCCCCTTGTGTATGGTGGTAAGCATGTGCTTGACCCTCTTGTCATGCCACCGTATTGCCAGCATCTTCTCAGACTTGCATAGTTGCATGTCTCCTCACTGCGAATTTCCTACCTCGGGGAAGTTGGGGAAGTGGGCATGATTATTCTTGACAGTGCCGCAGGACCCGATGCCGTGCTCTGAAAGGTATTTAGCAAGTTTCGGTGCTGTATAATAGCTGTCAGTATACAGCATATGATTCCCACCAAAATACAGTCATCACTCTAATATCCGGACGCCCAATAACCGAACATCCCCACTTCCCGGACATAATCGTCCTAGGATCAAAAAAAAAAAAAAAAAAAAAAAAAAAAAAAAAAACCACACACACACACACACACACACACACACGATTTTTTCCCGTCTGCAATTTGAACTTACCGCGCGCGCCGCAGGAGAGCATTGTTTTGGTGCGTCATTCCTCCGACGTCCGATAGAGCGCCCCTGCATCCTCCCCACTTTCCGCCTGTCTCTCGCCGCAAGTGCACGCTCGTCATAATGGCTGCCCACGTGATCGCTTTTGTGGTGGTGCCCTACCTGCTGCAGGGCCTACTGCTGCTCTCGGGCCTCCTCTTAGTGTGTGTGATGATGGCCCCGCCACCTGAGAAAAGGAAGAGAGTGGTGTTGACTCTGGAGAAGAAGAGGGAAATATTGGAGAAAGTAGATGCGGGGTGGTCTTCTTCCTGCATTCTCCGCGAGTTTAACCTGGCCCGGACTACTTAGTTCGATATCAAGAGGTCCCGAGACAAACTCATGCAGTACACGGCTGACTTCTCGTCGAGAAGCAAACGCAACGTGGAAAGGAAGGTTATGTTTACCCCCAAGTTTGCAGAAATCGACCGATCCACGTTGATTTGGTATCGACAACAACGTGCTGCTGGTGTGATGGTACGTGGAATGGAGCTGAAGGCTGCTGCTGAGAAGTTCGCCAGGCTTCACGACGCCCTAGACTTCAAGGCATCCGAGGGTTTCCTCTTCGCATTCAAGTTGCGGCATGGCCTTACCAACCGTAAAGCACATGGCGAAGCATTGGACGCTAACGAGGATGGAGTTGACGAGTTTCGGTGCAAGGTGAAGGGCTTGATCGACAGGGAGGGCCTAACTCTCGGTCAAGTCTACAACGCTGACGAAACTGGCCTATTCTATCGCTCGCTGCCAACGAACACTCTAGCCGAGGAGACGGAGAAGCGTGTACCTGGCCGCAAGCTTTCCAAGGAACGGATATCTGCTTTGTGTTGTGCCAGTGCTAACGGCATGCACCGGCTTAAGCCCGTTGTTGTTGGCCGTGCAAAGCAGCCTCGGTGCCTTCGTGGGGTGATGGATGTCCTTCCTGTCGTCTGGTACCATTCTTTGAAGGCATGGTTCACAGCTGTGATCTTCAAAGACTGGTTTCACTGTCACTTCGTCAAGGAGGTCATCCATTACCAGACGAAGACACTGGGAATCCCGCGCGACCAGGTAAAGGCCCTCCTTCTACTCGACAATGCACCTGCCCACCCGTGCAACAGGGACTTAGTTGCTGAAAATGGCTGTATTAGGTGCATGTTTCTGCCACCTAATACAACTGCTCTCATCCAACCAATGGACCAAGGAGTGATCGTGGCAACAAAGCGCCTATACCGTCGGAAGTTCCTGGACGAGGTGATGGTTGTTCTCGAGGACGAGGACGAGCGCAGGGAGGGACGGGACACACGAGGCAAGCGGACTTTGGAAAACCTTCGCCACTACAACATCAAGTCTGTGCTGTACAACTGGGCTAGTGCATGGAAGGAAGTCCCTGTGAAAACTCTGGAAAATGGTTGGTCTCGTCTGCTTTTCGGAACGGATGTGGAGTACGATTTTCTAGGGTTTGACATGGATGACTTCCATGCACGGCTACGTACGCACGGCGACGATGTAGATGTGGACGATGTTCGTGAGTGGTTGGATGACGACGAGGGCAATCCTGGGTATCAGACGTTGTCTGATATCGAGATCGCATCTTCGGTTGCAGGTGTCAGTACCGAACTTGAAGATTCCGACGCTGAAGGCAACGATGATGCGGACTCCTCTCAGCAGGACACTACTCCAGCCATCCCCAAGCTGAGCGCACTCCGGGAACACCTAGAGTTCGTCCTAGACTACCTGGAACACCCGGACTGCGACAGGGAGATGGGGCCCTTGGGACTCGTGGAGGAAGTGCGTGCTTTCAGGCAGCGCATCATCAATTGTCAGAATCGTCGGTCATGGCATCAATCAACCACTGACAGTTTTTTCAGGCCCGTGACCCCCGCTGTGCCCAGCCCTGGCTCCACTCCGTTGCCTCCCCAAGACAGGCCCTCATGCTCCGAGCCACAGCCCAGCACATCAGCCACGGTGGAGTCACCGCTCGACGTGAGTTTGCGGCTGTCTTCAGAGTCCTCTGCAGTGGGTACGCCATCACCACGACCCAGTGATGCACCCCTAGGTCGCCTGCCAGTGATACTCTCAGACTCTGACAGTGAATAAACAGCAAGAACTTCTCCACTAGACCACACGGGAATTCTGAGTGTTGTGCAGTGAAAAAAACAGTGTGTTGTGTTAAGGATTTAAAGTTGTGAGAGAAAAGACTCTATTGAAAAAAAATTTAACGTAAACAGACTTGTTTGTTTTGGCTTTGGAAAATGAAAAGCATGGGAAAAGTTAAAGTGCAACACTTAGTAAGTTACAATGGAGCATTATTTAGACAAAAGTGCACACTGTGAAGAGAATGGACTTCTGTGTGTTATTGACTAAGTTCAGTGCAAGACTTCAGGAACAGTGTACTGCACGTGCTTCTGGAAATCGTTCTTACTGTCAGAGTCCGAGAGGAGGCGGTTATTCATCGAGGTGGCCAGGGACTTGCTGTAAGTAGCCAGAATGTTTCATACTGTACTTTTTTCCATACTATACTTACCTCATTTCATTCTTTAATGTCCTTTATTGGTGTGAAGAGGGTGTTAGTAGCTATGCATGTGCAGTAGGAATGTGTTTTTCTGAGTTAGGCTAGGTTAGGGTCCATAAGTACCAGAATATTTATTACTGTATGAACATACTTCTAAACCCTCATTTTATGTTTCTTTTGCATTTATTTCAGTCATTTATGTGCCTTATTGGTGTGATTTTGGTCTTAAATAGGTGCTATGCATGTCCAGAGGGAGTTGTATAGGTGTTTCTCTGAGTTAGGGTCCATAAGTACAAGTCCATAAGCTGGGGCCCAATATCCGGACAAAACCAATAACCAGACCTACCTATGGCTCTATTACGTCGGATATTGGAGTGATTACTGTACCTTTCAAGCAGCACTTTCACTACACAGCCTGAGAAGCCACGGGGGTGTGTTTTGTCCAGATCGACAGTGCTGGCTGAATAGATGACAAAGTCAAGGATGTACCCCGTCTTACAGTCGCAAGTACAAAGAACTTGCTTGGAATGTACTGTATGAACCTTAGACGTCCTCTGAACAGAACCAAGGATTCATCTATGACAACCTTCTGAAATGGGTGGAAGAATGACATAAATTTATCCTTCATTCTGTTCAGAATCTCCCAGATCTTCCAGAGTAGGTCAGTCTGGGAAGGTACATCACTGTTGGCGAAGTGTACATTTCCCATGATGTTACGGAAGCAATCTCTGGCCATGTACTTATTGAAGGTGGGTGACAGTAAAGGGTCCATGGACAAGTAATCTTCCAAATCATGCTTCCTTGAATGGGGGATGAGAAGCATGAGGGCGAAGAACACATACAGTTCCTGCACTCCAAGCACGGTCCACTGTTGCATTTTCACTGCACCTGTACCACTTGCAGCACGTTGTGACTCGTACCTATTGGTCTCATCACATATGTGCTGCATGACTTCGTCATCAAGGAAGGCTAAAAGGTAGTCCACACACTCAGCATCCTCGTCAAGAGTGAAGGCAGGCTGTATCCCAGAGGAACTCTCGTCGAAGTGGAGTTGTTACGGGATGAAATCGGAACCTTCCATCCACACGAAGGCGTCCAGGGTTCCCTCTCGTGATGGTGTAGGCTGGGTGAGGGTGGTGAGGCAGACTGGGCCGTTTCAAGGTCACTCTGACTGACCCTAGGTTGCCGTGTACCACTAGCAGCCCTTTCTCTAGAAGCTAGTCTACTTTTACGACGAGTAAGGGATTTACTTGTCCCCTATGGCCTGCCTTCACTGTAGGTGCTGGTGGAGACTCCGACAACGAAGACTCAGGAGAAATTTCGGCTGAAGAGGTGGAAGATATTAGTGAAGTGGGGCTGGGAGAGCGGGGAGGTGATTCACCTCAGGACTCATGGTGGGCTGGGTCACGTGGGGCCATTGTTCCGGGGCTAACCCGCCTCCTCTTCATGGCCTTCCCAAATTCCTTCCCTTGCTGCACTAAGGGCTCCTTTCCCTTGGAACCAGGACGAACTTGGGACACTGAAGCACTCGTGCTGGCAGTTTCTGTCACCATTTCCTCCCCAGGCTCATCACACAATTCACTCGTAAGATCAAAGTCACTATCCATCATTATCATCGATAAATCCGCCAGTTCACATTCCACAGCAGTCACTTAGTCCTTTACCCCTTCCCACACAAGGTTTAGTAGGGGTAGAGGTCACAGGGGCCTTTGCAGTGGGCGCAGAAGCGGTGGAAATGGAGGGGCGCGAATTCGACATGGTTTTACCTCGAAAGACGAGACTAAACTGAATGATGTGGCGTATATGGGCAGGCAAGGGTTGACAATGTCAGTGTGGTGACAGCTGCTAATTTATATGCTATGAAATGATTGGCAGGAACTCTAGGCAATAAGTAATAAATCAGGTAGTTCCAGGTGAATGTAAATATCACTTAAGCTTCTCCCTTCCTTTCTTATATATATTTTTTTATTATGAGAATAGGTCATAAAGGCATATTTCAAGGGGAAATAAACTGGGAAAATTAGCAAACGAGTGCACGTGGGGTGTTGCCAGGTGATAATTAGCCCATTCCAGATATACGGCAGTATCAATTACCTTTTCTCTTTCTTTTATATATTATTTTGTATAACATTAGCGCATAGGGCACATTTCAATGGATAAAATGAGTGGAAAAATCCGTCCAGGATTTGTGTAGCGCAGCGCGGTTGGGCATGCGAGAGGAGAGGGTAATGGAGGGGAGGTAGGGAGGCGAGTCAAGAACAGGGAAAAATGGCTAAATTGTCAACAATGGATGGGAGTACAGATGACAACAGCAGCGCTGACTATTGTTGGACACTTGCAGTACTGATAGATGATACAAGTCATCACTTGAAAGCCCGGGCGAATTCAAAATAACACGGAATCACAAAAGTGACACCCCGCAGTATGACCCACTGCGCCTGTGTCACAAAAGTCACGTCCTGCGGTTAAGGGGTTAAGGGAACTGACCTATGAGGACTGACTGGATAAACTGAAGTTACCAACATTGCATGGGAGAAGGGAAAGAGGATATTTGATTACGATGTTTCAAAATGTATGAGGTCTGGAAAAGGTGGATAGAGAATCTTTTAGTACTGGACAATGGAAAAATAGCAGGTCATGAACTTAAACCGTGGAAAAGCAGAAGGCTTATTATCTTAGAAAGTTCAGTTTCCCAAACAGAAGTATAATTACTGTACTTCGAATGACTTAGACAAGGTAGTGGTGTAAGCAAAGGCCACCCATGTGATTAACACTAAACTGGATAAAAGTAGATATGGATACAGGACAATATGAGCTTAGCAAAATTCCCATATGCTAAATATATGTAAATACACACACACACACACACACACACACACACACACACACACACAAAGGAGCTTGTGGATGGGGAGGGAGTGATTAGAAATGTTCCGGTGATGAAAGATATAAAAGTGGAGGTACAGGAAGTGTATAAATTACTGGAAACTCAAGATGTAAGGAAAGCCCCAGGACCTGATGGAATTTCTAATTGGGTACTGAAGGAATGCAGAGAACAACTGGCGGATAAAATTCACAGCTTAATTGTATGCTCACTGGAAGAGGGGAAAGTGCCAAAAGAATGGAAGAGGGCAAATGTGGTACCAATTTACAAGGGAGGAAACAGGGAAGAACCCCTGAATTATAGACCAGTGTCTCTAACCAGCATGGTCGCAAAATTGTGTGAGAGAATCCAGAAAGACAGATGGATAAAATATCTGGAAGAGATGAATATTTTGGCTGAATGTCAGTTTGGATTCAGAAGTGGAAGGTCATGTGTTTCTAACTTGTTGAGCTTTTACTCAAGAGAGATTGATGTGGTACAGGAGAGAGATGATTGGGTGGATTGTGTGTACTTAGACTTAGAGAAGGCCTTTGACAAGGTACCTCATAAGAGACTAATGTGGAAACTAGAATATATAGGAGGACTAAAGGGGAAACTTCTGGAATGGATGAAAGACTTTTTGAGAGACAGACAAATGAGGACAGTAATAAAGGAAAAGATGTCTGGATGGAGGGAAGTAACAAGTGGAGTCCCTCAAGGCCCAGTGTTTGCGCCAGTAATGTTCCTGATTTACGTAAATGATATGGTAGATGGAGTGAACAGTTATGCAAGTCTGTTTGCTGATGATGTAAAGATCTTGAGGAAGATAGAGGTTGAGGAGGATTGTAAAATACTGCAGGAGGATTTGGATAGGATACACAATTGGAGCCGGACATGGGAAATGAAATTTAACGTAAAGAATTGTAAAATATTGGAAATGGGTAAAAGTACCAGGAGACCATCACTGAATTATTTTTTGGGTAATGAATTAATCACAAAAAGGAGAGAAGAGAAAGATTTGGGAGTGCTGGTCCAAGATAGTCTGTCACCAGAAAAGCACATTAACAAGATAGTTGGAGAGACTTATAAACTCTTGACTAACATAAGAGTAGCATTTCATTAAATGGATGAGGAAATGATGAAAAAATTGATAGTGGCAATGATCCGCCCCAGGTTAGAATATGCAGCGGTAGTGTGGTCCCCACACAAAAAGAAAGATATAAACAAGATTGAGAGAATACAAAGAACAGCAACCAAGATGGTCCCCAGTCTGACAGACCTGTCATAGAGAGAGAGGCTGGAAAAACTGGATTTGCCTTCGTTAGAGGAAAGGAGAAAGAGGGGAGACATGATTGCGGTGTTCAGGACCATGGTGGGAGTAGATAAAATTGACAAAGAAGATCTGTTTGTATGGGATAAGAGAGCAACAAGAGGACATGGAATGAAATTGAAAAAGTCAAGCTGCTTGAAGGATATCAAGAAATATAGCTTTCCTTACAGAAGTATAGACTTATGGAATAGCCTGGACCAAGAGATCGTCCAGTCTAAAAACTTAAACGAGTTTAAAGTTAAATTCGACTTATTGAGAAACAGCGACGGAAACCCACGAGCATAGTACATTCCGTGTATATCACAATTAGGTATATTAGGTAAATACTTAAATATTTGGAACGACTTAGACAAAGAGGTGGTGCATGAGAAAAACATTCATGTGTGTAAAGGTAGACTTGATAAATGTGGATATGGAGACAGGACAACACGAGCATTGCTCAATTCCTGTATACTACAAATAGGTAAATACACACATTAAAGGAAGAAGTAAAGGAAAAAAATGATAAGAGGACAGAGGAAGAATGTAATACTTTTTTTGGAGAGTATTGGATATGAAAGTAAGGAAGTGGTATTTAAGGAAACAGAAGTGAAGGAAACTAAGGGGGATGGCTGTGAAAGATCAGAAGTTGAGGAAGTGGTACGGACAGAGAGTAGGAGAGAAGAGGGTATTAAAAATGTCAAAAATAATTTGAAGGTGATATATACTAATGTTGATGGTTTCATATCGACAAGGATCGAAATTAACGATTTCTTGAGAGAACATGAACCTGATGTCATGTGCTTTGTAGAGACCAAATTAAGAGAAGATATTGATGTTCATTTGGGAGATGGTAAATACAAACTATGGAAAAAAGACAGGAAAGAAAAAAAGGGAGGAGTGATGATAGCAGTGAAGAACAACATAAATGTAGATACTGTGGAAATGGGAGAAGGCAGGGCTGAAGTGATATATATGAAATTAGAAACTGGAGAGAATGTTCAGCGAGATATGGCGGTAGTGTATATTCCCCCAAAGACGAGAGCATGGAAGGATGACGAATACCATAAGATGTTGTCAGATATGGCTAGCTATTTGCAAAAAATAATTGAGAAAAGCAATAATATAATTTTAGTGGGTGACTTTAACTGTAAAGAGGTGAACTGGGAGGAATGGTACTCGGGAGGCGGCGAGGATTCATGGGGCACTATGTTATTAAATATAATAATGAATAATGTGATGACGCAATGGGTCAAAGAAGAGACACGGTTTCGAGGTGAGGACACACCAGCAAGGTTAGATTTACTGTTCACCAAAGAACCCGATGTAATAGAATCATTGAAATATCTCTGTCCTTTAGGAAAAAGTGATCATGTGTTCATTGAGCTCCAGATGTTAATAGGGAACGTCGAGCCAAGAGACGAGCTTCATAGACAGGGAAGATACAACTTTGGGAAAGCAAATTTTACAGGATTGAGAAACTTTTTTGAAAATGCGGATTGGAGAAAATTAAGAGAAACAAGAGAGATACAGAGGAAGTGGGATATCTTTCTAGACCTTTATAATTTGGGAGTGGAAAAATTTGTACCAAGAGTAAGAGGGAAAGACAACAGGAAAAACGAGTGGTTTAATAGAAGGTGTATGATAGCAAAAAAAGAGAGAGATAAGGCGTGGAACAATTGGAGAAAGAGAGGTAACAACAGAACAAAGGAAGAATATAAAAGAATAAGAAATGAATACACAAGAATACGTAGAGAAGAAGAAAGGAATTTTGAAAAAGGTATAATAGACAAATGCAAGGATGAACCCAAACTGTTTTATAGATTTGTTAATGGCAAACTGAAACAAAAGGAAGGAATCACCAGACTGAAAGTAGAAGGAGAGGTCTTTAAGGATGCAGCAGTGCAAGCAGAAATAATGAACAAACGTTTCCAGTCAGTTTTCACTAAAGAAAAGGAGCTTGTGGAAGGGAAGGGAGTGATTAGAAATGTTCCGGTGATAAAAGATATAAAAGTGCAGGTACAGGAAGTGTATAAATTACTGGAAACTCAAGATGTAAGGAAAGCCCCAGGACCTGATGGAATTTCTAATTGGGTACTGAAGGAATGCAGAGAACAACTGGCGGATAAAATTCACAGTTTAATCGTATGCTCACTGGAAGAGGGGAAAGTGCCACAAGAATGGAGGAGGGCAAATGTGGTACCAATTTACAAGGGAGGAAACAGGGAAGAATCCCTGAATTATAGACCAGTGTCTCTAACCAGCATGGTCGCAAAATTGTGTGAGAGAATCCTGAAAGACAGATGGATAAAATATCTGGAAGAGATGAATATTTTGGCTGAATGTCAGTTTGGATTCAGAAGTGGAAGGTCATGTGTTTCTAACTTGTTGAGCTTTTACTCAAGAGCGATTGACGTGGTACAGGAGAGAGATGGTTGGGTGGATTGTGTGTACTTAGACTTAGAGAAGGCCTTTGACAAGGTACCTCATAAGAGACTAATGTGGAAACTAGAATATATAGGAGGACTGAAGGGGAAACTTCTGGAATGGATGCGAGACTTTTTGAGAGACAGACAAATGAGGACAGTAATAAAGGATAGGATGTCTGGATGGAGGGAAGTAACAAGTGGAGTCCCTCAAGGCTCGGTGTTGGCGCCAGTAATGTTCCTGATTTACGTAAATGATATGGTAGATGGAGTGAACAGTTATGCACGTCTGTTTGCTGATGATGTAAAAATCTTGAGGAAAGTAGAGGTTGAGGAGGATTGTAAAATACTGCAGGAGGATTTGGATAGGATACACAATTGGAGCCGGACGTGGGAAATGAAATTTAATGTAATGAATTGTAAAATATTGGAAATGGGTAAAAGTACCAGGAGGCCATCACTGAATTATTTGTTGGGTAATGAATTAATCACAAAAAGGAGAGAAGAGAAAGATTTGGGAGTGCTGGTCCAAGATAGTTTGTCACCAGAAAAGCACATTAACAAGATAGTTGGAGAGACTTATAAACTCTTGACTAACATAAGAGTAGCATTTCATTATATGGATGAGGAGATGATGAAAAAATTGATAGTGGCAATGATCCGCCCCAGGTTAGAATATGCAGCGGTAGTGTGGTCCCCACACAAAAAGAAAGATATAAACAAGATTGAGAGAATACAAAGAACAGCAACCAAGATGGTCCCCAGTCTGACAGACCTGTCATACAGAGAGAGGCTGGAAAAACTGGATTTGCCTTCGTTAGAGGAAAGGAGAAAGAGGGGAGACATGATTGCAATGTTCAGGACCATGGTGGGAGTAGATAAAATTGACAAAGAAGATCTGTTTGTATGGGATAAGAGAGCAACAAGAGGACACGGAATGAAATTGAAAAAGTCAAGCTGCTTGAAGAATATCAAGAAATATAGCTTTCCTTACAGAAGTATAGACTTATGGAATAGCCTGGACCAAGAGATCATCCAGTCTAAAAACTTAAACGAGTTTAAAGTTAAATTCGACTTATTGAGAAACAGCGACGGAAACCCACGAGCATAGTACATTCCATGTATATCACAATTAGGTATATTAGGTAAATACTTAAATATTTGGAACGACTTAGACAAAGAGGTGGTGCATGAGAAAAACATTCATGTGTGTAAAGGTAGACTTGATAAATGTGGATATGGAGACAGGACAACACGAGCATTGCTCAATTCCTGTATACCGTGAACCGGGGTGACTTCGTACGATTTTGAAGGTTATTTCATCCTGACACAATTTATTTTGGCCAAAATACTGATGTTAAGTATTACATACGTACGTGAGCCAATAACCTGTAAGTATCTAACAGCCAGATAATCTCAGTATCTCCATCTAGACGTAGTAAAATATTTTATAGGTGTCCGAGGTCACCCCGGACTGGGGAGACTTCGGACTGCCTTGGGGTGACCCCGGTCACTCATTAGAAATGCACTGAAATGGGCCCCTAGTAGCTCAGCTGAATGTTTGGACAGTTCTGGGGGGTCTTCGGACACTGCGCGACTTTTAAAAAAATTGCTGAAAAAAATACAAAAAAATACAGAAAAATTACAAGTAAATAGTAGTGATATATAGCAAAAATAGATGAAAAAATAAATTTTCCATTGACTTACAACCCCAGTTTAGTTGATTATACATATACATTATAGGGAGTACATTCTCACGCTATGCGCAGGTTAAAGGCACGATTGTGACTGACTGACCGGACGGTTTAAAGCGTGCCGGCTATTTAAATGCCTAATTAAAGGGAACTTGGAATGGAGGAACAGAAGATAGGGAAGGAAAGAGCTAAAGAGTGAAGGAGCTTGGGAAGGAATGAGAGAAGGAGCTTGGGAAGGAGAAACAGGAGTTAGGAATGAGGAACAAGAGGAGGGAGTGGAGACGAACTATAAGGATATCATACCGGTACCGTACCATATGGTAACTTAAATAATATGTGTTCTCACATCATATTTCTTAGCAGCAAAAACAAAGATAAGCATGCAGACTGTGTACATTGTACAAAATATGTTTTATTACATATAAAAAAAGCAAATTAGATATGCTGTCTGACCTCAACCCTTTAAATATCCATTGTCCGAAGTTACCCCTTTAAATCCCAAAAATGCGTACACATTCACTCATGTCATGTTTACATACATTTAAAATGCAGATTTTAACCCTTTCTCTGTTCCAATCTTCAAGTTAGACGTTAAAGTAAACCTCTAAATGTGTATAAGCGTGCGGTTTGTTATGATTCGTTCACACCAGACCAAGTTTTCCCGTATTCATTTTTTCACCAAAAAATAGCATTGTCTTTTTTACAATATATTCACCAGTGGAACATAATATTTTAAAAAGATAATTATACATAACATTTTACAAAACCTATGCAACATTATCCCGTTTAAATATATACGATATCTTTCTTCGTTTAGCAGCTGCGTAGCATTTAATCTTTTTATGCAAATTTCGTCCGAAACCACCCCGTGTCCGAATTCACCCCGGCTCACGGTACTACAAATAGGTAAATACACACACACACACACACACACACACACACACATATATGTACATGTGCATATATATATATATATATATATATATATATATATATAAGTATCATCTCATCTCATCATCCGTTTGAGTGCCCACTGCAGGACCGGCCTATCCTGACCGAAGTGGGGACAATTTATATATATATTATATATATATATATATATATATATATATATATATATCCATCATCCAATCCTACATTGCCTCATGAAAAGTGTAGGAGCCCGGGGCTAGGCAGTTGGTCCCAACATTTTAGATGAGAGTGACCAGCCTCACTCATCCCCGAGTGGCATTACATAAGCAATCAACCCCAATCTATCTATCTATCTATCTATTGCCAGACGCCTCAATCCCGTTTGGGGTGGCCACAAACAAATCACCTCCAAGTCGCCCTGTCCCCCGCCATTTCACTGCCCTGCTCCCAACTCACACCCCCCTCTCTCATATACCTCTCTACCCCATCCCTCCATCTCATCCTCGACCTCCCCCTCCCTCTTCCCCCCTCCACCTCACTCACATACACTCTCTTCATCAGTCTTTCACCCTCCATCCTCTCCACATGGCCAAACCACCTCAGTGTGTTCCTAATAACGCTTCCTATCACATCCACATCAACACCACAACGCTCCTTTATACCCTCATTCGTCAGCCTGTCTCTCCATGTGACTCCACAGGCTCCTCTTAAATAACTCATTTCAACCCCAATCACCCCTTGGATATAAACCTTCACCGGCTCAATCTGATTGGAGTGCAATAATTACCCACTAAACCACCAGGTGCCAAAATTTGATTATACAGTTACCACCCAGCATAGTAAATGGTTTCCTGGTGTAGGTGTACAGGAAACCATTTGGCTTGTCACTCGGTGTACAGTCACCCACAGGCAGAAGGAAGAGGAAAGTTTGAAGGAAAGAAAGAGAGAAGAGGGAGTGTAAAGTCACCCATAGGCAGAAGGACAAGGAAAGAATGAAGGAAAGAAAGACAAGAGGATGGAAGGAAAGAAGGATGGAGGAGAGGAAAGGGCAGACATCCGAGAGCAGCACAACATCGAGTGAGTGGATAGTGGTCCCCACCTACCACACAATATATATAGATAGACAGATAGATGGATAGACAGATATAGATATAGATATAGATATACAGTACATCCCCCTAGTACACGCCTATATGAGCAGCAGAGGATGTCGCATACTAGGAATTCACGTACTGTGAACACGTAAGCTTATGGGAAAAATTACATATGGGTGGCACCCCCTTTCATGGGCAACCCTTTAGACGCCTTTCAGACCTAAGCATTGTACTACACAAGGAAACTATCTAAGACATATTACCTAACATAAAGTAAACCAAGATTATGACTTTACTAAGTAAATCAACAAGGATATGGCTTAACTAAACCAACAAGAATATGGCTGCTCACCTTCACCCAAGAGGACAACAGGCGTGATGGAGGTAAGAAGAGGATCCGAGGCAGTATGAAGCACCTAGCATGCATCTCCTGCATCACCCACAACACCACCCGACACACCACCTTCCTCACCACTTTCGTCACCAGCACTTTCAACATTTTCACTAGCTAATGCACTCACTTCGTTCATAAACCCTTCGAAGTCTATTTCTGACACCTCAGACATCGACTCAGTCTCTTGATCCTCCTCAGGATATGGCTTTTCTGATGTTGAAGAGAGTGATTCCTCAACTTTGCTCATGCCGAAGGTAATGGATGATGAGTGTTTGCTTCCATCTGTTTACTTCCTGGTTGTACTTGTCGGTGTAGTTGCAGAAGGCTTTGTCCAGTGAAGACATCACCTCCTCCACTCACAACTGAGAGCGTTCGATGTCCTTGAATTCTTCCATGAATTTATCAAGGGCACACAGTACCCAGCTGATCTCCATCATGGACAAATCTTCACTCTCCATCACTGGTGTTGCTGCCTTTTCTGCGGCGATCTCCTGCTCTGCATCGGCCTTGTCCATTCGCTGCATGATTTCCTGGGGATTCTGCTCTCCTGCTGCCAAAAAGAAACTCTGATCTCCTCCAGCAAGACGGTCTGAAACCCAGGCATGCTTGTGCACTAGTGAGAGTGGCTGCCTCAGCAGCGGCCATGGACTGAAAGCCACTTCCCGATGGGATTTCACACAGGTGCGGTACGAGGAGGCACTAAGCATGGTCAATTGTTGCAGTGGTTATATCTGCCCAAGAGGACAGCAAGAGAGTGATGGCATCTTTGAGGTTGAATGACCGCCAAAAAGCCATAATAGTCTTCTCAGGAGTTGAAGTTGGTTGTGCAGGTCCTAAGCGTGGTGAGGATGAAGCGAGTGAAGCGGGTGCTGAGTCCAAACCGTCCTCGGCGTTCATGATATCACTCCCAATTGTGTTCAAGTCAAGAACTGCCTGCAGTTCCTCACAACTGTCGGTCTTGCTGCAGAGGTGATTGAAGAGGAATTGGTGGTATAGCTGCCTGACCATTGCAATCAACTCCTGGTCTAGCGGTTCTGAGAAAGGTCATTCTTGGGGGCAGAAAAACGATCTTGCATTCCTTGTTCAGGTCTGCTAGCCAGGTTGGATGACTTGGGGCACTGTCGAGGATGAGAAGCACCTTGAAGGGGATGCCAAGTTCCCGGGATTTTGCCTTGGCATCAGGGATGAAATGCCGCAACAGCCACTCGGAAATGATGCTACTCGTCATCCAACTGCTGGAGTTGCTGTACCAGTATACCCTGCTGTCATCCATGCAGTGCAGGTTCTTGTAACATCTGGGGTGTGCTGCGGTATGCACCACAACAGGACGCATCTTGTGTAAGCCTGATAAGTTCACGGTGAGCATGACTGTTATCTGCTCTTGTCAATTTTTCTGCCCCGGGCTTACTAATATAAGTACACTTCGGCATAGCCTTGCAGTATAGGGCTGTTTCATCAATGTTATAAATTTGGTCCCTGCTGTAGCCGCCCTCGTCGATTATCCCCTTTAGGATGGCTGGATAATCCCTGGCCGCCATTTCATCCGCTGATGCAT